>NC_140925.1:12425269-12843377 GCF_045865225.1 Trachurus japonicus
CTACAATGTGAAATATTCTGTGTTGCCTATGTTTATTGATGCAATACTACCTTGATTCAACAGAGGGAGCAACAGCACATTTATTACACATCATCTGTTTTCCTTTCCCTTGTTGACCTAATCAGTATTGATGACCAAATCTGTGCTTTTCTGGTGTTGGAAAGTACATTTACTTACCACTTCTTTAACTTATTTTTTATTTCTATTACTTCACTGACCAATAGGCTACTAGACCTCAGGATGACACCCAGAAAACATGTGGAATCTCAGAATAAAAGCCCTTTGAACTTCCATATTTCACTGTATTCTATGTACATTAGGATTCATATTTCTTAAAAACTACCCGTTATTACTCAACAATTCCACTTCAGTCTGATAGTACTAGACCCCAGGATGACACCCAGAAAATATCAAGTCAATCTGATGTCGCATTTTAGAATAAAAGCCTTCTGAACCTCCATATTTCACTGTATTGTATGTACAGTAGGATTGTCTTTTTTTCTTCTTTTTTTTTTAAACTACTCGTTATTACTCAACCATTCCACTTCAGACTGATACAATACTTTTAGAACAGATACAGCTGTGAAATACAGCCTGAGTTGCTTTTGAAATTATGGGGGCAAGAGGTACCAGGATTTGCCAGTCAGCCCAAGAGAAAAACCTCTAGGAAGCCACCCCTGGAGAGTTAGGGTCACTGGTCACTTGGCTTTGCTTGCCAGCCAGGAAGCCCTGGGTTGCTCTCTGGAGAGTTGGGCGCCAGCCAGCCCTGGAGGGAATAGTGGATATCCATAACCATTAGTTTCTCAGAAAAGAGAGGTTGTTTTTTTGGAAAAGAGGTGAATATTCCTTCTGCGTACGCAGCAAATATAGTAAAAGATTATGCAAGTTCATCTTGAAAAAAAAAAAAAGAAGAAGAAAAAAAAAAGATTATAACAAATATTCTTATTCTGTGGGTAATGGGGGCGGGACTAGATAAGCTTTTGCTTCTCCCGCTTTCCCTTTCGGCCATGTGTATTGTATTATTTGAACGAAGATGAAGTGTGATGATGATGATTTAAATTGACATGCCCGAAATAAACAAATTGATTGATTGATTGATTGATCTGTTTGTTTCCCGAGCTAATCCAGGTTTATATCTTGTGAAATAATAAACTCTATTGGATCTTGATCCCTGATTACCCTGATCATCTCCATTGAGTGTTTTCAAATGTTAAGTGTTGGCGACGATCTCCAGAAACATATTCAGGCTCAGACCAGGACATTTCTTTCCTGCAACAATATAAAGTGAACAGGAGGAGTTCTGACAGTCATAATGAAGAATCTGTATTAGCTCAATTCAAAAACTAACTTGCAATTGTGCTAAACACCCGGCCCCTTGCCAATGAAACCAGTCCGGAGACAGTGAATGGACAGACCCCCTCCAACCACCCTTTTTAGTTATTTTAAAGCATTCTCAGTGGTCTTTAAATTGTGAAGTTTTTAGGCAAAATCACAAAACGTGTGCCATTTCCCAGGGCTCTCCTTCTGCAGAGCACCAGTAGCTCATTAGAAATGTGCCTCTGAGTGGTGGGCGGAGACGGTGCTGCTCTGCACACATCAACCCGCAGTCTGCCTGAAACTGCCAGTTAGGGTCTGCCGTTGGTTCACAGCAGTTTGAAGGTAGAAATACTCAGAAATGCAATTTTGCACTTGCTTTTCTGCTGATATGTCCTCTAGAATCAGAAAAATGCCACAGGAACATGTGAACAACATGAAAAGGGTTATTCATTTTCATCTGAGCGAGTCTTTAAAACAACCACACACACACACAGAGCAACCAGTGTTCTTCTGGCTGACCTTGAATTTTGTTTTACCTTGCATTATTTGCACCCACATTTGATATACTTTGTAGCTCTTGCAAATGCACTGACAGAACATCTGACTGGCAATTTTACACCAATGTGAATGACAGCTTAAAAGTGGGTCAGAGTTAGCTTTGCTATTTGTGTCTGTGTCAGCGGGGTTGTTCTGTCAGTGCGCCATGTGTCCCAAGTCCTTGTGTTGCACATTTGTAGTACACACCCAAGTTTGTAGTGTGTTGTAATGGAAATAGATGGCAAAGGGTTTTGAGAGCAATGCCCATTTCCTGCATACCATGCTCTCACCCATTCTTCCTGTGTTCTCCTTCTCCCTCCCTCTTTGAACGTCAACGTGAGACTGCCTAAAAAGCACTGTGCTCCTCTCTCTTTGTTTCCACCCTCTCACTCTGCCTCTCTCTCTGTCTCTTTACTCTCATAGTCAGTCAGACGGGCGATTCTCAACAATCAGTTGTAGCTTAATATGTTCCTCATATCAGAATGCGTATGTATTTGTCTCCTTTGATCCTTTTTAATTCTGAATCCTTTTTAAGAGCAACTTTTTCTTGAATCTGGATACTTATTTACTGTTGACAGCTTAACAATGGAGGGATTTGTTTTGCTGTGGATAATTCATGTTGGTTATTTTCCTTCCTCAAGACTGGAGAAAGATTTTTCCCCCTTTGTTCCATATGCATGTGCCACCCCTCAGATACTGTTGGGACTTTCATAGCATGTGAAATATTTGCAGTAAGCAAAGTGAGGTTTGGAGTAGCAAATTGAGACAAAGCATGGCTTTTGGAATAGCTGAGCGCTGAATCTTTCCACCCTGTCTACCCACATACCCCAGGTAAGACTAAATAGTTTATGTGTTTTTCTGCATGCCTAAATAGATTCAAATTTTCTATAAAATATATATCATTGCATTCAAAAAGGGCCGTTGATTAGTGAAGGCTGAAATATAGACTTAATTTCTGCACCTGGTGATTTTGGAACAGCTTATAAAATAATACTCCCACAGTGATTCCTGTCTGTGGTTTGGCAGCTATTAACTCGACTGTTCTCTGTGCCCCTTCAACAGTTAACTCTGATGTATGATTTGGCTCTGTTTTAACAGCTCATATCATTTTTCCAGTGAGCGCTCAGTGACTGAAGATGACTCAATTAGCTCTAAATATATAGCTCTTATACTTTGCTCATACTGAGTAAATACATCAAATTTAAAAAATGAATCCTTTGAATGAGGCTGTAGCCTCTGTTATATAAAACCCAATGTGATTTCAGATGTGTCAAAAGCCATTTAACGATCTGAGGTAAGACATCATCTCTATTTCAAAACATCTCATCTCATGGGCAGAAAACTTGAACAACATACTGTTCCTCATGGTGTATTATATTGCAGATTACAGACTGAGTAAAAGAATGTGGTCTGGATGTGAAAAAACCAAACATGCCAGAACAACAAATCAAACACACTTTTCACAGGTGTTGATTTTGGAAAGTAAAAATGTGCATACACAGTCACGTCTAATTTTTTTTTTTTTTACCTTTATTAATCCAGGCAAAAATCCTTAAGAATAAGCTCTTATTTGCAATGTCTAAGATGCTGTCTGTTTTGTTCTAATAACAGAATATCATGCAACATCACAACTTCTTGTGTTCGCATAACTCGGGAGATTTTGCAACAAATGTTTGGTTGCTAAACCCCACAACAGTCAGTATCAGTCAGCTGGATCACATCGTAATGCAAACATTTGAGAAGCAGTTTTGAATGACTCAGAAGCAATAAATAAGGACACTACATTCTTTTTTAATTACAGTTTTGTTCTGTTTTTATTTCCAACTGCGACAATATGGGTTTTGGCAGGTACCTGTAGGTGCTATCCTCTTCTACTCGCACTGTTTATGGCCACTGAATCTTTTAGTGGATTGTACTTTCACCCCCAGTCCACACCCCTGCAATTGGCAAAGTTACTTAAACCGAAAGACTTGCACTGGTGCTACTGGACTGGTAGTTGCATCAATACAGATGGATCTTATTTACATTGGAAACAAACTCATTAAGGGCTTTCATAAAGGCTTTTTCCCTCACAAATTGAGAATGTGGATTGAATTAAACAAACATTTATACATCATATTTATGCAAAAAAAAGAAAAGAAAGAAAGAAAGTTTAAAAACCAGGCCACTAAATGACAAATCCCTCAATAATTGTCATTTTTTTCGTGATGTCACCACGCTCATCCTTGACTTTTTGTTCTCACCCACCCAGAAATGACCACAGTGTCCATGGAGCCTATAGGAGTCGTAGTGGAGAATGGCGCCAATGTCACTGACCCTGTTCTTAACGCACACGAGGACACGGCCGCCACCCTGACCATCAGCACCATCCTCTCTGTCATGTGCCTGATTGGAGTCTTGGGAAACATTTACACTCTGGTGGTCATGTGTCATTCCATGAGGACTGTGGCTTCTATGTACATCTATATCATAAACCTCGCTTTGGCAGATTTGCTGTATCTTCTCACAATCCCCTTTGTGGTCAGCACACATTTCCTGAAAGGATGGTATTTTGGAAACACGGGGTGTCGAATTCTGATCAGCATGGACTTTCTGACCATGCACGCCAGTATCTTCACGTTGACCATTATGAGCACAGAGCGCTACTTTGCGGTGCTCAAGCCACTTGACACAGTAAAACGATCAAAGAGTTACCGGACGGCCATCGCTCTGCTGGCCTGGGCAGCTTCTCTCATCCTGGCCCTGCCGATGATTGTGAGCATCGAGTTAATGACAGTGGGCAGCAAAGCCATGTGTCAGTCCACCTTATCCCCACTGTCTTACAAGATATACATCTCCATCCTGTTTTGCACTAGCATTGTCGCTCCAGGACTGATCATTGGCTATCTCTATACCCAGCTTGCGCGGACTTACTGGGTTTCACAGACAGAACACTTCAAACAGACCAGGAAACTTCCTAATCAAAAGGTTAGTGCAAGTTTATTTTATGGGATATGAGAGGTTTGGGGGGTTTCCCTGTTTATTTTAGTGGTTCTATTACCCAGGTGGCAAAATCCCAGTTTTTTGGAAAATAGACACGGAGCGTTGTAAAAGGTTTGACACCAGAAATGATATCTAGGAACTTCAAGGATTGAAACCTGGGCGAACAACCCGGTCAACTAGCTGCTGGAAAGCTACAGGGGGCCAAAATCCCTCTTCTTGGGTAATTTTGCTGGCGAAATTATGTAAATGCAAATATTTAGGTACTACAATGGCATAAATAGTCATACAACTATAAAATTTGGCAGAGAGTATCTTGACACATAGGGGGAGACATGAAAAAAAGATTCAGGGGTTTTTGCAACTCGATTTTAAGATATCACCCTCAACATCCCAAAAAAGACTAAAAAAAGTATTGTTCGCCTGACAAATTCTCATGAAAAGTATTATTTTTCAGCACTTTATGGAGAATATCTATGCCTAACAGAAAACTTCCTTAATTCATAAGCTTCCATTTGAGTCCAAGATAGCCTTTCTATCTCAAAAGCCCCACTTGCTGTGGCCAACGGTCTTCTCTATCTATCTGTTCACTTTGGGGAGACCAGAAATAGAATGTAGTTAATGCATTGTTTGGAGACAGCCTGTAGCTTTCCAGTAGGTGGTAGAAAGGCTATCTTGGACTCAAATGGAAGCTTATGAATTAAGGAAGTTTTCTATATACATGTTAGGCATAGATATTCTCCATAAAGTGCTGAAAAATAATAATTTTCATGAGAATTTGTCAGGCGAACAGTACTTTTTTGGGATGTTGAGGGTGATATCTTAAAATCAAATCTTTTTTTCATGCCTCGACCTATGTGTCAAGAAGATACTCTCTGCCAAATTTTATAGTTGTATGACTATTTATGCCATTGTAGTACCTAAATATTTGCATTTACATAATTTCTCCAGCAAAATCACCCAAGAAGAGGGGTTTTGGCCCCCTGTAGCTTTTCAAACCTTTCAAACCTTTTACAATGCTCTGTGTCTGTTTTTTTGCTTTGCCCCCTGGGTATATAGTCCTCTCTGGCACAGAAACAACTTCATTGGAATTACTGACGTGGCCATGGTCATGGTTACGAGAAATGTCAGCATTAGGCAAGAAATTAAAAACCCTAAATTCTTCCTTTTATCTAGAACAGACCTAAGCTCTGTTGAGTCATTTGTTCTTAGTTGATAGTCTGAATCACTAGACATTGTCCTCCACATCTTCCCCAGTCTGCAAATCACATCCATCAGGTTGAACCTAATATACTGTATAAGATGTAGATTAGGAAAGGCTCTTACGTACAAACCTGACTCAACCTTGATTCATTATTTTTTCTATGAGAGTGGCTTGTAATGGCTGAAAACAGTTGCTATTTATGAGTCTTGCAGCATCACTTTGGTTCTCTGCTTGAAGCATTCCATTAACATGATCATAATCATTATTCTCCCTGACATAGCCCTTTTATTTTCCATTTCTTTCTTGCTCTTTCTTTTCACTTGTCTTTGTGATGAACTTGTTTATGTGTGATTTAAGGGATTGCCTGTACTATGGTTAAAAGCAACTTTTAAAAGTGCCGTTAACAATGCTACTAAGAATGTCTGAGTAAAAGTGACAGCATTTATGAGCTCATATGACATGACATCCTCACAAACACTGCATATTTGAAATACTGTCTGTTGTTCAACCACTTTACTGAGCTTGATAATTTAATGGCTGTGGTGGAAGTCGACAAGTTAACTCCTTGTTTATTGTGAAACTGGTCAAGGGAAAAATCTATACTTAAAGCAGAAGTACGTTTTGGCTAACTTTCTGTCAGCCGATGGAGTTAGCAGTCCCCTCCCTCGTCCCTACGTCACCACATTAACGTGCATCCCTTGGCTGCACACACAGAGAGGACCGCCCCTTTATGCCGTTCTCTCTCCTCATTGGTTAAAGGTTGTAGGATACAAGGAAAGTTTTCTCCTCGGCTTACAGCAGAGCAGAGTGACCGACAGACCCGTGTTTCGGACCAAACACTCTATATAAGTGATTGCTGTCGGAAGATATAACTATTTAAGACTTATATTAACACAAATATTCTGCTTACTTCTGCTTTAATAGTTCCTTGCTTTGTTCTTATGACCCCAAAGGTGCTCTACCTTATCTTCACCATTGTGCTTCTCTTCTGGGCGTGTTTCCTGCCATTCTGGATCTGGCAGTTGCTGGGTCAGTTCCACCCCTCGCTGTCCCTCTCCACCAAAGCTATGCGCAACATCAACTATCTGACCACGTGTCTGACGTACTCCAACAGCTGCATCAATCCTTTCCTCTACACACTGCTCAGCAAAAACTACAAGGAGTACCTGAGGAAGCACAAGCGCTCCTGGACAGCTGGCAGGTACTTTAACAGAAGGAGTCGTTTTCAGCATTCGTCTCACAGGTCTTCATCATCCAGCAGTCAGCAGTGTACTGAGAGCTTCATGCTCGCACACACATCCTCTCTGAGGGCTCATACAAGCAGTCGATGAGTTAGGAGCCGCTTTCATTTGCCAAAATTTGGGATTTTGCAGCAGATGGGAAACAGCACCGTTTTCCTGCTTCTTTTTTCCATCTTTCCACGATCAATTATTGATCAATAGCCTGGGATTCGACAGATGCTTTAGACTTGGCAGCTGTGTTGGAGGAAGGCTATGAGATTACTGATGGCATTGATTGTTACCCTCTGACATGTCTGTTAATGGATTTCTACTTCCTGGTGTGCAGTGTGGACATGTCCATGTGTAAACTCTGCATCTTTATGTTTTTGTATGGAACAGTGTGGCAAAAATAAAATATTTGTTTGCATAGGGGATCCAAAAAATGTTTGGACCATGGAGTTCCAATCTACATTTGTCATGAGTAATCCACACCAAAAGCCAACTATCTGTGCACAATGAGGAAAACCAGTTCCCCTGTTATAAGAAAAACTCCTTAGAGAAATGTCACTGGTTTCATGCTAGCTGTTTGTTGCTACCTGACACTGTACTGCTGTGCAATATCTTTACCATTCTGTAATCTAATCAAAACCCAAAGGGTTAGTCAATTTAATAGCCTCTTCTTCTTTGAAAACTAGTCAGCAGAACAGGCTGCAGTGCTTTACCTCATTAAATGAAGGGCAAAATACATTAATGTGTTTTCTTTTGAAATACAAATCACTCTGTATATCTAATGTTTTTTGGTTTTGTTAATAGGAAACCCACTGTATAACAGATTGAGGGACAATTGTAAAAGACGTTGCATGATTCTTTGACACTTGTGTAAATGCACCATGCAGATAGAGTGGGTTATAGGGTTGGGGATTGCATCACAGCTTAATTTTAAACTATTCACATAAAAGCTTTGAATTGTGACTTGAATTCCACCATATTGGAGATGTCTGTTTTTAGTCTTAAAAAATTGAAAAAAGTTTACAATAAATGAAGCTCATTCTATCAATTTAGACAATAGGCAATATATAAGACATACATATGGACACAAGAGTGTCATTATAGAGCTTCATCACCTTGTTGATCCTTGTGTGGCCATGAAATTAAGTGGATCAGGTCAACAATGTAGGATTAGTGCACAATGCACATTAATGTAAAACATAGTATTTCTGGTTTCCACAAGAGCTGTGTGGACAAAGTGAGTGAGAGCTATTTTAATTGTCTTGGCGTATCATCTAAATTGGCAGCACCAAAGCCGCCACACCCATTGACATAAAGAAAAAACTTTTCATCATAAAGGTCTTAACATGAGGTTCAATAAATATGAAGTCCACATTATTCAAAAGACAAATAAATCTGATTGACAATAGCCGTGATATTGTTAATTGAAATAGGTGTGGAAATTGCAAAAACAATGCCAAAATTGACCAATCAAATCAAAATGGCCACGTTTCGTTTGCTTTATGGTTGCCTGAGATTTTTGGGTGTGTCTGGACATGTTGCACATGCCTACAATGTATTATTTATTTGTAAATTCAGAGAAATAAACAAATACGAAATTAATTTATTTCTCAGTGTTTTTGTACATGCATTTTCAAGACTGGTCTCAGAACCCAAATGCACTATTCAAAACTCAGTTCCAAAATTAACAGTCTTTTATTGGACAAGGTGCGAACAAAAAATGACTCTTTCGAGGAAAAACCAACAGTTAGGATAAAGAACAAAAAATGACTCTTTTGAGGAAAACTCTGCAGCTAAGAGAAGCAAAACAAAGAAGCAAGCAAAAGAGCAAAACCTGACATAGGTAAGGGAGCCTGGCATAGGAGAAGTCGCTGGTTCATTGGACAAGACGAACTGGCACAGAACAAAGGGAAACTCTTCTCTATTGATTATAACATTTGTGAATATTTTTCATCACACTCTGTTTAAACCTGTGTGTTTTTCTTTTCTCTTTTTTTTTAATTTACGGAGTTGGGCTCACACATTTTATGATTTGAATCTTGCGCATAGAGACACTTTTGGAGTAGATGAGACTGTGATCCAGCAGCACTGTTTATTAAACCTTTGCTGTGCACTGTTTCTTTTGTCATGATGGAGTTCTTTATAGGTGAACAGATGAAAATGTCTAAGCAGAGGCTCAGACTCTGCTAAAAGCTTGGACATGTCACGTTCTGAATTACAAACCTGGCTGGTTTAGGTTTGCACAGAGGTGTAGTAATGTAATTGAAACATCAGTCTGCACAATATTGGCACTCAGATGACAGGCTGTATCACGTATGTCCTGATTGCTTTTCAATGTCTCCGTGCACTTGGCCACTTAATACATGCTTGCACACTATATGCAAATGTACGTTCCACCAGCAAAACGTCACCAAAGTGTGTGTGTGTAACCAAGCATACTCAGCCAAATGTGGAGAAATGGGACCGGGCCTCAGTATACACATATAAGGAAGTGGATACCAGGTGGAAACCATTAGGGCGGGGAAGACAATCAGACCAGCAGGGGAAAACGAGGAAGGGGTATGTGAGTCACCTGAAATGAGAGGAGAGGGACATTTCAAAATAATAAAGGAAACCACAAGACAATGTAGACAGAACAAAACAACCTGACTGGAGTCCCTGGACATGACAATGGTCATTTCTCTCACATACCCTTTCCAGCATGTAAATACTATAGTTCAAGAAGGTATCCGCTGACTGAATTAGCTTGTTTTCTGCTATCGTCAACTGGCAAGAAAGAAATGGAAAATAAAAGGGCTATGTCAGGGAGAACAATGATTATGATCATGTGCTATGGTGAAAATTCTTCTTATTTTCTTCCTATTTACCAGTTAATTTGTGACTCTAAATTGCCTGTATGTGTGAATGCAAGTCTATTGAGTGATTTATCATCCTCTCGCATTCGATTGCACCTCTCCTTAGCTAAAGAACCACACAAACAAACAGAGCAGCACCAGGAAACCGACTTAAGCTCTTTAAAAATGACATACAAAATCAAAATCTAAACTAAAGTTGCCAAACTCTGGTTGAGTTGACATAGTCCCCCGTGTACCCCGCATCCGCTACGCCCATGAATGCAAGTGTGGGTTGTTTGGCCCGATAGCCAGGCAACCTGTCACAGTGTGGCATTGTTTTCCTTGTTGTGCTCCTCTCATAGTGACTTACTCACACATGCAATATGTGTATTTTGTCAATGATTATCACAAAAAAGTTCAACGTTCTTCAAACAATACAAAATGTTGTAGAAAAATATATTGTGTACCAGCATCACGAAAGGGCTATTCATTCGGTACCCAAGTTAAGTAGACATTCATACACCTATCCCAACAGCTGATTGAGAACATGATTACCACCTCTTTAAAAAAGTGACGTATTTTACTGCAATTGTAAAGGCTCTACACTCACTCTGTATGAAACCGCCGATTCTTTTTACCTGGTTGTGGAGAGGACAGAGTAATGGGCATCCTTAGTTCACAAATGGGCTGTGGCTGATGATGGTAAAAGAAAATAACTCTCACTTCAACGGCAGAAGTTTAATATTCTGTCTGTAGTTAATTTGGCTTCTTATCTCTGTCAGTGATAAACTGAAGAAACTGTACATAAATGATGGATCAACTCTAGCACAGTAACCACTTCCACAGTTGAAAGTGTTTATCTATTTAACTTCATTATCCTTTTCTATCCTTCATTGTTAGTGTTCTAGACCTAAAAGATTTATGCTGTTGATTAAACTTTTCATCATTTACTGTAAACTTATTCAAAAAGTCATTCTACTGTATATCACTGGACCCATTTTGTGTCGCCTAAGTCCATTGACTGATTTCCCCCCAAAAAATGTTACAAGTCACCTAGGGCGACTCCTGTGCCCTATTACAAAAAAACCCTGGTAAAAACCAGTGACTTCATCAGTGAAGTGTATGTTAGAGGGATGGGGCTGACTGAGTATAGGAGTGTGCACATGCTTGCGTGTTGAACAACATGACTGACCCAGGACAGCTGTGTGTAGTTATACTTCTCAGGTCGTGCAAACTTGCTCGTAAATACTTCTCTACTGACCCTGGTAAAGCATCTGGCATCTGGCCACAATTTGGCAACTGGGCCAGGGGGCATTAAAGCTCTTGCACAAGCAACAACAACACAACAAAATTCAGACCTCGTAATAGACGTCTACCGCACTGAACGCCTCTGAACCCGGAGCTTTTACTATCTTTCCTCTCTTCCTTTGATGAACTGCAATGCTTATGTCTTCACAGAACCAGATGATAAAGCAGAGTGGAATTTATTAAAGAGTGTTGCAATGCAGTGAACCCTGACAAAAACAAAATCTTTTAATGTTTTTGCTTCTTTGCTTTTACCGATAAGCAACCAAAATCTTACACAGGAAACAGGAATTTATCGCTGCATTGACCCTGAAAGGTCAATTATTTTTCCGATCCAGTTTAGATGAAACCACGTCCACCAGCCTTGATGGCTTTGTTCCCATGGAGACTGTGCCCAGCTTGTCCCGAGAAATACGTCAGCCAGAGTTGCTTTTATCAGACCAAAGATGAGGCAAGAAGTTGCTAACTTACATTCTACGTTTTAGTAATGTTAACTTAAAGGTCAGTGTGTAATAATTGGCAATGTTTATTGGCAAAATCTGAATATCCATGAATACATTTTAAGTATAGGCTATAAGAATGTGTAGTAAGTGTAAGTGTATAATCGCTATAAAATAAAATGCATTTGGTTTTCGTAGCCTTATAATTCTTCTTTTTTATAAACTTATAGCAAGGGTCTTGCTTTAGAGAGCATCACCATCTTGTGCTGCCATGTTTGTACAGCAGCCCGCATGGAACATCCAGCCAATCTAGTATCTGAACGTTAGATATCACGGTTTTACCCCCATATTACACACTGGACCTTTAATGGCTGACAGCAGTTGAGGGGATGCTATTCCGTATTTGAGTCAGTGACAAATAAATCATTTCATACATCTGTTTGAACACCGTTCACAAACAAAAAAACAAAAAAATTAATGATGGATATGTCAGACAAGCAACAATGGGAACTGGAGTGGGGACATAGTCATCAACATAGTCATCATCTGCAATAATAGATGACGACTCTTGGGAGCGAGGGGGTTGGAAGCCAACTATACAAAGAATTTGACTGGTCAGAATTAGGTTCTTCAGGACACCACTAACAATTTTGTTTCCAAAAACAATCCCAGCAACAAATGCTGGAGGAACTGTGCTGTGGTATGGTCGGTGACCATACTCATATTTTGGGACTGGCCGAAAATACAAATATTTTGGAAAAACGTCAAAGAAGAACTGGAAATTTTTTTGGCAGTGGACCTCCCTATGGACTCTTTGTCATTTTTATTAGATGTGTTTCCTGATATCCTGTTTACCACAGAACAATGTATTACATATTTTGTTGATGATTGCAAGAAAAATGATTAGTACTATCAATTGGATGAAGCCTGACCCTCCCATGATCACTCAGTGGTTACAGAAAGCAAAACATGTCTACATGATGGAATGACTGCCCAATTACAGCTAAAAGTGCCTGTTTTTATGAGAAGGTGGACCCCAGTTACCTCGCCTAGGACTATACAATACTCTATTAATTTATTAATTTTTTTATAATCTAAAATATCCCTTTTTGTCGAGTACAGAACTAGATACGATATGTGCTATACCCTTTACTCTGTGTGACAAATGAGACCCAATCTCAAGATGATTTTTTTGTATTCTTTTGTGATGTTAATTGCCTGTTAATGTGCATTAAAAGCAATAAAGTAAAAAAAGAAAGAAAGAAAAAAAAAAGTACCACTTAAATTAAAATGGCTGACATTCTGTAATTTCCATGCACAGTATGTATGTGAAACACATCCAAAGGGCTGAACTTAGAAGGTGCCTCTGAGCCATTTTGTCCCGAGTAATATGAATATGTAAATTTTCTCCAGTCCTGATGTGTGCACTGAGTTTCATGAGTTTTCAAACATGGGAAAGCCACCTAACAATAATAATAATAGGGTCCAATAGGGTTCTTTGCACCCTTTGGCGCACATGGGCCCCAACAGAGAACAAAAAGAAAAGTAATAGCCTAATCATTTAAATACATCCTCAACAAAGTCATACCTGGTCCTGGATCTCTGTCTGGTAAAATCTCTTCAGCACTGGACTGCAGTCAAAACAAATCTGGTTCCAATAACTGTCACACAAGGGACTTGTCTGTGCTGCTCTTTTCCATTTTCCCCTACTGGTTGTGGTTCCAGTTATGAACACATGGATAAATATCTGAAAGTAAACACTGGTGCATACTGCGGTTTAGCCTTAAGATCACTTTTTCAGCAAGGCTTTAGAAGCATGAGGGATTGCAGGCTACCAGATGTCAGTCTCCTGAATGCTAAGCTTTTCTCGTCATTTCCAGCTGTTGGACTGATTACTGCTCTGACTGCATGTCAGTTTCTGGTGGTTTCAATGTCTTTATTTCCAACACAAAAAGATTAAATTTCAGTTACCCACTCTATAAATACTTTAACACACCAATGATAATTGTGCTCTCAAGAGCTGGCAGCAAACACGACCTCAAAGTAAGGTCCAGTGTCTAACCCTGATCCTGATGGTGGCATGGTTTCAGTCTGCTTTGTGAAATGAGCTTCAACTTGATCCAGTAAATTAATGAATAGAAAACCAATGTCCAAAAATGTCACATTCACCTGAAGATTTTCAGGTGCTATGTGCGTGTGTCCGTAGGAGACACTGTGAGACAGGGAAAAGATATTCTTCTGGCCCAGAGTTTCCTCTAAGTCCCGCTCTGTCTTTTTTGAGTGGTTGCAGTGAGATTTACTGTTTTTGATATCAGTATCAGTGGAAAAAGTGAAACATATGCATATAGTATTTTATTATATCAGTGGTCAGTGTTACTTACTGTATATGAAATAAAGTAAAATAAGTTTTACTTCATTCTTTCCAAAGTAATAGGTTCACTTTATCATTTATTACCCGCCAAGTTCTGTTTGAGGTTTCTTCCAGTAAAATTGGGAGGTATTCCTCCCCGTCTCTCACCAAGTGCTTCTCTCAGAGAGAATGTCGTGTTTTTCTCCATAATAAATTAGGACTTGACCTTATCTCGCAAAGTGCAGTTTGTATCTATCTCTTAGTTGAAGATAAATTGTTACTCATTGGGTGATAAATTCAACTGGAATAGATGAAATGATATTTACTATCATTCCTTAGAGAACAGCTGGCACCTCTTTCTTCAGCATACTTGCTATAATGAGATCAAGATCTAGATTCTTGAGCCACTAGTGGTTGCAGGTGCTCTTGGCTTATGGAGTGGTGCTGGTCTCCGAGCAGAAGAGTTAGTCTGGAAGGGAAGTGTGGCAAAGAAGGATCCTCATCCAGAATTTTTTTTTGTCTCTTTTTTTTTTTTTACAGAGAATTAGATCATCAGAATAAGGCAGCAGATGTCTGGGTCTATCTGTTCACCATGTCTGTGACACTCAAAGGATATAGGCATAGAATTTATGCTAAAATATTTACATTTTACCCAATTTTATTTATATTTGGTCTGTAAGACAGTAATATGACTATCTGCCTTTTCCACCACTGCATGACAAGCGAGGTTAATAAAATTAATGATTGCTTAAACTTTATTAATCCCAGAGGGGAAAATTAGTTTATAAGAACGATAAATCCCTGTGGTGCTGGATAAATCCTCACTGATAGAGATGAGGTTCTAACAGAAACAGACAGACAGAGGTGTAAGGATTAGAAAAAATGTGAGTGACAAATATAGAAAAAGATTAAACATGAGGAATGAGAACAAACAAAAAGATGTTTTAACAAAGGCCTCCTTTGCATGGAAAAGTGGCCATGGGGCTGATTATCAAACTTAGTTGAGTCGTGTTTATTAGACTATGAAAATCACCAAATGCTGACACATTTAAACCTGTGGTAAAGTTATCTGAAATAAAAAAACAATTAAACCTTAGATTAACTAAATAATTCAATTATTCCTGACAGTGCCTCACCTGACTGCACGTCCCTGGTGTGGACAGCATCAAACAGGAAGCTGACCCCAAATATCAGGAGGTAAGGAGACCGGCATCTGCTTTTGTTGGAATTTAATATAAGGCTATTACATCTGTATGACTAATTTACTGTAAGTTATATAATTGTGACATAATGGTGTACTAAAATAAACAAACATTGTTTCATGATGATGTTTACATTTTCTTAATTTGGACATTTTCTTGCTGTCCCAAATTACATGTTCAGGTTATTTGGGAGTTGGGACAATGTTTCTGGGTTTATATTGAAATATTTCAATAGTGTAGTCATATCTTACATGCTTAAAGGTTATACATTCTCACACATATAGGGAAAACAGGTACCTTTGTACATTTCAGAATATCAAGTCAGCGGTTAATGTTGCTAATATGTGATGTGAGGTTCAAAAGTAGGTCAGATTGTGTTATCTCTTATGTTATTTTATATATTTATATTCACCAAATATGTTTTAAAAAACATGCTTGCTTCTCATGAGGTCTGTACTCTGCTAACAATATGTTACAGGCTATTAAATCTGCTGTTTGTTGAAATAATTGGTATACTGTAACCAAATCACAAGATTATAAACAATATATAACATAAACATAATAGGCTATAGGCCTAATATACATAATTAAGCAATCTATAGTGTCTTTTTTATGTAATTGCAGCTCCATGCAATATCCTACATCCACAGGCCTGTGTCCCAAATTACCAAATAAATTGCGAAAAAATAGTTTTGTGTCAAAACTTTTAAAATATTGTGCTGTGCGCTCACAAAAGAATTAGCACATAATTGTTTCACATAAACAATGTAGACACCCAGAGAAATCCAGACATATCTCATTTGTTGGGTTATTTATTGATCTTGATGACAAAAAATGGCTCAGAAAATGGATTTACAAATAGTGTCCCAAGGCTACCTGAATTCACCCCAGTAGAATTTCTCAAAAGTGTCCAAAAAAAAGTGTTCAAATGCAATGTTTTGAGTCTCAAATATTTTTTTTGCATTCAAAAACTTTTTTTTTTATCATTGAAAACTTTTTTTTTTGATTGAAGCTACTTCTTTTTTGATTGAATTATAAAGACACAAATGTCCTACCCATAATATGGCCCAAACACAAAACAACATTACTTCAATCAAAAAAGTTGCTTCAAACAAAAAAACCTTCACTTCTATCAAAGAAAACATTTTCAATCAAAGAAAAACAGTGTTTAAATGCATTTTTGCTTTTTGATTGAAGTAAAGGTTTTTTTATTGAAAATATATGTTTTGATTGAAGCAACCTTGTTTTGATTGAATAATAAAGACACAAATCTACCTTCATACTTAATGAACAACAAGGTTTCCTCTTTGAAGAACAGGCCTCTTTAGAGCTGGGTGAGAACAAGAATTATGTCTATGCTTCACATGTGAAACATAAGGAGACAAAGAAAATCCTACTTCAATGTCTTTCCCAGAAGCAGTTTCATCTGGGATAGTAAAAGCCAAGACAGAACAGGAAGATTGTATTCATAACCAGTCTGAAAATTACATTTACACAAATTGAAGGTTGAACAGTCAAACCTTCACAAACAGGCTCACTGTTTCTTTTCTCATCATCCTTCCTCTTCCTTTTTGTCACAGGGCTCATCCGACTCAGTGGGCGTCACGCAGGGTGCTTCAGGGCAGAGAAGGGTCAGAGATGCCGTGTGCAGGGTCACAGGTGAAGGACACAGTGATGGCGTAGCGTGTTCCCCACGCCACTTTCTCCACACGGTGGAGGTTCTCTGAGCCAGAGGAGAAAAAGGAGACTCGTCCTGGAAGATGAGGGGAGCAGAGGGAGGAGTGATACAAAGACACTGTTTTTGCATAGAAATGCTTGGTGAATATCTCACAAACTAATATCAGTTACATTTCAATGTTGAATACAAGACAGGTATAGCCTAACTGAGCATTATGCATATCTCAGTATTTGGGGTTAAACCTCCTGTTGTCCTCCTGGGTCAAGGAAGGAAGGACGGAAGGAAGGAAGTTAGGAAGGAAGGAAGGAAGGACAAAGGGAAAGAAGGAAGGAAGGAAGGAAGGATAAAGGGATAGAAGGAAGGAAGGACGAAGGGAAAGAAGGAAGGAAGGCAGGAAGGATGAAGGGAAAGAAGGAAGGAAGGACAAAGGGAATGATAGGAGGAAAGAAGGAAGGGAAAAAGGAAGGAAAGATAGATGGAGGGAGGGAACAGACTGGTTCAAAAAGGAAGGAAGAAATAAGGACGAAGGGAAGGAAGGAAGGGAGGGAGGCAAAAAGGATTGTGGAAAGAAGGAAGGGAAAGGGAAGGAAAGAAAGATGGAGGGAGGGAACAGACCAGGTCAACTGGATCAAAAGAGGAAGGAAGAAGAAGTAAGGAAGGAAAGAAGGAAGGAAAAAAGGACTGTGGAAAGAAGGAAGGGAGAAAGGAAGGAAAGAAGGAAGCATGGAGGAAGTGAACAGATTGGGTCAATTAGACCCAGGAGACAACAGGAGGGTTAAACACAGTTCAAGCATGTATGGAGGATCAGAGTTTGGCATGGGCACCTCACAGCAAGAAAGTTCTGGTTTCAATCCCCATGAGTTGACATATTCTCCCTGCTGCATGGGTTCTCTGTAGGTTTTCCAGCTTCCAGACCCACAGACCAAAAACATTTGGGTTTATTAGCATGCTAGATTAGTTGACTACTGCTTTTCAGAAGGCAGGAATATAAGTAGAGTCTTTTTCTTCTCTTGTTGACCTTTAGCACTGCTTAGCAACGTTGTTACCGTGAACAGAGGCCAGTCTGATATAAATATTTCTAGTCCCCCAAAACTGAAACATTTACATTCCTCTCTAACCATGTTAACTCCAGCACATGCTTATGCAAATACAGTTCAGAAACAGCAATATGGGTTTTGTGCGACCCATCCTACAGTCACATCCTAAAATTTAAACATTTGTTTTCCAATAAAAGGCATCTGGTGTTAATTGGTTAATTAGCTTTAGCAATGTGCTGATCTCAGCTGACAGTGGAAATAATCCTCGTCTTCTTCTTGGAAAATCAGTGAGCTCATTCAGACTGCGTATTATGCAGATGTTGTTTGTGGAACCGGAGGAAATTTGAAACCCAAAGACATGGAAGTGGAACCATGCAGAGATGAAGTGGTGAGATTCAGTCCAGACTCCAGAGTGTCAACAGAAATGACTGAAAACATTTAATCATCTTTCCTCTTGGACAAAAACTCTGTGGGTCCATGGCAATGTGCTGTTTCAAAATAAAACATGTGTTCATATAGCTTGATGCAGCTGTGTCTTATCATTTAGAGATTTATTTTTCATAAATTTTTAGACTCATTATGTAAATGTGAATAAAAAAGATGGAATCAGGAATCATCCTGTCCCAGAGCATCAGAAACCAGTGCTTGCAAACAATGCACTTTACTGCGAAAAGCCAAAGGAAGAGAAGCGATGCAAAGACATAAAACAGCGGCAGTGACCTTTAAGATATGTGAAGTATTTACTCATGTTAAAAAACTACCGTTAAAGGAACTTGGGGCAGGATCAAGGAATAAGACTCATTAGTGATACAACGGCCGTTGTGGCCGTTAGGGTAACTGCAGCCATCAGCCAAGCTGGTGCGTGAGCGCGCATGAACTCTCCACAGCAGTGCAGCTGATGCTGTGACACTGTGGCTGTATTGGAAACAGCAAACTATACCAGCGTTTCCCATTAATTAGCCGCCACAGTCTCGTTTGGGCCCGCCACAGTCTCTCACTGCATCAGCACAACAACATTTGCTCAGAAATACTGGAAATATTGGATAAATTGACCACAGATTGGGAATCTAAAATTTATAATGCCAGAGGAAAACATATTATTAACCACTCTGTCAAATTTGAAGGACTGAGAAAGTTGTTAAGTATATAAAATTATGCATCAAAGTTGTCAATTAGTCATTCTCTGCCTCAGGACAGTGGACCCAGAGCTGCAGCGCATTATGCAGCACACAGCCTGTTCAAGGCAACGGAGAGGTACGCCAGTGGGCTCATTCTTTTTGGTTTTGAATGCTTCATCACCCGTTAGTATTAAAAAACTTAAAACGTATGTATTTCTTCACAAATCCTGCCCCAAGTTCCTTTAAATATTGGCTCTGAAACAAAATTGTGTCTCAATTATGACAATTACATAAATGTGACTTCCCAGATTAGGTGGGGAGGATTGTGAATTGCTGAACACTGAGGTACAGTATGCCATTGCCTCATTGAAAGGTAATAAAATATCAGGTCCTGATGGACTCCCTGGTGAAAAGCTATCCCCTTATTTATGAAAAGTTAATTGAGCACGCCCAGACAAGTGCTGTTTTACAGCTGACTCACTCAAACTGTGGCCACAGAAGGGAAAGACCCACAATGTTGATGGAAAGTTATTCGCCAAAATAGTGGCACACCAGCTAAACCCACTGCTAGAGAAGTTAGTGCACCCGGATCAATTTGAAGCGCTCAGCAGATCTCAGGGCTATAGGTTACTGCCCAAATCCTAACCAACCTTACTTTTACACACACATGGATGATTTGTCACTCCTGGACAATTTCCCCATTTTAAATCCCCTCAGAAAATTTCACCTACAAGACAATATACCTCTTTCTTTCAAGAAAACCTTCCTCCCCTAATAGAAAAAATGTGCTCCAGGTTGCTGCTCTGGGATGCACTACCTATTTTGTTAACTGGAAGAATAAATGTAGAATAAATTAAAACATTTGAAGGACCAAAATAATTAATATATGACTGTTTGAAATTGTCAACAAGTGAACCAAGGTTGATAACCCGTATTTATAAGACTCTCTTATTAAGTTAAGTTCACTGTAATAAGGTATTACATTATAGGTAAAAATGTTATTACAATATCAGTCAGAATATTTTATTACATTATTGGTGAAGTTATTACATTATTGGGTTTTATCACATTTTCGATCTAGTTAAGTGGAAATTTTATTACATTTTCCGGCGTTATTACATTTTCAGGAAATTATTACATTATAGGTTAGCGTCGTGTTTCAGTGCCACCTGTCCATGGGTTAGGGTTAGGGTTATCCGATTTGCTCGAAACTTCACGTGTGATGAGGGTCCACGCCTGAACGCACCTGCCCACACTGGTTACGCTCGTAGCACCACCTGGTGGTTGAACAAAACATTGCGTTTTTTCGCTCCTACCAGGTTTTTTGTCTCTTCTCACTTTGCGCCACAGCCCCCCACGGTGGCACGGGAGAGTGAGTTGTTTCTTTTCTTTTCTTTTTATTTATCTTAGTAAGTTTGCTCAGTGTTTGATAAAAAGTCCCCAAAATATTTGATGATTCTCCTGAAACCATTAGAGTGATTTCACTGTGCGACAGCAAAAAAAAAAACTCTACTTTACCTGCCCGGGGTTCCACAGTCTGATTCCCATTTTGGTCCATGAAGATGAATCTTCCTCCAGTAAAGTCAGAGCCGTAGTCAGACAGGTAGAGAAGACTGGTGTAGTCAAAGGAGCCGTAAGTTACCTATGAGATGAGATTTCATGTATAATGTACATACATACATACATACATACATACATACATACAGTATCTCACAAAAGTGAGTTCACCCCTGACATTTAAAAAAATATTCTATTATAACTTTTCATGGGACAACACTGAAGATACGACACTTTGATACAATGTAAAGTAGTCAGTGTACAGCTTGTATAACAGTGTAAACTTGCTGTCCCCTCAAAATAACTCAACACACAGCTATTAATGTCTGAACCACTGGCAACAAAAGTGAGTACACCCCTAATAGTGTTTGTTACCTTATCTATGTGTGGATGCCAGTACTCATCGTGTTGGGTCTTGGCTAACGTGGTGTTGATCCTGGAGAAGAACGTGGGCTTGGTGAGATACATCAGAGTCTGGTCCAGACCGAAGGTCTTCGCTATAACTGCCTGGATTCTCCCACGCACATCTCTGATGGGGGAACATGCATCGAGTTAGAGTGATTGATTTCTAGACAAATAACCAAGTCCAGTTGCTTTCAATTTAAAATTCCTTTAAGATACTATGACCTGGACAAATGAGAATATGCACAGGCTTATCAAGACTAAGACTAATGACTTAAGGCCCCTTACTTGTAGAGCTGGAAATCCTCTGCTGTGAGCACATCCCTGATCTGAGCCCCAAAATACCTGCAGACACATTCACAGCAGCCAATAAGAGACAGGCATGTGAAAAGACTGACACTCGCTGACAAATGACATGAAGACAACATGCAGGAGTTTCACCTGTATATGTTGACAAATTGTTTCCCCATGGAGAGAGCTCCAGAGTGCAGGTCCAGTATGGAAGCCTGCAGAAGTTAAAATCAAATTTGCTAGAAAACAGTGTAAAATCTTTCAAAAAATGTTCAAAAAAAGGAGCGCTTCGTGGACTCGTTGTTTAAAATAGAGGTGCTCTTTGGAAAGGGATCGAGGATGTAGGAGGACAAAAGAAAAATTCCAAGGCACTAGAGAGTGAATTTTTCTTTTGTCTTCCTACATTGTAAAATCTTTGTTTTGTCTGATGATCACCAAATGAGGCCAGTTACACAAACTGTCCAACAGGCATCTCTTAGCAACCACGTGACAGAAAAAAAATCATTTGGGTGAATAAAAAGGGGGTAAATAAACCCTTAAAACAAATAAACAAATACTGGGAGAACAAAGTAAATGAAAATAACATTTAAAACTGTACTTAGACAAAAAGTAGGTGAAATAAACCTCTAGGGCCCTAGAAGTACAGTACAGTCCCAAAAACTGCAACTGTTTCTGGTACTCCTACTCACTTGGTGGCGCTGGCATGAAAAGGTTCGCTAACTAACAGCCACTACTGCAGGAATACTATTGTCTGAGATTCAAAGACTGATCAGGACTGAAGATGTCCACATGTTTCTCAGTACAGACTACAATGTCATAATGAGCCCAAAGATACAGTGTGCCTGAGAAGCAAAGATAAAACAGAAGTCCACCTTGATAAAATAGAATAGTCTTTATTGTCACTGTACACAAATTGGACAACGAAAGTGGTGAGCACCCACCTGTGTTTGGCTGCACTTTGTATAAGAACAGTTCAACATTGTAAGACCTAGCTGCTAATGCTGCTCAGCTGTAGCACCGTGTGTGTCTTATAACGGCAGAAAAAAACAAAAACAACTATGTCGATCATCCTCCAGGCACAAGCCTAGACACAGACACTCAATAGAGCGTTTGAGCCAAATTTGTCTGCTTTCACGTACCGTATTCAAAGACGGCGATGCAACATGGCAGACTTCGGTGGGTGCCGCGAGCTGCTCAGAGCTACACTATGGAGGCTAATGGGATTTCTTGGTTTCCCTCATCAAACTCATCAAATACACAATCCAACAACTCCAAAACGCTCTGGTGGACAAGTTGTGACCTGCACATTCACCACATTAGCCTCCATAGCGTAGCTCTGAGCAGCTCGCAGTTCTAAAAGTAGCTTACACCGACAAATAAAGGTAACGAACCTACTGCTATGACTATAGGGATTATGGCAATGGGCCAATTTGCCAAAATGTTGAACTATCCCTTTAAGCCCTGATACACTATTCATGTGGTCAGGTCACATACTTACCCCTCCCTCCGACCCAGCTAGTGCCATCCCCCTCTCAGCAAGCCTGTGGGTCAGACACAGAAACCACTTACAGATCAACGACATTGAAAATGTCTCTAGAGAATAAATAAAGGTTATAATAATAAGATCAACCTGACACAGATGGTGTGCCCTGTACAACAGTGTTTACCTCCTGAGTGCTTGAACCTCCTCCCTGGTGACCAGACTGTCTAAAACGGCACGGCCACACCTCTTGGGGGTGCATCCTGGGATGAGAAAGAGAATTGGATAAACATCTGAAGTTTCAGGATGGCGGCTTTGGGCCAAAAAGTGTTTTTTTCTCCTGGCCCTGCACTCATTGTTCTGTTAGTATGGTGTGTTCCCTGTTTTCTCTGGCAGCATGCTGATCTCAATCTACTACAGGTCTTTAAACTCTGGAGAAGCTGTTCTTCTGTGGGACTGGAAATTTGACACTCAAGTCCAGCTCAATGTGCTTCACAAAAAAGCCAATTGGACCATTAAAGTCCGCCAAATCTTTTGCTAATTTACATAATGTGAAAAACAGTAAAATGAATAGAACTTTTCAAAGATTGATTCTATCAACACCAAATTTGGTATATGGCCCCGGGGGAAATAAAAATACAAATTCTATAATAAATGAGCCAGATCGGTCAAAAAACATGGCCGCCACAGACCAAAATATCTTTGCAATGGGCAGGGCTTAGAAATGATTGGCCATAACTCCTACACCCTTTGCCCTATCATCACAAAACTTGGTGGGCAGGTTCATAATGTGACTGGGAAGCTGCCTACCAAAGCATTTTGAGCTCAACCAATAGGGGGTGCTATACATGCCACAAAGACCATTGGATGGAATTTCACCAAATTTGGTGTGCATGCTCTACAGGGGTAAGTATCTTGTGTGCCATGTTGATAGGTGAAAGTGGGCATGGCCTATTCATCATTAACCATCATTGTTTGCGTTTTATTAATTTATGGTGAGCTGGAAGGACCTAGAGACACGAAACTTAGTACATCGGCTATAAATGACATCCAAGTACTGCTCAAAAAATTTGATCCCAATCGGCCGAATGGGGGCGCTTTAACAGAGTGTAAACTTCAAAAGGCTCTCCCCACCAAGCCATAAGTGCTATTGACTTGAAATTTTACGCACACGTCCTCCTGATTAGCCTGACTCTCGCCAGACCCTTGTAGTTCCGCAAAGCTACGCTGAGCTCCACACAAGGGTCTGGGACTGCTCCATAGGCGATTCATTTCAGAAGGCGGGGCCTTGTAAAAAAATCTTGTATGTGATTGGATAAACCACTTGTCCGTTATCTTGTTGACGTGCTACTTCAGCCACTCACTGCGAGCCGCCATTGTTGTTTGACTCAAACAGTCGCTTCAGCGCTACGTCACACCTCAGAAAGTCCCGCCCGGCGATCCTGATTGGTTCATTATTTTTTGCTCCGGGGAAGAAGTTTGCATTGGCCTCGAGTCCAGACCCTTGTGTGAAGCTGAGCGTAGCGCCTCTGGCGTAGCTTTGCGGAACTACAAGGGTCTGGCGAGAGCCAGGCTACCTCCTGATAGTCCTCTACAAAAAAAGCCTCTTTGACCATGAACACTGCTATTACGGATTTTTTGCTAATTTGAATAACATTAAAAACAGTAAAATTAATAGAACTTTTGAAAAATGTATGCTATCAACACCAAACATAGTATATGGCATTGGGGGGCTGAGACAGTCATTTCTATTATAAATGAGCAAGATCGGTCAAAAAACATGGCCACTGTCAAGCAAAATATCCTTTCAAAGGGCGGGGCTTAGCAAATCGGAGCCAAATCATTAACCGTTTTTCCGATCGTCACGAAACTCAGTCGATATCAGAAGGAGACTAAGAATGAGCCCACCAAAACACTTTGAGCTCAGCCCATAGGGGGCGCCACAAAGGAGAAACCTGGGGCTTGTAATGGGTGTGTATTGCGTGGATCTTTTAGGTCCAGAGCAGGTGAAGTCGTCAACTGCGGCGGGTGAGGGTCAGGGCCGTTGGTTTGGGGCGAAAAAGGTTCTGTCCCTATCTTTGACTGGTTTTATTTTTTCATTATAAAATTGATATTGCTTGTAAGAATTTTAAAAAAAACTATTTGTTCTGAATCTCTTTATTTTCGTCACCTGGGAATCGCTTGTAGTTTTCGTAGTCTTTGGAGCACTGGACATTGAAGACTCGGGGCTGAGAGGAGACCAGCTCCCCCTGGCTGACCAGTGTCCCTGTGATGTCGCTGTCCACAGGCTGCATGTACAAGCAGGCTACCACCGTGCACACACACACAGCAACCAGCAGCAAGGCCACGAGTCCTCTGGACCCCCTCCACGCAGACCCCTGCCTCAGGGCATGACCTCTGACAACCACAGAAAGAAAAGAAGGTCTGGAGAATCAACTGATGATGATGAAGTCCAGGTTATATGCACAGATTCAGAAATCTCTCTCTGTCTCTCTCAAGACAAAACAATGTGCAACCAGTAAAGTGCAGGGGTTTTTCTTAATTTTTTTTACACTGGTGAAATGTGGAAGGGGCGACTCAACGAATGTGGTTTATGTTATTACAGACGGCAGGACAATGTGTGTGCATCATGAACGCAAAGGAAATGTGAATATTCACTTTGCAAGTCAATTTATTGTGCCCCTAAATTTTCTGCATGCTCTTAAATTTGATTTGATTTCATTTTAAATTTTAAGTTAGGGGCCACTGTGCACCTTAAAACGGTGCATATCTTTGCAGTTTCAGTTCAAACTCTGGGCCAAGTAAGTTACAGGCTGTTGTTATGCTTACACAACAGTACAGCAATAAACCCGCGTCGGCTGCAGCACTAGGAGGATTCGTTAACACTCTGTCAGAGGAAAAAGTACATTCCAACAAACCTGCTGGGATTTTTGAAGTTAACACATTGGAAAAGAACACACATTTTATAACACATCTGCTATACTATTAAAATTACTAGCTTTTAGCTTCACTTAGGACTGTGCAGTAGGCTAGTTCCTGCTTGTACTGACATTTCTTGTGTTTTTTCTTAACTTGTCCACATTGTTTGCAGAAGGAGTGGCTTTCTGCTTCTACTAACAGTCTCTCTTGCTAGGGACAGAGGTAGCAGAAAGTCTTGTCTGGAATATCATCAGCAAAGTGGTCTTCTTTTCCACCTCAGCCTAATGAAATGTTAACAATTATATAATATTTTATATTAAGAGATTGATTTTAAGAGTGCATTTAACAGATTGCAGCAGCCTAAAGTATATCAAATGATGTATCCACACTAAAATACCATAAAATAAGTTAAATAAGTTATTCTTTAGTGGTCACAATCACTGTGGTGAGTCTGTTGTAGATTCTGTCACCCCCTCTCCACATGAGAAGGGCCAACTTTGGGTCTAAAGCTGTGCATGTATGAAAAAGGTCATGAAGAGCAGCGTTCCTGTATCTGTCCCTCTTAAGTCTCAGTCTTCCTCATTTCTTTTCTTTTTTTTCATTTTAAGAAAAAATGGCACAACTAATCAGGTGGCAGTAACATAGCCTACAACCCATCAACATCACAAACATAAAGGAGGACAGAAAAACAAAAACAAACACAAAAAACCCCCCAAAAGGACTAAAAAAGCAAAACAAGTTGTAACAGGAGGACAATATAAAGCAACAAAAGAGTACTCTTGCTCATTTTCAATGCACATCACAGTGGTGGCTGTATTAGTGGTCCTATCTTTGTGCTTCTTGAGGGTTGATTGTTGAGTCACTGCTGCTCAAACATCAGTTTTCTGCTCCACCACATCAGAACTGGAGATCCGGGTCAGTGATCACCTACCTTTTTATCTTCTTTTCGATCTCAGTGGAGTTCCCACCCTTTGTATTCCTCATTCGTAGTAGCACCATCTTGACGTAGAAATCCTCGACATGTACCATCCACATCCATCCATGCCTGGCTGTGACTCCCCACTTCCGAGTGGATGACTGCGGGTTCACGCATTGGCTGTCCGGAAAGGAAAGTAACGTTTTCATTGGCCCAGTTGTTGCACCGCAGGCACAGCTGTATAGTGAGGCGGGAATGGGTTCATTATTCGCTCTTTCATCCATTGCTCTTCCCATTCAGACTGGACGAATCGATCGTCTATCGTATGTTTTTGATTTGAAAGGAGGAGGGCAGGGCGACAGATAGAAAACAGAGAATAACGCTGCAGTACGTACATTTAAACAAAGAGGAAGGTGCTTTGATCCGCGCCACAGCATAAACATCCTCAAAAACCTACAGATCCTCCATCCAGTGCAGATTGCGCATCCCATCCGATCTGTTGTCCAGGTAAGTCAAACCAGCTGAGTCTCAGACAAGGCAAGGCAAGTTTATTTGTAGCCTAGGCTATAGCACATTTCCGCAACAAAACAACTCAAGGTGCTTTACATATTAGCAAAATAAGAACATAAAAAGCAAACATTATTTAAAAACAGACAAGAGAAAGAATTAAAACAGATATAAAAATAAGTAAAACAGAAAGGGAGACAGAACAACTAAAACATAGTAAAAAGATATACAATAACAGAATAATGTTACAGTGCAGTTAATGAAAGGCGTCAGCAAACATGAAAGTCTTCAATGTTGATTTAAAGGCACTAAGAGTTCTGGCAGACCTGCAGGTTTCTGGGAGTTTGTTCCAGATAGTGGATTGCATAGAAACGCTGCCTCACCTTGTTTACCTCTGACTCTAGGTATCAGATAGAAGACCAGTACCAGACGTGGACACTCATCTGTGTATCTATTGTTGACGCTCTGCTCTGCTGGTGTCTACAGTGAGACAAGATGAAGTATCCACCCTGGCCTGAAGGACAGAAACTGGTTCACTTAGATCTGAAAGGCGCCCCTCCTAAAGCAGACTACCTCCACAAGGTGAGACCCCTGTATGTGGTCTGTAACACATTTACACGTGTCCCTACACCTGTGTGTCATTGATGTCACATGTATTATCTGACCTTTTGGCCTCCTCAGCTGATTGAGCTGTTCTCCGATCTGGGAGCCGAGGGTCTGCTGGTGGAGTACGAGGACATGTTTCCTTATGAGGGGGAGCTGCAGCTGCTGAAGGCCACGGCTCAGCCTGCCTACAGGTGCACTTTGACTCTATCCATGCAACATTCATCGTTACAATCTTCACTGTGAGGAAGAGAAGATTCAACCAACGGTCATGTCTGGTGTCTCATCAAGTCTTAATTACTGTGTTTGCTTGCAGCCGACAGGAAATATTATCTCTGCTGGAATTTGCCAGATCTAAGTCCATGGAGGTGATCCCCCTGGTGCAGACGTTTGGACACATGGAGGTGAGGCCAGGGCCGTTGCTAGGAATTCTGGGCCCCCTTAAAGAATACTAAAATGGGCCCCTACCTCTAACTTTTCCACTTCCACTACGTATGTATTATCATTTTTCAATTTCAATTTTAATTTATTTAAAAGGGACAATGTACACTTAAAACATAAATGTTGCCATTTGATGCACTATACCAGATTGTAGCTTTAAGCTAATTTGCATCTGTAGTCCCTTAGGTCACAAAAACACAGTAACAAGACAAATTTTTTATTTAGCCTACTTTGTTTTGATGCTAATGCAGCATTACTGTGAGTATTAGTCAGGGTCTTATGCAGAATAAATCAGTCATACAAAGATTAGACTACTGGGGTTTTTTGTGGGCCCCATTAGGTGCTGGGCCCCCTAAAATTATCATCACCTTTCTCCCCTATACAACGGCCCTGGGTGAGGAAGATGTGCTTCCTGCTCGGCGTGATGCTCGGTGTCTGACCTGCTGTGTGTTTTTGTCTCTGTCAGTTTGTGTTGAAGCATCAGCCTATGTCGGGCCTCAGGGAGGTGCCTCACTGTTTGGGCACTCTGAACCCTCACAAAACAGAGGGACAGACGCTAGTGATGGAGATGCTCAGGCAGGTGGTGGAGTCACATCCAGGCGTTAACTATCTGCACATTGGAGGCGATGAGGTGAGGATGAGTCTCAGTCATGTGGCACGCCTCCCTTATGTGACACATGTCATAATATGGCAAGCCATTTTAACATTTAAAAGCCAGACTGGATATGTGTTGCAGATGTTTTGCCTTGTCGAAAAGAACATTTCAGATGTCCGCAACTACGTTCTTACTAGGACAAATTACGTCACTTTTGCCATTCATGTGTATGGGGTTTGTCATTACAGATATCTATAATTCAGTTGCAGATACCCACTGTGTGAATTATGGTTATCTGTAACTGAATTACAACTAGCACTAATACCAGTTTGAGATATCTACAATTTGATTCTGACTATAGTCATAATTCCAGTTCAAGATATCTTTAATTCACCTCAATTAAAGATATCTACATGTCCCTTTTCAGATATCTTAAATTAAGTTTTGACTATAGGCGAAATGACGTTGTAGATATACGTAACTGGAATTATGACTAGTCAAAATGACGTTGAAGATATCTCAAACTGGAATTCGTAATAGTCGTAATTCAGTTATATCTTGAATAAAAAATCCAACTATTCAAAATGTAATTACGACTAGTCAGAAAGACGTCGTTGATAGCTACAATGTTAATTCCGGATAGTCAAACTTAGCTTTTAAATGTTAAATCCGCTTGCCATACACGTATTCTCTCAGGTGTACATGCTCGGTGAGGGGGAGGAGTCACAGTCGTGGCTGGCCTCAACAGGATGCACAGTGGAGCAGCTGTTCCTGAGTCACGTGACAAAGATCGCCAAGGCCATCAAGGAGACGTGGCCTCACTTGACCGTTATCATGTGGGATGATATGATGAGAGTCATGAGCCCAGACACTTTGAAAGGTAAGAAGCAACAAAGGTGTTTCTGCAGCTTTAAAGTTAAAGTCAACTTTTTTTTGTCAATACCGCTATATATACACGACATATACAGGGGATTGAAATTTAGTTTCTCTCCATCCGTGGTGGCATTTAAATCAAAACAAATAGCTCCTGCTCCTCAGAAACTGGTCATGAAGGTTTGCAGGTTAAAGGTGTTGGTACAATAAGCAAGGCCTCAGTTACAGCATGATTATTACTAACTCGTTCAGCAATAATGTCTTGTTTTTATGAGCTGTCATTAACAGTTTCAATAATATGTTCTTGTGTTGAACAGATAGTGGTCTGGTGGGACTCGTCCAGCCTATGTTGTGGGACTACACCCCTGAACTGGATGTGGACAGGACAGGTAGTAGGAACCAGTTTCTCTAAACTTGTGATCTCTGGTCTCTTGTTTCTGGTGTCTGATGAATCCTTTGTGCTGAACAGTGTCTCTGCTGAACAAGTATCACGCAGCTGGTTTGTCAGGGCTGTGGGCTGCCAGCTCCTTCAAAGGCTCCACCAGTGTTGACACCTGCGTGCCCAGCACTCAGAGGCACGTGGACAATCATGTGCAGTGGCTGAAGGTGGCTGCTGCTTTACCTACTGGTGTAAACCTGAGGGGCATCGCCCTCACCGGCTGGCAGAGGTGAGGACGCACTTATCACCTGTCCACACTGACAGGTGGAACATACAGTACCAGTTTACTTTACATGGTCTACTAGTGTGTGTGTGTGTGAGATGAGTGTGTAATTACTTTCTGTTATAAACTGGATATATTGGACATTAAGGGGAGACACTACAGGTGAATAGGGTAAAAATTTTAAATAATAGATATCACCATGAAACTTCCCAAGTTTATCACGTACATTAAGACAAATATTTTTTGTATTACAAGTTTTGTCAAATTTTATATTTGAATATGTAAATGAGGCAATATCTGATGAAATATGTACTAATTTGCATACATTTCCAGAACCAAAATCTGAAAAATTGATAAAGCCACTTTCAAAATTCTTGTTTTATTTTGTTGACATATTAGAGTCAGAAGTTTTTACACAGGGGATTTTGGATATCTCTTTTTATCACTCTGTAAATGAGAAAATACTGTCACCAGACCCCCCCCAAAAAAATCAAGTTTTGCCATGTTTTTAGGAATAAAAATAAATAAGGCTTTGAATGATATATCAACAATCCCCTCTGTAAAAACCTTCAGAATATAGACAGGAATAAAACTGGAAGGTTTGGTGTCTGTAAGTGCTGCTGAAGTGGAGATTTCGGGTTCAGAGTATGAAGAAAACGGCCTTTAAAGACTTGCACTGTAAAATTTCATAGATTGTTATGTAAATTATACTTTTACATTTGGTTGCGAATACGGATGAGATGGAGCCAACATCACTGTTCAGGAGAGAGATAGAGCTTTACAGTGATACCTGACATGACATGGTCAGGTCCAGTCCAGTCCAGTCCTCCTAAAACGCTCCGGTCCTGTGCCACCGTAGGTATGACCACATGTCCGTGCTGTGTGAGCTGATGCCTCTGGCTCTTCCGTCGTTGGGAGCCTGTCTGCAGACGCTGGTCCAGGGTCAGCTCAGTGACGAGGCTCAGTCCAGAGTGTGTGAGAGGCTGAGTGTGCCATCGGTGGAGGTGCAGGCCTTGGACAGGTGAGCTCTGCACTGTCTGATGTAACTGTCTCATTGTTGAGGTGCAGCAGTATCTCTAGCTTGTGTTGTGTTCCTGCAGGAGACCTGCGGAGGAATTGTTCCCAGGAAAGAGACTGGCTGAGCTCATCGTTGACCTGAATAACCTGCTGATATCAGACGATATTCGCTTCTTTGAAAACAGCATGTGAGTTCAACCTTCATCTCACTCGTCTCCTCTGACACCAGGCTCAGTTCACTGCAGTTACAGTTAGCTTAGCAGAGAGACAAAGGAGAGGGCGAAGAGTCAGTCTTATCTTGTATTCATTATACATTATACATTATACTCTGATTTCCAAAAGACAAAAGAACAAAAAACTAGAGGCACAGGGGTTTCCTGTACAGAAAGTAAAGACCAGGATGTAGACCAGAGCTCGATTCTCCCGACAACTGCAAAGCTTTGTAGTGGAAATTCTTCTCAAGTTTCAGCAACCGATCCAAGTGAACTGGCCCCCACAGAGTCGAGCCTCTGCTACAGTAGGCCCGACTCTGTGAGATCTCCGCATTCGTTTGTGGTTCGTTTAGTTCAGTGTAAAATCACCATGGTAGCTACATGGTCTGGTCTCAGTACACTTTAGAGTCACCAATTACAATAAAATCCATCAGGGTAAAAAGACAGGCTTAAAGGGCAAAAGAACAAAAAGACAGAGGGAAAAACAGACAAGGATAGAGCAATTAGAAACTCAACTTACACCAAAACTTTGGGTAGAAAGATGTGTCCTAAGAAGTAGTGTACCAATTTCCTACATTTCTCATGCCAATTTCCTACATTTCCCACAATCCTTATTCACTGTTTACACTTTCTGCCTCATGGCTATGCAGTATGCAGATGGGTTAGTTTGAAAAAGTTTGAAAATCTGGTAGCATGTCCAACATTAAAGCAGAAGTAAGTGATATATTTGTGTTAATATAAGTCTTAAATAGTTCTATCTTCCGACAGCAATCACTTACATAGAGTGTTTGGACTGAAACACGGGTCTGTCAGTCCCTCTGCTCTGCTCTGAGCCGAAGAGAAAACATTTATCGTATCCTACAGTTTTTATCCAATGAGGAGAGAGAACGGCATGCAGGGCTGTGTGTGCAGCCAAGGAACGCCGTGAATGTGGCGACGTAGGGACGAGGACTGTTATGGTGCGTTCAAGGAAACTCGTATTTTTCCGACCGTGAAGTGGTACCAGTTCGATCTGGTACGAGTTCACCGGTCGGAAGTTACGAGTGGCCGTTATAGTGACTTTCACCGGTAAAACAGGTCGGAAAAACACGAGTGGGTTGCCTGGAACGCTACAAAGTCGTAAGTTGTGACTTGAAGCTGTAATTTACGATTTCAAAAGCCTGCCTGGAACGCAGCATTAGCCAAAACGACCGGACCACTTACTTCTGCTTTAAACATTAACTGGTCAGTATGGAGCGACTCTGTTGGGGCCACACTGAGAAGGGCTGAACAGCTGTGTCCTTCCTGCAGGGCTGTGAGAGGATGGTTCAGCCCCTACCAGCGACAGAGGAGGATGGTAAACCCACTCATCATCATGACGATTCACAACCAAGCTTCAGCGTAAGGACGGACTTCTTTCTCTTTTTTTTTTGATTAGATGAGTGAATGGAGTGTGAACATATGAAATGCATGGTGAAAACAGTTCAAGTCGGAGAATGTTATCCAAAAAAAAAAAAGTCTAATACTTTTCAGCTTTTCAATTTCTTTGTGGTAATCACTTGTCATCAGGTATCTGACTACGCTGCAGCAGAAGTTGGAGGCAGTGAAAGAGGAAATGTTGCGTTTTTATCCAGAATGCACTGCTACGGAGTGGATAGAAGAACATGTGAGCCCAGTGACGGCACCTCTGCAGAGGATCACAGAGGAAACCCTGGCCTGTGTTAAAGAGATAGTCTCATAGAAAAATAATGAATGTTACTACAACATATATTTTTTACGATACATTTTATTTTGATGATGTTATTAAGCACTTTAATTAAGTGTGTCACTGATATGATTTGATGTAGACTTAGAGCAAAGAATCAGTGGCTCATTGTAAACAGTTGATCGTTGAAGGACAATTACATAATTGTAAACAGCTGATTGTTGCTCATAGAATAAGGAACACACCAACCTGGTTCATATAAACCACACCTGTAACTCTTTCTTGTAAAAAAAATATATATAAAAAACAATAAAATCAACAGTAAAAATTAACAGTCGTCATTAGCCCTGATTCAATTCAAACAAACACACATACATACATATAAAAACAGATCAAACATTGAGCCAAAGTGTTTCCTAAGACTCAGTCTTTGGTTCAGCTGAAGAGTTTGAGTCATTAAATTCCTCATGTCCTATGGTACGACGGAGTATTAGGGCCACATTGACAAATAAAAAAATCTCAAACTTCGAGAATAAAGTCATAAATTTACGATTTTATTGTCGTAATGTTATGACTTTTTTCTCGTAGGAAATGTACGACTTTATTCTCGTAAATTTATGACTTTATTCTCAAAGTCTGTGTTTTTTTGTTTTTTTCCTCAATTTGGCCCAAATACTCCGTCGTACTATGGAGATACATTTGACAGTCTACGGTGAGAGTACACGCTGTCAGCTGGGTGGTCCGGAGAGTGGTGGGAACAGCATCTACACCATAAACAGTCATTAGCTCAGTGAAAGGCACGGTTAATACAGACAACGTGGAGCTGCACCTTCAAACAATCATTAGACCTGATGAGCTATAGTCTCTGCACCTGAAGGATTTTTCATGGAGGTCTAAATGTTGAATTATTTACTTTAACTCAGATATACACAACAGAAGAGTGTGTGTACATAATAACAGCCTACACCCTCAGTGTCACATGCACACACTTTCAGTATAATAATGAATTTCACTCAAGCTGAGCCCGCTAATTCTCAACCACAATGCCCAAACTCAACAACAACAACAACTACCGTTACAGGTTTCCGACTTCATCAGCTTCATCATCTTGGTCGCTGCTGTTATCCAGAGAGCATTCCTCCTCTTCATCATCATCTTCCTCATGTTGCCTGAGCTCCTCCAGCCCCAAAAAACGTTTCAGTAGAGCAGCCACCGCCTCCACATCACTGCCAAGAAACAGAAAACAGCATTAGACACATTATCCTCCAATCTAGTCGTGATCGCAGACAGGTAAAGTTGTTTCAGTACGTTTTTGAAGATCAGTAGTAAATGTGTGGAGGTTAAATGTGTCCTGTCTTTTCAAACTGTTCTTTAATGGTAATCATCTCATTTACACATGAAACATGTCATATTGTAACAAAATGAAAATTTGAAGGAGTGTAAGGATAGGGATTCTCTAATAGGGACCTTTGATCACCAAAATCTAAATTAATCCTCAAATTCAGGTGAACACATGTTCATGACCACCGCAAATTAGGACCAAGCCAAATGGCACGCACCCCACCAGGCAAGCCACTGAACCACCCCAATATTTGTGCCACTGCCAAATTTGAACAAGCTCCTGAGATATTGCTTGCACAACATAAAACTGACATTTTGTAATATCACCGCATCCTTGACCTTTGTTTCTCCTCCCCACAAAACCCCTAACAATATGGCTCTGACTTACAAGGAAATAAAAAACATGGACATTTACCTCCATTTGCTTGCACTATATGAGTTTTGATCAACCTTGTTACTGTCTCTACGTCTCTGTAATGTTTTGAGACACATACCTGCGTCCTCCCAGTGTGGCACTCTGAGTGAGGGGGTAGGAGAAGCCTGCAGCCAGACGCAGCATAAGCACGTAGCCCTTCCCCAGATAACGAACCCTCTCCTCTTGGATGCAGATATCACAGAGCTGAGTCAGATCCAGCACAACTGGACAGAGAGAGGACATAACAATTAAGATCTAACAGTCCCAGAGCACAGCACAAACATATCAACAGTGTGCTACTGACTTTTTTCCTGTCCCTTCCTCCACATCGTCAGAACTGAAGCGTACAAACTCATGGTCTTGAGCTCTATCAGGTTCTTGGTTTTGTCGAAGACAGCGTCTTCCCATTCCTCCATGTTCTGTACAGCCACAAATAGACAGCCAGTCACATAGAATAGTTTCCACAGGATGCTGTCTAAGAGGTTCACATAAAACAACAAAGAGAACACAAAACATTAACATCGGAGGTTAACAGTATGTTGAAAGAAAAATGAACAGATTCACTGAATTCTTTACCTGAGCTGTAGTATGCAGCTGCCAGTCCAACTGATGCTATACCTGCAATTACAATGACAGGCTTCTTATTTGAAGACGATGCATGGCCAGAGCAGAGATGTTTGAATGAAACTGTTTGAAGGATCACACAGGATGGTTTATAAAGAGGAATAGGCCCACACACCTTTACAGTCTATGCTACACACTTACCAATCAGGAGAGACCAGGACCGGAGGCCTGGAGTCCTTTTCAGGTGGAGCAGGGTGGAGCTGTGCTCCTCTACTGTCATGTATCCCATCTGAGCAGATGCCAGGAGGTCGGTTAACTACAACTCAATTATCAATTATCATACATTCAATTATCTACTTCACATGTATAAGCTCATTTTACCTATAGCCTGCAGTTTCAATGAAGATTAATTTGTAATTTTGCCCGTTTTTCATTCTGACCAGAAGGGGGCGATGTGTTGACATGAAGCATCAGAAACGAAGCTTTTATCAAAGTAGTAACAGTTTCATAAAGAATCATCTCTTCTTCACACTCACCTTTTACTCACTTTCCTTGAGATTCTCGCCAACAAGATCGTATAAAACAGCACGAGTCCCTTCAAACCGTCAGTGAATGAATATACAGCTCAGTTCCTGTTGTTGCAGCAGCAATCTTCTGCAATAGGTGACACTTCCTTCCGGGATCCGTCAGCCTTGATTGGATGCGCTTCTCCTCACGCTGCTTTCAAAATAAGAGCGTAAAACATGCACTGAAACCTTTTACAGTCTATGGTTCAAACGTAAAGGTGTATTTGGCTGTGTGGTTATAGTTTACTGCACAAAACTGTCTAACAAAACAGAGTGACTGGTTAAAAAAAAAAACACTGAAGCTTTGTCCGTATAGTCCAGAACAGGCTGAGCTGTTACATTAATTTGACTGCATCCTCCACGCATGCGCAGTGGCCGCGCCGGGGTAGTAGCAGCCAGGGTGTATAGTCAGTTCACCGGTGGCATGAATGTCAGATGTTCTCGTCTGTAATATCCGCCGAGCTGGCATTTGGGGACGCTGTCCATAAACGAGTGGACCTAAGTGAGAAGAGCCGAGAGACAGCGGAGTTCACTCGCTGTCCTGTCCCTCCTGTCCTCTTCCCTCCTGTCCTCCTGTCCCTCCTGTCCTCCTCAGCGCCTCCGTCCTCTGCGGCTCCTCCTCGTCTTTGTCTGAGAGCGGAACAGAAACCGTCCGGTGAGTTACCTCTACTCGGTCAGTCAGCAGCACACGACACAGTATTACACAACACTACAGACTGTTTATCTACAGTAACAGCGCGCACCGTCCTACAGTCATACATACAACACTACACACAAACATGCACAGACAGTCACACAACTCTAGTCTACACGCAGTCACACCACAACACACAGTCACTGTCACACACTCAACAACACACAACACAGTAGCACAGTAGCTGGGCAGCTGTGACTCAGAGAAGAGCAGCTCATCTACTGTTGTGGCTCCATCCTGCAGCAAGTCAAGTGCCCTTGGGTAAGTGTTGCTATATGTTAAGCTGTGTGTTGTTGAGTGATTGTGGATTTTATTCACCATGTAGAACATTATTACACACAACACTGTTAAGCTATGCAACAACTATAGGGTGAGTTCAGGTATATTGGGACATTATAGATAATTTGGGACAGATAAGGAAAAACACTGCTTCCACTTGCCTTGAATGGGCTATGGCAAAGTTAAAGGTGCTGATACTGTACATTCCTCTGGATGTCTACATTAAATATTTTGGGTGACATCACACAGGGGTGTGTGGTCAGCATATTTAACAAAATATAACAAATCTAACAAAATATTTAAAAAAAACATGCTTGCTTCTCCTGAGGTCAATAATCTGCTCACAATATGTTTCAGGCTATTAAATCTGCTGTTTGTTGAAATAATTGGTACATTGTACATTGTGAGATTATAAACAATACACAACATTAAATATAATAGGCTATAGGCCTAATATACATACTTAAGCAATCTATTCATGTATTTTTTTAATGTAATTGCAGCTCCATGCAATATACCACAGGCCTGTGTCCCAATTTACCAAACAAGTTGCGAAAATATAGTTTTGTGTCATGCTGTGCTCTCACGAAAGAAGAATCTAGACACCTAAAAGAATCCAGACGTAGCTCATTTGTTGGGTTATTTATTAATCTTGATGAGAAAAAATGGCTCAGAAAATGGATTTACAAAAATTGTCCCAATATAGGCTACCTGAATTCACCCTACACATTGTCACACAACAACATACACATACTATGAGATAGCTTAGGTAAATCAAAGAGTCTTCCAGTCATGTCACACGCTGTTAACACTGTGCATGGAATAACACGAAACGTTGAAATATTAATGACATGATACTAGTTTGTTTCCCACTATTCTCAGTGTTGTGTGTCTGATTAGAGGAGGAGGGGGCTCATACTGCTGTTATCTATATGTCATCACTATGTTTAGGTAACCACAAGCAAGATGTCCAATGTGAATATAGCAAAGAGGACGAAGTGTGAGAACTGCACCAAACAGGTGAATTGACTCGGCCCGCTCCGAAGAACATGGTTGTTTTTGTGATCCGGGATCAGAAAAGTCTTTAATTGATTATCCATGTGGTCACAGTGCAACAAGGAGCAGAGTGATGAGGGAGCCGTCTCACAGCAGGAGGGGGAACAAGGCAGTCATGGACAGGTAACTACATCAGTCTTCTATTTATTAAAGGGATAGTTCACTCAAAATTCAAATTGCACTCATTATCTACTCGCCCTCATGTCGACTAAGGGCTGGGAGAAGTTTCAGAGTCCTCCGTGGCTTCTCTGAGTTACAGGGGGTCTCGGCACAGCAGTGCATGTCCATATAACGGTTGCAAATGGATACCAACTGTCTTCGTAACAAAAAGACACACCAAAAAACATCCAAATACCTCCATGCTGCTCGTATGTAATGTCCGTCTTGTATTGAAGCCCCGAAATACGAAGTTGTCCTGAAAAAAATTAAATAAGTCTATATTTCAAGCTTGTTTGTAGCGGAAGCTCCTCTCCCTAGTCCATCCAAATTGGACGAACCAGGGAAGAGGAGCTTCACGGCTCTGCTCCGCTGTTCTAAAAACAGCTTGCACCGACAAATAAAGGTAACGAACCTACTGCTGTGACTATAGCGATTATGGCAATGGGCCAATTTGCCAAAATGTTGAACTATCCCTTTAAACTCTATTTGAAAGGGTATTAAAATGTTTTGCCTTCGAACATGCATAATTTTATAATACATGCTTTACAAATTAAGTAGTACTGTGTAAAAACCTCTGTTCAGAGTCCATACATATTGTATTGGCTTGGAGGATGTTATGTGCCTGGTTGTGATGCACGCCCTCTGTGTGACCATTGTTTCTGGTACCATCTCGCCTGTCCTGTGTGTCCTCAGCTAAATGAAGGAGCTCAGGTTTTGCTGAGTGCTTGTCTGTCCTGTGATGGCTGTGTGTCAGAGGAGGAGAGTCTGAAGATATCTCAGCAGAACCTTGAGGAGATGGAGCAGGTTCTGGAGAACAATAAGGTTCAATATACATAAGCAGCAGTCTGTTTCTATGTTGTTTTTTGTGATAATATGATGACATTACTGCTCCCACTGTGTAGTTTCATTGTGTAACTGTTCCCTCCCAGAGGTGTGACGTGTCAGAACACAAGGTGCTGGTCGCCTCCGTTTGTCCACAGTCACTGCCGTTCTTTGCCGTCAAGTTTGATCTGGACATCAGTGACGCCGCCCGCAAACTGTGCAGCTTTCTGAAGAGTCTGGGTGAGTGTCTTCAAATTCACGACCAAGTTCACATTTATTTATAAACTGTATGGGTCTGAGGCACAAGATCATGGAGGGGAATCTGGTTTAAAGGGATAGTTTAACATTTTGGCAAATTGGCCCATTGCCATAATCTCTATAGTCATAGCAGTAGGGTCGTTACCTTTATTTGTCGGTGCAAGCTATTTTTAGAACGGCCGAGCAGAGCGGCAGGCTGCTCAGAGCTACACTACGGAGGCAAATGGGATTTCTTGGTTTCCCTTCATTAAACTCATCAAATACACAATCCAAAAACTCCGAAACGCTTTCGTGGACAAGTTGTGACCTGCACATTCACCACGCTATGAGATAATAATGGAACGTTACAAAACGTAGCCGTTCTCGAGGTAAATGCAGAGACTGCTTGCTGAAAAACTGTCCCTGAAGGCAACGCGCATCAGCGGTTTTGCATGAATTTACCTTGAAAACAACTCTGTCTGGTAATGTTCCGTTATTATCTCTTAGCGTGGTGAATGTGCAGGTCACAACTTGTCCACCAGAGTGTTTTGGAGTTGTTGGATTGTGTATTTGATGAGTTTGATGAGGGAAACCAAGAAATCCCTCCGTAGCGTAGCTCTGAGCAGCTTGCGGCTCCACTCCACTGTTCTAAAAATAACTTGCACTGACAAATAAAGGTAACGAACCTACTGCTATGACTATGCGATTATGGCAATGGGCCAATTTGCCAAAATGTTGAACTATCCCTTTAACAATCGCCATCTCCCTGTCTTCTCTTCAGCAGCTCACTGACTGTATTCAATCAGAAACAGAATGCATTCGCATCCTCTGTTATTTGCTCTTGATTCCTGTTAATTAAACATGAACTGGACTCTCTGGTCTACAGGAGTCCACTATGTATTTGACTCCACTCTGGCAACAGGATTCAGCATCTTAGAGAGTCAGAAGGAGTTTATTCAGAGGTACCGCAGGAGGCACCACGACTCCAATGCCCTGCCCATGTTCACCTCCTCCTGCCCAGGTAAACCTCCTCTGTTTTACCATGTGCACCCCTTCTCTCCCTCTCTCTGCAAATAGCTGCAGTTCACACAGAGACTTAGACATAAACAACACAAGAAAACTGCTAGAGAGAGATAAAGAGCTTTTCTCACCCCACACCCCTCGTCAGAGATAAGAGAGAGAAGGAGTAGGGCTAATCAAGCGCGCGTGTGTGTGTGCGTGTGTGTGTGTGTCCTCCTCAGGGTGGATCCGTTACTCAGAGCGGATCCTGGGCAGTTTGGTCACCCCGCATATCTGCACTGCCAGGTCTTCTCAGCAGATCATGGGCTGTCTGATCAAAGACTACTTCTCTAAACAGCAGGTGGGTGGAACTAGTCAGCTGCGGTTAACTAGTCCAGTTAATTGTAGCAGTAAAGGCTACAGGGCTCTGCTCCAGAAAGCAGGTTTAACAAACTTTGGCTCTAAACCTGAACTATGAGTCAGTGAACACTGAGCTGGAAACTCTGAGTCCAGAATAAGTGATTCATCGTGGTATCAGGTAGATAAAGTGCTAAGCATCCATTTTAATCCAGTTGAGTCAGAAAGATTATTAATGTTTGATATTTCAGCACATTTACCTTTTAAAGGGATAGTTCAACATTTTGGCAAATTGGCCCATTGCCATAATCCCTGTAGTCATAGCAGTAGGTTCGTTACCTTTAATAGTCGGTGCAAGCTATTTTTAGAACGGCGGAGCAGAGCCGTGAGCTGCTCAGAGCTACACTACGGAGGCTAATGGGATTTCTTGGAGTTTCCCTCATCAAACTCAACAAATACACAATCCAAAAACTCCAAAATGCTCTGCACATTCACCACACTATGGGATAATAATAGAACGTTACAAGTTGTTTTCAAGGTTTTCAAGGTAAATGCAGAGACTGCTTGCTGAAAAACTGTCCCTGAAGGCAACGCGCATCAACGGCTTTGCATGAAATTACCTCTAAAACAACTCTGTCTGGTAACGTTGTGTTATTATCTCATAGCGTGGTGAATGTGCAGGTCACAACTTGTCCACCAGAGCGTTTTGGAGTTGTTGGATTGTGTATTTGATGAGTTTGATGAGGGAAACCAAGAAATCCCATTAGCCTCCGTAGCGTAGCTCTGAGCAGCTCGCCGCTCGGCTCGGCGGTTCTAAAAATAGCTTGCACCGACAATTAAAGATAACGAACCTACTGCTAAAACTATAAGGATCTTTACTTGTGTTAAGCTCAAACAGTGAACAGAAACATACATACAGTACATAATCACTGTGATCCTGTCGGTAAGTTATATAATATACCTGATTATGTTGTTGTTGTTGTTTCTTCTTTTCCTAACAGAGCCTGAGTCCAGATAAGGTGTACCACATCGTGGTGGCTCCCTGCTTTGATAAGAAGCTGGAAGCCATCAGAGAGGAGTTCTACAATACTCTACTGGACTCCAGAGATGTCGACTGTGTCCTCACCTCAGGTTCACTCTTATACACTGCTGCTGTGACCTCACTGTGACTTATGACCTGCTGTGTTTACAACATATGCATGCACTATTATATACTTTGTGCAGTATTCGTACAGAATGAAGTGTCTTGTTTTTGTTTGACTGCTCAGTTGTGTGAAAAGGTTCCCCCTTCGACTCCTGTAGTCCTTCGTTTGAAGTCAACATTCATTATTGGGAATAACCCCTTGAGATGATTCAATCAATTTAATGGTGATATTTCGGTAACAGGGTTGTTTGATGTTTCAGGTGAGATCTATCACTTAATGCAGCAGAGGAACATCTCAGTGGCGGACCTGGAGTCTGTTCCACTGGATCCAGTGTGAGTAGTGGAAATGGTTTTCTTTGTCACCCCAAGTAAACTTGACCAGACTGGACCAGACATGATCTGAATGGATCAGGGTCGGCCAGACCTAATCAGACTGGACTAGCCTGGAGTGGGATGGACCAGACATGACCAGACTGGATCATATTGGATCAGACTTAATGGGGAGGAGACTGGATTAGACTGGACCAGAGCTGATTGGACATGATGCAGCCCGACATGTGACTGATTCTTACTTTGCATGTGTTTGATATTTCAAGCTCTACACTAAGAGCTGCCGTAGAACAATCCAACCAACTACTGTACATAATTGCATGTGAATTGTATATTAATGTGGTGATATCTTCACTGAGTGGTTGTACTTGGCTTCAGGCTGGGGGAGATTGGAGAGGTGGCTCTAGTGAGACACGAGGGTCGAGGTTCTGAAGGTTTCCTGGAGCACATGTTCAAACACGCTGCCAAAGAGCTCTTCGGTGTGGAGGTGCATGAGATCACATACAAAACCCTCAGGTGAGACTCACCTGGATCCTCACACCTACACTGTAACTTTTGTTGATGGATTTTGAATGTGTCACAGTTGGAACACCTGAGTATCTGTAGCATTATGTCCTTGTCTGTGTGACATGATTAACAGCTCTTTTCCTGTCTTCATATTGGTACATTCATAGGAACCGAGACTTCCAGGAAGTGACCCTGGAGCGGGACGGAAAGACTTTGCTGCAGTTTGCTGCTGTCTATGGCTTCAGGAACATCCAGACCCTCGTCCACCGGATGAGAAAGGGACGAGTGCCATACCATCTGGTGGAGGTGTTGTCTTGTCCAGGAGGTAACTTAACTCTGCAGCCATACAGTATATTCACTCATCTCAATGCCATGGAGACTCCCTCATCATGTAACCCCCCTCCCCTCTCCAGGGTGCTTGAGTGGCCGGGGTCAGGCGGAGAGCGAGGTAGAAGGACGGGTGGACAAAGCCCTGGTCCAGCAAATGGAAAACTCCTACAGCAGCCTGCCAGTCCGTCTCCCAGAGCTCAACCCCACCTTGCAGACTCTCTATCGAGACTGGCTGCAGGGCCAGGACTCCGCCCAGACCAGTATGCTGCTGCACACCCAGTATAGAAACCAGGGTCCAGGCAATGGACAGCCCCCCCACATGCAGTGGTGAGACAGTAATTTAACTTGAAGACACGATGGTTGAATGAGGTCCCCTAAGCATGGTCCTGATTCTGGACCATCTCCGTCCTGCTGAAGACCCTGGTGGACTTGCTGAAGACCAGTCTCCATAGGTGCAGTTCTTCCATTTGGTCACAGTGAGGCAGTGTCTGTACTGAGAACAGGGCCAAACCTGAGCTTGAGGAAAGATGAGGTCTAACTTCTTATGGATGTCATGCTGAATGAAGCCATGATGTCACTGAGCTGGTCGCATGACGACTTCTAAGATGAATGATGCAGAGTCATGCGACTGACACTGAGTGTGAAGAGTCTTGATTGGTTCATAGTGAAGAAGACGTTTTACTGTGTAGTCAAGTCATCTCCACCGGTCCATTGTACTCTCAACCATGTGTGATCATCTTATCTCAGCCAGTCGTCGGAAAGTCGAGCTGCTGCTCCAGAAGATCAAAGGCAATCATCAAGTACACCTGAATCCATCCCTATGTAGAGACTCATCATTTTTAATGGTACAAGATTTAATTTTATTATCATTTCCCAAACTTCATCATTTATCTTTGTTATAAAAGATCAATCACACTAAAATACTAAATCTCTCTGATTCCTTTGCTCATTGAACAGACAATGTTGATGTAAACACAATGAGATGATTTGAGAAACATGACAACAAGACATTAAATGGAGAAATTAAATTGTTTTCAAAATTATTTAAATTCAGTGCCAGTGACATGATTCAGGACTGCTAACCCTATAAACACAGAGACACAAGTTATATTGCATTGCAACAGTCCAGTCTGGTGGAGACAATGAAGTGGAAGAGTTTCTCGGCATCATGTGGGGTGAGTGTGGAACGGAGTCTGGCTATAATGTTCCTGAGGTGGTGCAAATGATATCTTGCAGAGATGCTTGATGAGCCTCAAAGGTTAAGTGAGGATCAGACTTGATGGCATGATTGGTGACTAATGATTCAATTCAATTCAATAAAACTTTGTTTGTCTCCAGGGGGCAATTAAAAGCACACAGGGCAGTTGCTTAATGACATCTACGAATTTTGTTTAATAAAGTGCACAAAAAAACCATGATGACAGAGGAATGTCCTGGCCAGAGAAAGGTTTGATGAGGGGAATCAATGACAATGGCCTTGTTTTACCCTCTCTTTATTGAAGGTTTTGCAGATTAGGCATATACATTTAGGTTGGAAGAAGAAAAAAAGGACCAAAAAAAAAATATTGAAGGCAGGGAATACCTTATTCAACTCACAATTCATTCACAATTCATCATAGCCAAAATTACAGTGCTTCAATATGTCCATAGACATTATCAAAATGGGCAGCATAGTTGCCTTGTAAACACATCCCACACATTCACATAATTAAACAGGGCTGTATACACATTGTGGTCTACCTTGGCAGAAACTATTTCATCAATCATGCCATAGCAAGAAGACCAAACTTTTTCATATTCCTCCACAGAGTTTGTGTTGCAGTATATTATGACTCTTTCCAGGTTTTCTACTTCTGAGAGTACATTTAACCAGACATGGATAATAGGAGCTGAGGTGTTTTTCCATTGGCAATATAATAACTTTTTATTGCTAGCCATTTATTGTTAGACTGATTTATAAGCCTGGAAAAGATTTCCAGGAGGCAAACAGCAGGATCTGGCTCTATATGGGTTCTAGTTGTTTTGCAAACCATGTGCAGGTAGGTCCCCTCTTGAGCTGAGCACCTCCAACACAAGCCAGTTGGTCTGTTTAATGTACTACGAGTCCAATGATACAGTTTTGAGTTGTGGTAACTCCGATGAAACCTCCTTAGAGACTGTTTGCGCTCTGATCCAAATCTGGTTCCATTCATCTTCAGTTACATCACATCCAAAAGTCTGATGTTATTTTGTCAATAAGTTCTTTGGTGCTTTTAGATTGATCGTTTACGAATAAACAGTTATCCTAATATGTTGCCCTCGGAGGATCTTTACATTTATTCCTTAAAGTTACAACAGCACTTCTTAGTTGACAATATTTCCACCAGGGTGAACAGTTTGGTGAGATTACAGTGTTTAATTCTGAATTGAAAATTGGTCTGTGGTTTTCAGACCACTCACTCCTAACTGATTTTGAGGGCTGCGAGAGCGAGGAACAGGATGACATCCTCAGCATATTATGTTATCAGCATATAGTATAAAGTTGTGGACCTTGTTAGGCGACTATAGATGGAACAGTAGTGGTCACTGAGAGGCTAAGCGAGGGAAACACTTTACTTGCCGGACACGCTTCTGAATAATAAAAACTACGTAAGCTTCGGAGGAATGTCGATTCACATGTTTATTAAGATAAAACACAGGCAGTGAAACAATCCCACAAAAAACCTAAAATCGTCCAAAACAGTGTAAATTAGCAGTCAGCAAAGTAGGACCTTCCCCTCTTACCTTCTCAGTTAATTCATTCATCAACAGGTGAAGAACAGCTGATTTTACTACTCTGCTGACGTACCACCCCACCTGACTCCTCCCCGGATGTGACACACAAAAAACACTACATGGCACCTACAGACCTCATTAAAATTGTCACTCCTGCGATGTCAGCATTCTGTCTTAGAGCAATAGCAAGAGGTTCAAGGGCCAGGACGAACAACAGATGAGGGGGCATCCCTGCGTGGTACCTCTATATGAAGCTCAACAATGCACAATGCTATACCATTAGTTATGACTGTAGCTCGGGCACCAGGGTATAAACTTCTTACACAACAAATGAAATTGAGTCCAAATTAATATTTCTCAAGCGATTTGAACAGGTACCCCCACTCCAGCCTATCGAAGGCCTTCTCAGCATCTAAGGCCAACACAAGGGAAGGAGTGGGGGATTTTCGGTTTGTCCATTTTATATTCAATAGCTGTATTATACTATCTGAACCATATCGTTGCTTTATGAACCCGCTTGGTCAGGATGTACCAGTTTCATTATCATCCTTTCAAGTATATTTGATATTACCTTAGCAAATATCCCTATATCACATTTCAAAATGGATAGGGGGCATTGACCCTCATGTAGATAAGGATCTTTATTTTTCTTTTAGGAATTAGAATTATTGATGCTGTGTGTGAGGATGGAAAGAAAAAGCTGTTTTGGATAACTTCATTATAATGGGATAGCAACAGAGGGGTAAGTTTATTGTGAAACGCTAAATAAAATTCTTGTGGAAATCCATCAATGCCAGGTGATTTTCCAGCAGCAATTTGAATGATAACTCTGTTTCTTCACTGGCTTTGGTTTTGAACTGTTCAGCTGGAAGAAGCTGTGATTCACTCCTTGCCTTATCTCTGACAGTGTTACTGTGACAGGGTGTTGTGTCAGACAGTGTGCAGGTTAATTCAGCCTTTGCATGCAACAGTTCTGTGTGATGGAAAATGTCTTTTAAAAAAAACATGTTTGTCAGTAACAAGCACTTCCTTATCTTCAGTTCTGATGCAGTCGAACACACACACGCACCGTTTCCTCTTAACCACATACGGCTCTCTCTGAGCGACAGTCTGTCAGTTTACAGGATGCAACCCCACTGGTGCTATGTGCTCGGATTGCTCTTCATGTCTGCCGAGGTCCACAGCTGGACAGGTGAGTGATTGTTTGTGTGTGTGCGTGTGTGTGTTGCTTGCTTAATGTGACCATAATTACCCGAGGATCTGCCTATCACTAGGTGCATTAGTTTCTAAACACAGAGATGATTTTTAAGACCTACTCTAATATCTTTAACACGTGTGACAGAGAGAGACTGAATGGATGGGTTTTGTTAAAAAGTTAGTCAGATTTCCCAAGTTTTCCCTTTGTTTGAGCTGTGTAACAATAGTGAAAAGAAATCAAAAGCCCATTATTCACAATGTAATGTAACTTATTTTATCAGCGAACTGTTCTCAGAGTCAAAACGAGCAGAGTCGTTGTGCAAGAAACTACCCTTTATTATCGGTCAGGCCCATTCTCAGGTTCACTAGACACATCTGGCAGCTCATTCTATGAAATGTGACAAGGCTCCAAACTATGGGCTTCCTGTCCACTTGTTTAAATACTTTTCATAAAATTCATTTGTAATGGAAGATCTCCATCTAAAATGTGACTTTGGACAGTAGCTGTTAGATAGTAAAAGAAGAAACAACATTTCACTGAGGTGTCAAGGACCAGTATGAAACACTTGAAGCAGAGAAATGTGATTGACAGGTGTGTTTAGTGTCTGACATGACTTCAGCTTTAGTTTCCTGAATGATTTTCTTCACTATTCTGTTTAACCGTCCTCCTCCTCTCCACAGTGTCTCAGAGTCCTTCCAAACTCTCTTACATGAGAGTAAACTCATCTGCTGAGATCACATGCACCACTTCATTGTCTAACCCCATGGGGCTCTACCTGCGCAGGTATTTTCATGGTGAAAAAGATATTATATACCTATCTCTGCAAAACGGCAAAGTTACCAAGAATACAACAGCTCCAAAATATGGAGGTCGAGTTCACATAGATTCAGACGAGCTGGCTGAGACTGAGGGCTCCAGCTTCATGCTGCGGCTGTCTCTGCTGGAGCTGGAGGACACTGACATGTACTACTGCAGCTGGAGCCACTGGAGTGTAGAGACAAACAAGGAAGCCAAGTCCAGCAACGGCACCATCATCATCGTCACAAGTAAAAGGACACACACACACACACACACACACACACACTGTACATTCATAATTAAAAGCAGCAACTTAGTAACTTTTCATCCTGTGCTTTCACAGAGGGGGGCCCCCGGGAGCCGTGCAAGGACCAGATTCTGGATTTGATCTTGATTTCCTTAAGTGTGACAGCCTTCTGTGTGGTGCTGATACTCTTCATTGGAGTCCTGATTGTGAAATGCAAACGAGTAAGTATATAAAGTTGACTAAAACTCGTTAGCAAAACCAGCAGTTGAGGTTGAGTTGAGACAAATGTGGTTCTTCTTTCTCTACAGTTCAGGAAGAGCTTCAGACCTGCCAGAGATGTAGAAACGCGGAGACCTAACCCTCAGTCTACCTGTCCTGAGCGCAGACCTCAGCACTGTCCCTACATGATCACATCTGCAAATCTCGACTACAGGGGCATTCTGTGAAGAGCTCATGGTTCTGTGGAAAACAGCACCACATTATGTATAGGCTATTACAGCCGGGTCTGTAGCGACGACATGGTCTGATTCTACGGATTGACCCATCAGTGATGTCCCATCTTTTATCTACTTTTCACTTCCTTTTACACAAATTTGACTTTGTTTGCAGAAAAGTTAACGAGCCACCACATCCTGGGTGATGTGGGGTGTACGTATACTGCATGAGTGCTGAACAAGTGTCTTGTTATTCCATGTTGAGCAACGCGTTTGCGTGACCTTCTCGCACATATTCTTTGTTTCCTTTGTGTGTCATTAACAGCCTCTGAGCTTTCGGTTTTCTGGCTGACTTTATCTTTAACAGTAAATCCAAGCTTCTGTCAAAATAAGTGTTTTCAGTTTAACATCCCACATGTTTGTATCAGTTACAGTAAACTCTGAGCCAATAATCAAGTGTTCCTTCACAATCCTGGTGAATAAAAAAGAAGACAAAGAGGATGTGACCCAGTGTCTGTCTGAAACTTGTGCACTTTAACTTTCATTTCATTGCTCATAGGCGACTAGACACCACAGGCAAAAACACTGTTTCTTCATGCATTGGTCAATTTTGAGATTTTGGGTTATTTTTCTTCCTTTTGTATTCTTTCAGAGAAGTCAAAAGAAATGGTAGAAAAACCACATTAAGGTGGTTATTTTTATTTCATTTGATCTCTTTCGTCAGTAGATTTCTAAATTCATGTCAGGTATCATTGTAAAGTTCTCTCTCTCCTGAACAATGATGTAGGCTCCAAAAATGGTCATTTCCTCCGTATCTGCAACCAATGGTAAAAGTACAATTTACATTAACAATCTATGGAATTTTACAGTACAAGTCTTTAAAGGCCGTTTTCTCAAAATTAGTTTTTCCTCAGACTCTGAGCCGAAATCTCCACTTCAGCAGCACAGACACCAAACCTTCCAGTCTATATTCTGAAGTTTTTTACATAGGGGATTGTTGCTGATATCATTCACAGCCTGATTTATTCAACATTTTATCCCTAAAAACATGGCAAAATTAGATTTTTTTTTAGGGCTGGTGACAGTATTTTCTCATTTACAGAGTGATAAAAAAGAGATATCCAAAATCCCCTCTGTAAAAACTTCTGACTCTAATATGTCAACAAAATAAAACAAGAATTTTAAAAGGGGCTTTATCCATTGTTCAGATTTCGGTTCTGGAAACATATGCTAATTAGCGCATATTTAATTGGATATTGCCACATTTACATATTTAAACATAAAATTTGATCAAACTTGTAATACGAAAAATATTTGTCGTAATGTAAGTGATAAACTTGGGAAGTTTCATGGTGACATATGTTATGTTTTACCCTATTCACCTGTAGTGTCTCCCCTTAATGGCCTGGAAAAAGCTGCGGACCTGTAGATCTCAGATCTCAGATTTTAGTGAGTCATCGGGCTGTTTCAGTGTATGTTGATCTGTTACAGTGAGACATCTGTGTGACTTGCTGTCTAAATATGACCTTTTAGATAAAAGCATGAGCTAGAGTTATTTCCTGTTTCTATATGTTCAGCGGTTTCAACATGAAGTAGCTCACAGAAATAAAAGCTGTCAGTGACACCTTTGTGTTGTTTTGTACATATGAGTTTCTGAGACTGGGTGTCCTAAATATGACCTGGGATTTCTGCACCATGAGCAAATGCATGATGAAAGCATGAGCTAGAGTTACTGTAAGTTTTTGGCCATGCTCATGTTTAACTGGCTGTAACTGTTTTAACATTGTGTAGAAAATAAAGTTGAATCACCGATATTAAAGTAACTAGGGAGGTGAACTTCATTTCCTCTTAATGCACATCTGGCTGTTGTGAATGCACATTAATCATTTAAGATTAAAACCTTTTTCCAAAGATGTCTTCAAACACAATACATCGGTGAAAATGAAAGAAAGGGACATTTCACTGTTTTTTTCTGCATCTACACCGCAATGCTGATCTATGATCAAAGATAGTGAGTACAGTAACTGTGCATTTGAGCTCAGATGACTCAAACACGCTCAGAGGTGGTGGACCAAATGATGTCATGCGGCCTACCCTTTCCCCTGTTTTTTTTTTCTCAACAGCTTTATTTAAAAGGAGTTGACATAAATACAAATAGTAGGACAAGGAAAATACAGAGAACATGTGCCAGGGGTGATGTTCATTATACAACAAGGTCAGATGAAAAACATAAAAGCAAGGGGTTTTCTTAGAAAATGTATTTTTATGAATATGGAATTTTGCAAGAAATAAAAACAGATTTTTTATTAAAAAGTAACATTTTCCTTCTTTCTTAGGGTAATTATGGGAACCAAACACAACATTTTCCCAAAGTAAAATAAAATCTATAGTGAGAGAGTCAATATTAATAAATTTGCTAAGGTCTGCCCATAGTTTTTTCCTGTAAGAGCACAGCCAGAACAAATGAACAACTGTTTCTGGATGTAAATTACAGCCCTTTCCCCTGTATGTCTCGTTAAAGGGATAGTTCAACATTTTGACAAATTGGCCCATTGCCATAATCCCTATAGTTTTAGGAGTAGGTTCGTTACCGTCTCATAAAAGAACGTTACGAGACGGAGTTGTTTTAGAGGTAGGCCTAAATACATGCAAAATCGCTGATGCGTGTTCCAGTCGGGGGCAGTTTTTCGGCAAGCAGTCTCTGCATTTACCTCGAAAACAACTCTGTCTCATAACATTCTGTTATTATCTCATAGCATGGTGAATAAGCAGGTCACAACTTGTCCACAACAGCATTTTGGAGTTGTTGGATTGTGTATTTGATGAGTTTGATGAAGGAAACCAAGAAATCCCATTAGCCTCTGTAGCGTACTGAAGCTCTGAGCAGCTCGCGGCTCTGCTCCGCCGTTCTAAAAATAGCTTGCAACGACAATTAAAGGTAACGAACCTACTGATATGACTAAAGGGATTATGGCAATGGGCCACTTTGTCAAAATGTTGAACTATCCCTTTAAAGTAGCCTACTGCTCGTGCGGAACCTACGTCATGCATCGCCGTTGTTTACAATGGGACCACTCTGGGAGTAACACACAGCGCCGCCTTGAATTCACAGTGGATATGTTTGGAAGTTGTGACCTGTTTTTTTTTACAGTCTATGGTTGTGACAACTCTGGGTCTTGGAAGCGGCCGTGACAACGCGATTTAAACTTTATTATACCTTTACCAGTCTGTGAAATCGTAACGTGTTTGGGTCAGAGCTCCGGACGCAGCGGCGGCTCTCTCTCTCTCTCCCAGCACCAGGACGGACGGCTGCTTCACACCGGTGTTCACTAGTTTTAGTCCCGACAGCCAGCCTCCCTGTCCTGGAGAAGATGAGCGGCCACACGCTGCTGCTCCGCGGGCTGAGGCTGTGGACTCCCCGCGCTGCTCGGTGCGTCAGCCGGCGGCTCCATGACGGTGAGTCGGTGCATGTGGGTCTCCTCTGTTTGGTGCCAACATGCAGCTCAGTCAGTCTGGATGTTCCTGCACAGCTGGAGCACGTATACATGTCCAACTACTGTCACCAGTCTCCTCAGTTGTTGAACTAATCTCTCTTTTTATTTATCACGGATCGTGGCTCTAGATAGCAGGGCTGAGTTTGTTCTGCTTTGTCCTGTGTTTTTTTGAATCTGCAGGTGTAAGTTTGTCCACCTCCACCAGTCCAAAGGTGTGTGTTGTAGGAGGTGGCCCTGCAGGTTTCTACTCGGCCCAGTATCTGATCAAGGTAGCTACACTTCTTCTAACAGTGTAGGCTGTAGGACGGGCTTTATGCACACTACACCTCACTATTTCCTGAACTTAAACAAGCTCTCAAGTCTTTACATTATTGGACAAATCCAGGTGTGTCTGACTCAGTACCTCAGTAGTCATAACAATGGCCAGACACACCTCAGACACACCTGGATTAATCAGTGTCCCTGTCCAATAATGTAAGAAAGAAAATAGAGGAGCTTGTTTACGTTCAGGAAGTAGTGGAGCTGTGCATAAAGCCTATACATAGCCTAATGACAAATAAGGTTCTCCATAATAACTATGTGAAAAAGCAGATTGTTCTCAGGATGTGAACCACTACCCACAGAGTGACCCCGCCCAGCACACCCAGATAGAAGAGGTGAATGGACTGCAAACTGAACTAGGGCTGGTCATTGTGAATAGGCTTTATGCACAGCTCCACTACTTCCTGAATTTAAACAAGCTCCTTTATTTCCTGTCAAAGTGATTAATCCAGGTGTGTCTGTGACTCTGACCTCACTAGTCACAACAATGGTCAGACACACCTGGATTAATCAGTTTGTCCAATAATGTTAGACAGGAAATAAAGGAGCTTGTTTAAGTTCAGGAAGTAGTGGAGCTGTGCATAAAGCCTATGGGATACAAGTCAAGTTTCCAGTGTGACTTAACATATTTACATTTGGCTGAAAAAACGATGAACATGATTGTGATGTAACAAACTCTGTCATAAACTGAGGTGTGTGTCTGTGTGTGAGCACAACACAATTACTGTGATGCATTTTACATTTTTATCTAAAACATCTGAGTAAGGACTAAATACCAGGGTTTTAAACATGTGATCTGTGGTCTGCTGCTGTTACACAGCCCTGACCCTTAGACCATCCTCACCTCAGTGCAGTCAATTTCAATTTCAATTTCATTTCCTTTTATTTGATAAAGAGGGACAATGTACATTGATAAACATTTTAAAGATAAAATGTAAATGTACTCAATTCTAGCCAAAATGCTCATTTCCATTGACAGTCCCCCTATACTGAAATAGAAACAAGCAGGTTAAAGAAAACATATTTAAAAACATGGGGCAGGTACCCCTTTTTAAAAAAAGAAAAAAACAAAGAAAGTAATACAATCATAATACATAGGTAAGACAAAGGGGGTGTAGATGGAATGGGAGGTTGCAACAATGCAGGTCCAGGTCATGTTTCTTGATTTAGTTGTGGTGGTTGATGGTTGTTGCCAGTTATAAGGTAATCAGCCAATGGGGGAGTGGCCAAAAGGGGGAGGAGAGAAAGAAAGAAAGAAAGAAAGAAAGAAAAAACTGATTAAGTAAATAAGTGGTGAAGATGGGAAAACACAGTTAGTTAGTTAATAAATAAAAGTAACTAAAAATGATGACATGACATAGTTACATGAAAGAAAGTGACATAGTGGCATTACTCATTATCGGTGGTCATGATTGCAGCTTTGTTTACTTAGTAGCCACTTCTTTAAGCTAGTTTTGATTGTGGCATATGTATTACAGTCTCTTATCATAACGGGTAAGGGTAAGATATTCCAGATGCGTCTGCCCACACGAGGTGCGTCTGAGTGGGATTATACAGTCCCCTCTCGTAGTGGCTCTGGTTGTATGACAACATAGGGAAACACAGTCAAGGAGAAGGTATTGTCGGACCACATGTCTCAAGAGCAGCTTCACTCCCCTCTGTGACAGTTTCAACTTGTGTATTAAAGATTTCATTTTTTTCCTTTAATGGCTCATATATATGAACTGCTGGATTTTGATCTGCTCATACATCTATAAACATGTTATTCCATCTTTCTGCTTTGTGTTATGAATAACATGAAGCAAATATTTAAACGACAAGTAAAAGAAGAGTCTGTGAAGTAGCTCATAGAAGTAAGTTTATAATGAGGACATAGTTCAACACTCTTCTCATTTCTCCAGATCTTTGTTTAACGTCATGAATGTTTTTTTCCCCCAATGATCTCAGGCTCATCAACAGGTTCTGGTGGATATCTATGAGCGGCTTCCCATCCCCTTTGGCCTTGTCCGATTTGGAGTTGCCCCTGATCATCCTGAAGTCAAGGTCTCTGCTCCTCATAAGTATTAGACAGCCAACACTGTTATGGATGTTCCTGGATTATAATAACTGTCTGCAGCTATGAGACGAAGAGAAGCAGGAATGCTGCCTGTCATAATGCAACATTATGAGTTTGTGGTCTGGTCATGAGCTGTGGCCTTCTTACAGCTGTTCTCTTAGGTTCTTGTAGCAGTTCATCATAAAAGGTTTATTAGAACACACACACAACCTTGACCAAGTATCTAAAACCCAGAAACATGGCAGTGAACTCCCAAAGACGTGAGAAAACAGATGATGAAATGACCACATTGCATTATGGTGTAAGAGTGGAAGTGCTGCAGCCTAATGTATATTACTTAGGGATGCACGATAACTTTTTTTTTTAAACCGATACCGATAACTTTCTGCTTCCAAAGGCCGATACCGATACCAATAACCGATAACATACCTGGAGATAAGAAAGACTAGTGAGGACCTAACATATATCATGACATCAATACTATAAACAAAACCAAATATAGTTTTGACTCTTTAAATGAAGATATTCTATTAGCAAGTAATTAGCAAGGGAGTATGTTTTTTTTTTTCAGTCAGAAATTAGTTTTTCCGATTATACTGAGGCCACTTGAAGGCAGCATTCACAGCAGGCCTTCACGTCTCATGTAGGAGGGAGAGCGCTTGGTTATAAAAACAACACACACCGCAGGGCTGACAAAAATGCATACTATATCTAGGGCTGTTCGATTAATCGATTTAAAATCGTAATCGCAATTATTTGGAATTGTAAAAATTGATTTTTTGAAATCGCAAAAATCGATTTTTTACTCTAACTAGGGTAATTACGGTAAGCCCCCATTCATGAATCTGGGCTGCGCTGAATTATCGTAATGACTGCTGCCTCCTTCCTCCCATCACGCTCTCCCACTGCTCTCCCCACACACTATAAACAAGCATGTCGGCATTTTGCTAAAACCAGTGAGGATTTCATTGCCAAAAAGACCAATGGCCCTTTTCCACTACACAGTTACAGCTCTCATGTTTTTAGATAGATAGATAGATATTTTTTTTATTAATTTTTTAAAATTAGACTCTATGTCCATTTAAAAAGATACAAACGAAACACAAAATAGTTTGTCATTTAACAAAAAAATTGTAATCGTAATCGTAAATCGATTTTTCAGAGAAGAAAATCGAGATTTTATTTTTGGGCAAAATCGAACAGCCCTAACTATATCTTATCGGGCCGATAAGTTAATAACATCGGACTTTTCGGAATGACGTCATAATTTCCTGATATCGGGCCGATAATTATCATGCATCCCTAATATTACTGTAAACTGTAAACTTTTCTGCATGACACTTGTGATCTTCTTATCTCTTCAGAACGTCATCAACACATTCACACAGACAGCCAAGCATCCACGCTGTTGTTTCTACGGTAACGTGAACGTGGGGAAGGATGTGAGCGTTGAGGAGCTGCAGCGAGCCTACCATGCAGTTGTACTGGTGAGAAGAACACAACAGGATGTTTCACCACCTGCTGTGCCTGTATCAATCGCCCCACAATTAAAAAGCTCTTGGTGAACTGTTTGTCCTGCAGAGTTACGGGGCCGAGGGGAACCGGACCCTCGGAGTCCCAGGAGAAGAGTTGGCTGGCGTCTATTCTGCCAAAGACTTTGTGGGATGGTACAACGGGCTGCCCAGCTGTAGAGAGGTATTTGCATGTTTGCCATAAATCAAATGGATGTTTTTTTTGTTTTTTTTAGAGTAATCATTACACTACCTTCTCTGTCCTTAGTTTTTTATTTTATGTTCATGATTCCTTTCAGCTGAGTCCAGACCTGAGCTGTGAAACAGCAGTTATTCTGGGACAAGGTAACGTGGCCCTGGACATCGCAAGAGTCCTGCTGTCGCCCATTGACAGTTTGAAGGTGAGAGTTGCACAGGATGTTAGGAGACAGGATGTGTGTGTTAATCAGCAGCTGTTGGAGGTAAAAGCTGCTACAAGCTGAAATATCCACTGAATAAATGTTTACTTTGGATTTATTGTTTGTTTTTATATTTAATTTTCAGCCAACTGCATTTAAAAAAATAAAAAATAATAATTGAACAACATTCAACCATTTTCTCAAAGGCTAATATTCAAAAGGAAAAGACAACTGCATCTAAAACTCTGTCAGTGACTTATTACGTCCGTAGCTGTACTGTAGCTGAGCTCTTGTTTTCTCCCCTGTCCCCTCACCTGTTGAGCCCAGAGCGATTGCCTGTTATATGTTAGTGTTGCCCAAACACAAATCTCGAATAGGTCTACATTATTTTCACAGTTTAAAAGGTCTTTGTTGTCTTTGTACAGAGACAATATAAGATTTGCTTGTACAGCAGCTAAAAACTCCACTGTAGTTTTTCATACGCACACCAGGCCTTCAACCCGGCTTTCAAAAAAACACACTCGCCATCAGTAAAATATATGAAAACAATATGAAACACAATATAAAAATGACAGTTGTTGTTGCTCAAGTTTATTTTTATTTAAAAGTAGTGCAATGTTCAGCTGTCAGAAAGTAGGTAGTGGCACCCCTTGTGCTCGTCTGGGCTGAAATCAGCGGCTGTAGTCGCTCCATTTTTCACGGAAGTGAATCATATGATGTCAGACTTTGATGTGAACGTGCACAGAGCACAAAGCTGAGAGTGGACTTGACAAACCAAGTTGATAACCACTGTCGTAGTACCGTGTTAACTCTGACCGTGGTTTTAAGGTTTTGTTGAGCTGCATCATGAACACAAAGCCTGACTATGTTGAGCCTCCTTCGTAGGACAGGCCTCTGGTCTGGTTGAGTTTGTGGGGAAAAAAAGCGTTTAATCACAATGCAAAGAAACTGGTCACATCAGTGTTTGAGTCTTGTTGATAATGATACTAAAATTAAAAAAATAAATTGAAACTGCAACCAGTTCCAACAATAGCCTACACAGGAAGCTGAGCATGCAGCCCCAGGCAGCTGCTGTTTTGACAGTGATACTTAGCAAGTTATCTCTTGGTTTACCTTGGTTACCCTGGTGTTTTAAAGGAGGGCTAATTCTCGTGTTAAAAATAACAATTTGTGCGATAGCTGATGCCAAGGTTTTCTTTTTTGATTCATTTTGGGTTTTTTTTGTTATTTTATAGTGAGGAAAACAGTGTGTTTGCAAATGTTCTAGCTCTAAACACCATCACAGCATCTGAATAATCACAAACTCAAACAAAAAGACTCAGGTTGCAAATAAGCAGCATGAAGGAGCTCCAACAGGAAGTAAGAAATCAAGGAGGTGCTCTGGTCAGACACAAAGGCCAACGCTTACCAATGTCTTACCAAGAGGGAGCATCGGCTCGGGTCCCTTTAAAAGCACTAAGTGAAGAACTGTGGAGTCAGTGGTGAAAATGCTGTTTGCACTGACAATTCAAAGCACTCAAAACTTTATTTACATAGTTAATATGTTCATCTTTTGTTAAACTCACAGTGAATGTACCAGGATGTGGCTCGAGGTGTTTTACTGTATGTTTATAGTCACTGGATGACTTTGTATGTGGAAATGAAATGTTTACATTTTACATGATTTTATTATTTCACATAAAAAGGATAGGGAGCTTGTTGACTTGTATTTCCCTCCTTAGTGTTTCCACTGGGAACGCATGTGTGCAGGCGCAGTGTATTTTGGCAGCTGAGTGAAAAGTGACAGTGACGGGATGGTTCGGTTGGGAACTAAATAAAGTCATGAAACTTTTGATATGTGAACATCTTGTTTATTAAGTCTAACACAGATGTAGAGGGTTATACACTGGTAGTTCAGGGGTATAACAACTCCTCAGCCCAGATCAGCTGAACCTCATGTACAGAATGACTTTGTGTGGACACATCTGATCAGGCTGAAACTTATGATGTGATTGTGAAACTCCCTCATTCATGTAAGTGTGTGTGTGTTGTGGATATTTCCTCAAAAAACCTTTAGGGGGCTTTGATGAAAACTTTTTGGTGCTTTATTGCAGACGACGGACATCACCCAGCCTGCCCTGGAGGCTCTGGGCCAGAGCAAGGTCCGCAGGGTGCTGATCGTTGGCAGGAGAGGACCCATGCAGGTTGCGTTCACAATCAAGGTGGGTTTGGCAGCGGAGAGTTAAGCTGTTCAACAGTCAACCTCCTCCACCTACTGCTGCCCTCTGGGAGGAGATACCCATCCCTCTGCACCAGAAACACCAGACTGGCCCACATCGGCTATTCTCAGGCAGTGAGGCTAGTGAATGAACAGGCCCCCCACCCACACCCCCTTTCCCCTAAATTTTATCATCACACAGTTTGCTGTCCCAAATGAATTTCCCTTTGGGGATGAATTAAGTAATTCTTATTTTTTTTCCACACAGAAGATAGACTTGAATGTTGCACGGCTGCACTTCATTCCTCTTGCATTATATCTGCTGCTAAACTGTTATTGTCTAACAACTGAACCTGCAATAGGTATTGTTGTTTGGCTGAGGTAAAATAGCACACAGTACATATTTTGAGCAGTAGTTTAAATATAATTACATCCATTAGTTTAATGTATCGTAGTTAGTTGTAGACATCGTCATCATTAGTGGCCACTAGCCCACACGTGTCTCCGTGGTTCCTATTTTCATATTTATTTTCCTCATGAAGACAAATTTGGGGAATCTAAGGGATAATAATCATCTGTCATGATCCTAATGAATTTAAATAGTTCCACTACAGACACATGTGATAATAAAGTTGAATAATCCCTTAAATTCATCACTTTATCTATCTTCTGCTCATCTGCAGGAGCTCAGAGAGATGGTCAACCTGGCGGGGACCAGACCTGAGATGGTGGAGGCTGATTTTCATGGAGTCAAAGAAGCTCTCACAGGTACAAGAATACTCCTCCCTGTTCCTGCCTCATTTGTTGTCTTACTTTTATAGTATGAATTACACAAAAGAAGTCGTCATGAATTTTGTTCAAAACCGTGAGAATTTCCCAGACCATGGGATGTGTGGCGGTGTAGCTCATCAACAAACCACCAGTGCAGTCAGATGGTCACACATTCTGCTGGTGCATTTTAGAGGTAATGTCCTTGTCCTTGTCCTTGTCCTCATCAGAGAAGAGACATTGGATGATTCCCCCGCCCTCCTTTTCCCAGGGCTGAGCGACAACCTTGGTGTTCTGTGTCTTTTCTCAAACTGTCAGTTCAGTGTCTGTTAATGTCAACAACACAGAAGTTTGAACATCTGGTCTCTGGGATACACATACTGTACCTACACACTGTCTCCAAAGTTACTAAAACAGAGCTAATGCATCAGCAGAAGAGTATTCAAAGAATATTCACTGCCACATATACATACAATCATCAAATGCTTTAAAGATGATTACTATGCTCTGTAGTCAAGCAGGCAGATGTTAAAGGGGACATATGGAAATATCACTTTTTGAAGGTTCTTTAACATATATTTCGGTGTTTGTTTTGCCTTACAGTCCCCAAAATTTGAGAATTGACAAAAAAAAGCTGTAATTTTCAGCTTCCTAGGTTGAAATCCACGTGGTTTTACGAGCTGTTCCCTCAGTTGTCTGGCAATAGAGTCTGCCAGTAAACCTGGAACTCCGTTAGCACTTCCGGTTCCCTCGTCTAAGTCAACGTGATTTTGGTAAAATATCTCTAATTAGGTCTGTGGTTAACAAAAGCTTAAGCAAGTTTCAGGTTTTGTTGTACGACATAAAACACATCAGTAAACTACAAACTCTGTTGATGACATTAAACGTCATCAACCCCCGAACAGGTGAGAGTGCGGGTGATAACGTTTAATGTCACTCTCTAACGGAGTTCTGGGTTTACTGTCAAACTCTATGATGTAACTCGTTTTCAAATTTGCATAATATGGGGCAGGGCGGGGCAAGCAGTGGTTCATTTGCATTTAAAGGGACAGGCACTGAGTCCAGCTGTTCTGAACAGGGCTGTTTTGAGAGTATGAAAAGAGCAGTGATGTTTGATCTTTGGGGTATTTTGACCAAAGCATGTCACAGACATGTCTTTAAGACACCTGGGAACTATTTTAATTTGTGGAAAAAGGAGCATAATATGTCTCCTTTAATATCGCTATCAGATATACCAAGGCCCAGGAAGCGGCTCACAGAACTGATGTTGAAGACGGCCCTGGAGCCTCCAGCAGCGAAGGAACAGGAGAGGAGGGATCAGGCCTCCCGGACATGGGGTCTTAGGTTCTTCCGCAGCCCTGTGGAGGTCTTGGCTGACTCTGAAGGCCACAGGACAGCCGGGGTCCGCCTAGCAGTCAACAGGCTGGAGGTAAACAGGATCTCTTGTAGCTGCATACGGCTGCTCACTGCTTGAGTTTGGCTGAAGCTGGTTACCTACCTGTGTGTGACCAGGGTTCGGGCGAGGCGGCCCGCGTGGTGCACACCGGAGAGGTGGAGGACGTGACTTGCGGTTTGGTCATCAGCAGCATCGGTTACAAGAGCCTCCCCATCGACCAATCGGTGCCGTTCGACCTCCGCAGAGCCATCGTTCCCAACACCATGGGCCGCGTCCATGAAGCCGCAGGTACAGAGCCCACAGGTGCACACAGGCATGATGAAAGCAGATCCCCCAGTTGAACCCCGGTCCATCTGTCCCTCAGGTTTGTACTGCAGTGGATGGCTGAAGACCGGACCCACGGGGGTGATAGCCACCACCATGAACAACAGCTTCGACACCGCACGCTCCGTGGTGGACGACATGGAGTCAGGAGCTCTGGATGTCTCTGCTGCTAAAGATGGATCACAGCTCACTAGAGCTCTGCTGGAACAGAGAGGTTTGTCCTGACAGCTCATCACACCACATCACAGCATACCTACAGTTTTTCTCCATTGGTTTGGCTCAGTTCTTGAAACAGAATTTTTTAAGATCATTTAGTAAAACAGTCTTACAGTTCATAGCTCACTAGCAAAAGCTCATCTCTTATACAATACAATGAAATGATGCTGACATGTTTTGGAGAGAACAACCATCAGACTGAGAATCTGAAGAAGTTTAGATCAATAGGATCAATTCATTTGGAAATTGTGCTAACTGTAGGCTACCTGTACTTAATAATTTGCAAAGATGTACTGAGACATTTGCAATTTGATGAAATTAATGAGAAATTCAATTCTGATGTGAACAGTTGCCAAGTGGTTTGGAGGTTTGTCCATGTTGTTTTGAGAATGTGATTTCTGTTTCAAGAAATGAGCCAAACCAATGGAGGAAAACTGTAATTCATTCATGTCTTTATCACATCACACTAATGGCTGATCCGTCATCTTCATATCTAACTCTTCTCTGTGTAATATTCCACAGTTTGACAGCAGCACACGCTCCACCTCACTTAATGTTCTGTTAGATTAGTGGCAGCCTGGTTTAGATCCTGCATTTGTGATTTGCGGTTTGTGTTTGCAGGGGTGAAAGCAGTAAGTTTCTCAGACTGGGAGAAGATCGACAGAGTGGAAATGAGCAGAGGTGAAGCCTCAGGAAAACCCAGAGAGAAGCTGCTCACTTTGGAGGAGATGCTTCAGGTGGCTCGAAGCTGAACTTGGTCTCGGGTGAAATGGACTCTGATGAGACACTCATCTGCTGCTATATGGGACCAGCAGAAACCAACCAATGAGTCTGCACGGATAATAAATGGCAGAACTACTCAACATGGACCGAGCTTACCGGTATTTGTCCAAATGCCAACAGCTGACCTCATGTAGTTGATACACTTAATCCTATTTGCCATTATGAATAATAATGAATCTTTTATCCACAATAAAATTTATGTTTGATTCTTTCACATCCCACCTCCTGAACCTGGATTTGTAATGTCATCTCATACAGGTGCAGCTCAATAAATGAGAATATCATGTGTAACTACTGAACCAGGCTAAGACTGTTGTGAAATGCTGCATTCGATTCCTCTGACTCTCTGAGGTGGTGTTCTGTAATAACCTTTCAATATCCACCTGAATTTACAAGGAACAATTAGTGGGTTTTAAAATCTATAGTGTCATGCAAATGTTTGGTCACCCCTGGTCAAAATGTCTGTTAATGTGAACAGTTAAGCAATTGGAAGATGAAATGGTCTCCAAAAGACATAAAGTTAAACATGAAACAACAATATTTTAATCAATATCAGTGAATTAGTTTAGTTTTCTACACTTTGAGTGCAAAAGGGAAACAAAGCAGCAGCCTGCAAAAGAATGAAACCCAGGAGACTTGAGCTCTCAAATAACTTTGACCAAGGTATCAGACAAGATATTTACTATTTACACACTGTGATCGTTCCAAAGGCGGGGGGCTGCTAGCTACTAACTATGCAGTTTTTCTGTCATTTTGAAAATGTAAAAGATGAAAATAAAAATTATATTGTTTAAAATGTAAAGGGAATGTGTCATCTGTAACTTTATGTCTTTTGAGGCTCATTCCATCTTCACATTAACAGACATTTTGACCAGGGGTGCACAAACTTCTGCATGCCACTGTACATCAAGTTGCAAATTGTGCAACTGAATCCATTTTGGAAATCAGTCCTTCCATGGCATTGTTGGAGCCTCTAGTGCAATATTGAAGTATCTCATTATGTCAGAAAAGGAATTACTCCGAAAAACAGGAAAACTGTTAATTACTCTGAAAAAGCACTGCGGCTTTTCAGGTGAATGCTTGTATCCTTCATAACTTGATACTGTGTTCAGTTTGTCTCCACTGCCCCCAAATGGTCAAAGATAACTAAAGCAGGTTTGATTACAAATAACATCCAACACTTCAGTCAGTGACACAGTAAGAGGGTTTTCATCATGGAGTCAATAAATACATATTAGATAAGAGGTCATGTTGAGAATAAATAACCTTATCAGAAACTGAAGGAAATCATGCACATATTGGTTTAATGTAATATTCACCATGGTTGTTGCAGTTCGTCTCACAAACACGAAACAGCTGCTGATTGCTCCTCTGTTGACTGACATCAGATTGGAAGCAGAGAAGTTCCTGTTGCTGTCAGATATGATTTGACCTCTGACAGTGTGATGTCTTTAGTTTAAACATCTGTCACTGTGTTGTGTTTGTTTAGTTTATTAGTTTCAGACTGATGAAAGCAACTAAACACTGATCAGTCATTTAGAAACAATCGTTTATTCCAACAGTGACAACAATAAACATTTATTATTGATGAGCTAAAGCTGCTTCAGGTCTCAGGTCTATAGTCAAAGTCTTTGGAGTTTTCAGTTTGATGATCTGAACCTGTATCTACATGTGGCTCCGGATCAGGATCAGGATCAGGATCAGGATCAGTATATTCCGTAGGTGTGCTCCTGTCCGTCTCTGTATCTGTCCAGATAGCGCAGTGGCTGGCGATGGGGGTATTTGACCTGGGGAGGGTGGTAGACTGGAGGCCGGATGAACTCAAAGACCGGCTCCCTCATGTCTGCAGGAGGATGGACACACACACACACACATCCATCATGTCATGCAAACAACACATTGTTGTGTGTGTGATTTCACTGTGTGTTATACTGTCTAAGGTTTCGTCCACTTTACCTTGTTTTCTAACTGAAACATTTCTGTCCAGACTACCACACACGTAACCAAGACAACTCACACACTGTTAGCATGTCTGAGTTGGTGTAAACAGGAAGGAAGCTAATTGTCAACTCTGACGTTGATGAGTTACAGAGAATAGTTGGTTCCATCCAACACTGTAGTCGAGTGAGGGACTCTCTGTGTTCATGCCATTATTTTAAAAGGTCAGTTTCTGTCCATCCAGACCATAATACAATCCTAAAGTGGCACCAGCTCAGTCAGACGTCTCTGAACAACACCGCAGTGGAGACAGGAAAGAGTTGATGAAGAACGAGAGACGTGTTTTTAAAAAAAAAAAAGTGTGGACGTCGCCTGAGCATATCCTGTGGGTGACTGACACTCTGTGTGTGTGTGTGTGTGTGTGTGTGTGTGTGTGGTGGGGGGATGACTCACTGAGTGTGTTGTGGAAGGTGTTGCTGACAGACTCGTCCCATTGGCTCTGGAAGAAGGCCATGCCTGCAGGTGTAATGTCATCCTGATACTTCCTGTAGAAGTCCTGCGTCCTGAAGGTGCGGTCCTCCAAAGACAGACTGAGAGGACAGAAGACACATCACATCATCTGACTGATAAACACACTGGTAGAGCTGTGGTCAGAATATCATTTACTCATCCAGTTTATTCTCTGAACCCTACGATGTAGCTTCTTCTACAGGGTACATACAGGAATCTTGAAGTTAATTTTAATACCTTTTTAAGACTTTTTCAAGACCATCTCAATATTTTTTAATACCTCACCGCCACTTCAAGCTGTAACCATTTACATCAGTGACACTTCTAATGTAACAGTTTTAGTTTGTGATAAAGACTTTAGACCATTATGATACAACAGAATTCAAAATATAGACTGGGAGCGTCATGCGACATATGGTGCGTTTGTAATACGCACTGGGAGCGCCAGAGCGTACTTTGTGCCTCTGAATTTCCACCCGAGTGCGCTCTGGCGCTCTCAGAGATAATTTATGAACGCACCCACAATAGCCTAGTTTTTTTATGTACCGGTTCATCTTTGTTTTTTAATAAAACGAATAAATTCACACACTTTCACAATGTTTTTTTAGGACTGAAACTCTTGGACAGCTAATTCAGAAACAAATACCTTTAAAATTTAAGACTTTATAAAGTCGTGAAAACACTTTTTAATACTTTTTAAGGGTCTTAATTTTTCCAAAATTGATTTATCACCTTTTAATACATTTCAAAACCCGGCGGATACCCTGTTCTAACTCTAAACAAATATTTCAAATAATCTGAGTTATCATATGTAGATAGACGGATCGATCCACTGGATCAACACCAGGTTACACGGGCAGCGTGGCGGACGGCTGAGTGCAGTGATGGCAGAGGACAGGAGCCCGTCTCCACCTCAGGGTCCTGTACTGTGTCTGCAGCAGCAGTGTGAAGTGTGGGTTGAGAGGGACAAACACACCAAGAACATCAGCTTCCTGTCTGGGCGCTCACCATGGTGACGGCCTGATGTCATCCTTGAAGCTGATTGGTCTGTGCTGCTTGAAGAGGACGAAGACGTAGCGGTGGAAACCTGTTCCTCTGGCAGGAAACGGAGGCAGGTAGTTACACAGCTCATCCCCAGTCTGGACCGCCCCTCCATGGATGTTCCCCCTGCACACACAGGCCACATCATCATGTAATATTATTTTATATATTTTTTATTTTATTTTTTTTTATCTTATGCACTCCTCTGTAAAGTGTCCTTGAGTGGCTTGAAAGGCGCTTTCTAAATTTCTACATGTATGACAGTCATTTTTTTCTTTTCTTTTTTAACACAAACACAACTCATTCCACATCTGATTTTATAGGAAGATTATAAAAACCACTGGGATTAAACATTGACATTATCCCACAAAAACTGATTTATAAACTTCCTGAGTTAAAATAGTCTTGCTGTGTTGTTTAGGAATAAATGTGAACATGCTTTCTTTGCATTATTATTATTCAAGGTCTGAAAAGACTTGATATTTTTTTGTTATTTAGACTAGTTTAGTCATTTTCAGCCAATAAAAGCTCTAAATGACAATATTTTTATTTCAATTTTGGGAGAAATGTTGTCGGTAGTTGATGGAATAAAACAAAAAAAATGTTAATTTTACTCAAACACATACTGTACATATAAATAGTAAAACCATTTTGGGAGTGGTCTCTTTTAATTTCTTCCAGAGCTGTGTATATACACTATATATAAAGATGCCAGACTTACACAAGCCAGTGGACGTACTCTGCCTCGCTGTCCTGAAGATGCTCATCTGAAACACATGATGTGACACAGACAGTGAATCTGCGAGCAGCTTCAGTAACTTTAAATGACAATAACATCTGAGTTAACACTGTGTCTGACCTGGACAGGTGAGCAGGAGAGTCCACATCGAGTTCTCCTCTGCACCAAAGCTGACCTGAGGAACCAAAGCTGCCTGGGAGTGGGAACAGCAGGGAGGGGTAAGTTAAGTTTTATGACTCCAAATAATACGCAGCTCACATTTCTGCCCAAGACTGTTCTTACGATCCTCTGAAGTCTCAGTGTAGATCATTCTGACACAAGTAAAAGACAAATGGAATCTGAGCTGGGTTCTAAATGGAATCTGAGCTGTGATTGGACGCTGGCTTCGTATCGCTCCTGCAGTCAGACACAGGGTGAATCCAAACCTGTCACAGCTTTGTACTCCATGTCAGCCTGCTCTTGGATCAGTCTTTCATAGTCTGGAGTTGTCCTCATTTCCAGATGTTATTTTTAAACACTGTCTACATCTTGACGCCTGCTGGGACTGGTCAGGGAAAATCTGAGAGGTTTTATAAGAAACCATATGAAGTCAAAGGTCAAACGCGCTTCAACCACATGAGGTCAAAGGTAAAAAAACCTCTTTCGATAGATATCCAGCCAGAAGACAGTTAACTGCCCTGCACTCCCTCACAGACACATGCCGAGGCCGTGACGCCTCCCTTCGCGTCCTAAATCTCAGTGTTTGGCACCCCGTCCCAGACACAGCTGCACGACTCTGACAGTTGATGCTGAGTATGATAACACAGAATTGGAAGAGAGAGTGGAAACATCTGAGCCTTCACAGCACCGAGGAAGTGTCACATTTCTATCTTGAAGTTTACGTTCAGTGAGCCAGAGTGAGCGCGTACGCACTGTTCTGCACAGAGCATCCACTTTCTAATAAAAGTTGAGGGGAGTTGTTGTGCATCGTGCGCTCTTGTCAGTATCAGCGATTCCTCCATCCTCCATGGCCAAGATCAATAAACATCTTCAGACATCCAGGAATCTGGCGCTTTTCTTTTCTGAACCTCAACGCTACATTTCATCTGCTGATTTTCATAACAAAGATATTAAGTGCACATGTTGCACTGTGCTCTGGGATGTATAGTTTTACGGCTTCATGACAAAGTGGCTGACAGCTGTGACATTATTGTGACAGTATTATTGTTCCTCCTGAGGCTTTTTTAAGATTTACTTGCATGGATTTGGTTCAGACCTTCACAGATTTTGCTTTTGGATTTAATTTATTCGTGTCTTTAAAAACACACATTCAAGGGGCGGCGTTTAGCTCAGTTGGTAGAGCACCCGCCCCATGTGTTGAGGCTGTAGTCCTCACTGCAGGCGGCCCTGGTTCGAGCGGCCCTATCCTGCGTGTCACCCCCCCGTCTCCCATTTCCTGTCTCTCTCAACTCTCCTGTCCATTAAAGGGGACATATTATGCTTATCTCTGCTTCTTGACATGGTACCTTGATGTCTAAAAGTAATGTTAGTAACATGCTTTGGTCAGAAAAACCAAAAGATTGAGCACAGCTGGGTTCTCTACACACCAGTTTCACAGCCCTGCTCTAAACGGTCGGTTTAGAACCTTCGCTCTGGTAGCTGGGGTAACCATGGTAACCATGGGAGCGAGGGCTTTAATATTCACATCACCCGGCTTGTGATGTAATAAGCCGGGTGAAATTAAAACGGCTTGTTAAGAGACACATTTTCTTACTATGGCAGTTTACAAAATATTGACGTAGTTGTCAAAACTGACGTTTAAGGGGTGAGGAGGCGCTCTGGATACGCAAATACACATACTAAAACAATGAAAAAGTGAGTTTTGCATAATATGTCCCCTTTAAAGGTGAAAAAAGCCCCCCAAAAATATATCTATTAACTTACTTCGGTTGGTGTCAGTCTGTTCCCATAATGCACTTGGCCACTGGTGTCCTGACTGTAGCGGACATTAAGTAACACCTGAGGGAGGAAGTAGGCCTTGGGGAAGAGGTCTCTGAAGACCCCGTAGTGCTCTGCCAGTCTCTTTATGTGGAAGGGAGCGGTGCTCTGCTCCCAGGTCTCCGTCACCCGGTCCATGGGAATCTTGACTAGGAGGGCGGAGGAGAGAGAAGCTCACCAACTGATTCACTCACAGTCAAAAAACTCGATCTATCAGAAGGTAATGTGATATCATCTTACATGTGCGCAGACGTAGGCTCCTCTCCAGCTCAGGGTTCTTCTTCTTGTCCTTCAGCACCTGTCTTCTCTCCCTGACCTCCGTGGTCCTGCGTGGTCGGTGGTAGGGCAGCCCGATGTCCACATGCTCTGTACCTGAACCCAAGGGGATGTATGTGTGTGAATTATTGTTTTGTATTATTCATTTATGTATGTATTTTTCCTTATTTCCTAATATTTACTGTTTAATCACTTACTTTTCTATTTATTTTTTGTTATTAAAGCAGAAGTAAGCGGAATGTCTGTGTTAATATAAGTCTTAAATAGTTATATCTTCCGACAGCAATCACTTATATAGAGTGTTTGGTCTGAAACACGGGTCTGTCAGTCACTCTGCTCTGCTGTAAGCCGAGGAGAAAACTTTCCTTGTATCCTACAACCTTTATCCAATGAGGAGAGAACGGCATAAAGGGGCGGTCCTCTCTGTGTGTGCAGCCAAGGGATGCGCGTGAATGTGGTGACGTAGGGACGAGGGTGGGGACTGCTAACTTCATCGGCTGACAGAAAGTTAGCCAAAACGACCGGATCGCTTACTTCTGCTTTAATTATTTCCTACGTCTATTGTTTTTAAATTGAAACAAATTTGGTTTTCGAATATGTGTGTGAGGTTTTTATATAAGCCCTTTGGGTTTTATACCTCCCCTTTGCACATCCCAGTTATGATGATTGTCCATGTTGTTTTAAATGTTATTGTTCGTGCTAAATACATAAAAAAAAAAGAATGTATGCACTGTTTTTATGACAGTGGCATCTACATGTTGAGGGAAATGACTGGCAACAGCTTCTTCTCCTCTCTCACCACCATGTTCTGGATCAGCTTGCTCCGTGTAGCCCCTGTAGGTCTTCCACCAGACCGGCTGGTTCTTGGCCTCCTCGGCTCGCCTCAGGTAACGGGTGTAGCTGCGGTACCTCTCCAACGACTCTGGGTTCGTGAGGTCGATGTCCGCGTTAGGCATCGGACCCAAAGGAGGTGTCCTTCTGCACTTCACCACTGTCAGAGGAAAGATTTCAGAGGTCACATGACAGGAAATGTGAGAGAGTGATGTTCTAGGTAGCCCTGAACCATTGTATAGCTACAGTATGCTGCCATAGTGCCAAAGACTGCTGGGGGACACATCTGGTTACATGTAGCCCTCTCCTCTCCTCTCCTCCTGCCCTCCCTTCCTATGAACCAGTCTGCCATCCAGTCCACCCATTAAGCTCTCCCTGCCTTTCCTCCCACCAGAAGCTGCCTACATCGGCTCTTTCACATTTCTATGTTTTCCATATTCCATGTTATAAACTGTTTTCTTGTCTGTAACAACATCTATTGCATGTCTGTCCATCCTGGGTGAGGCATCCCCCCTCTGTTGCTCACCCTGAGGTTTCTCCGATTCTTCCCTGTTAAAAGGGTTTTACATGGAGTTTTCCCTCAGTGGATGTGAGGGTCTAAGGGCAGATGATGTTGTTATGATGCCATGTAAAGCCCTTTGAGACAAACTGTTTGTAAAAATGGGCTATACAAATTATCTTGCCTTGCCTAAAAGCTGATCTAACTAATGTGTTCGGGAGCAGCAAAGGATGCATGGCTGCGACTGTGAAAACCAGTGAACCTGTCTTGGGAGCCTGGGTGCTGTGGTTAAAGTAGATCAGACAGATGTTTTTGGATCCAAGACGTTAATGTTAATGGTCCTTTAATGACTATGCGTCGTTTGATGAGTGACATGATACATGGAGGGGGACAGAACTGCACAGTCAACACTCCATGTTACTATTAGAGACTTTACAGGAGCGAGTCACAGTGCGAGATCAAATAGATTTCGATGTAACTGATAGATGAGATGAAAACAACAAGGTACAAGTTCGATCACGTGTCTTGTTCCTAGTTAATATTTCCATATATTTCAGCCTGTCCACTGGATCGCTCAGGTCAACCGTGACACACATGACAAGGACCGCGTTGATCCGGGTTTGCGTCAGACTATACGGACAAAATCACAGCACATAACCCTCCCACGACTTTATTCAACAGTATCCTTTGTACGTTACCTGATGTGGCGAATGTCCTCAGTTTGTTGACCCGTAAATCTGTCACGGACCGCAGGGTAGCGGTGAGGATGGTGTGCAGCGCCATCTTGAATCGCGTCCTCCCATCCGGAGTGTACGGTGGCCGAGAGGTAGAAAACTACTCAGTCTATGGAAAGCGTCAGTGCTGTGTGTGTTTTACAGACGGCTACAGACGGAGGAAAATTACAGTCTATGAGGAAAATACAGGGAACAGGAAAAATGTCGTAAATAAGCAGAAACTTCATCTTTCCACATTATGTCATCAAAACGATCTATTCTATTGCCGCTACTAAGTGAATCTGGTTGTATTTATTTTTTTTTTTTTTGCAATATTACAACCTTATTCTCGAAATATTATGGCTTTATTCTCATAATATTGTGTCATGCACTTGATTCTCGTAATATTACGACTTCTTTCTCTTTGTTAGTACATCTTTTTGGAAATGTTATCTCTTTTTTTTACGTAAAATTGTGATTTTATCCTCATATTATAATGACTTTATTCTAGTAATTTCGAATTTCTGTTTTTTTTTTTGTTTTATTTTTTTTTTACCAAACGTGGGACTGTCAAACATTTCTGTGCGTTTTTAATTTTCCCGACGGACCCGAAGGCGTCATGTGCGTGTGACGTCACCAGAGGCTCTCCATCCGACGGTGTTTACCGTTGAGGTAGATGTGTTGTTGTGTAGAAGTGGTAAGAAAAGATGCCGTTTGTGTCGGTGTTGTGTCTGTGTTGTGTCTGTGAGAAGAACGAACCCTTAGACCGGGTTAACCCAGTGACCACTGGTTGGTTGGCCCGACATATCGAGCTAACTGTGGCTGACCTGTATGCGGGCTAACGTTAGCCCAGCTCCCGGGGCTAAAAGGCTGTGGGGCTAACGTCAGCTGCAGGTCTGCGCCGCCGCCGCTCTCTGTCGGAGCAGCAGCACGGCGACTTCAATACTCATTCATTCTCTAAACTGTTTGTTTGTGAAAGGTTAAAATTATTATACAGTATTATATTTAACATGACACTGCAGATATGCTGATGCGTTCAGGGACCATCCTCTCATCCGACGTTTCTGTTTCTGTTCCTGTGTGCAGAGATGGAGTCCCAGAATCCCAGCCTGACCTGTATCATCTGCTTCGATCGCTTCCGGGTCCCCGTGACGATCCCCTGTGGACACACCTTCTGTCAGGTGTGCATCACCCGTCACTGGGACATGAAAATGAAGGCCAACATTGGACCAACGTGTCCAATCTGCAACGAGGAGTTTGACAACAGGCCCGTCCTCAAGCGGAACGTGTCCCTGTCGGTGCTGACCGAGGCTGCCAACAGCAGCAGCGTCCCGCCCTGCAGAGAGGCGCTGCTGAGGGGGGGCGAAGGGGCCAAACCCATGCTGCTGTGTGAGCGCCATAAAAAGCCTCTGGTGTATTACTGCAGGCAGGACAAGATGTCTCTGTGCTGCGAGTGTGGCATCTCAGAGTGCGGAGCCCACGAGAAGGTCCTGCTGGAGGCCGAGAGGGAGAACCAGGAGGTACGGTGATGCACAGCACAGCACAGCACACACCTCGGCTGGAGAGGAGACAGTGTTTCATCACGTCAGGGTTGAATGTTAAAGCTCCTGTCTAACTGTCTACAGCTCCTGCTGCACAGGAAGAGTAAGGAGGTGGAGAAACTCCTCGAGGAGACACAGAAAACTATCAGTGAGCTGTCTGAGAACATCAACCAGGCCAAGGTAAACAACTCCTCATGGGAAGAGCTGCACTGTGTGACCTACAGTACATGGCCCCAACAGAGAGCTTTAACTTCACTCTCAATGAGTTTAGTTAAAGCAGCTTTAACCCTCAGTCCATTTCAGTTCAGCTCAGGAGAAATCCCCCCCGCCCCTGCCTCACACACACGCGGGGTTGTATGAGCTACAAATGCCCATTTAAAGTAACTACTAGATGCAGTAGAAAGGTCTCTGCTCTGAGAAACACCGGCCCATCGTGCTGCACCAAGACACAGGCAGTACATTGTCAATGAGGGACCATTAATCAGCGTATTTTCAAGAAGTCCCATCTCAAAATAATACACCAGTTCAAGAGTATTTACAATGCATCAGCTGGTCGGAAAAAACCCTATCAGCTGTTTGGATCAGAGGTGGAGTGATACAGCACATAGCGAAGCCTGCCTGTGTGGAGGAATACCGAGGAGTATTGAGTGAGTTGGTTAGTTCCAGATAAACAAACTTTTTTCCGACCACCTGATGCATTGTAAATGTTTACTTTAGATCCTACTCTTGAACTGGTGTATTGTTTTGAGACGGGACTTCTTGAAAATACACTGATTAATGGTCCCTCATTGACAACAGTGTACTGCCTGTGTCGCTGTGTTTCTCAGTGGGGAGAGCAGAGACATTTCTACTGCATCTAGTGTACTTAATGGGCATTTGTAGCTCATACAACCCCACTTCAAAAAAGCTGAACTATCCCTTTAACTGACAAATCTGGAGCTTTTTTTCTTTCTTTCATTAAAGGACAATTCCAGGCGAATTCAACTCTGGGGTGTATTTTCATATCATTTTAGGTCTAAAAGAATGAATCTGAAGATTTTCAGTTTAATCGCTCCTGTTTTGCGGTAGTTGCGTCTGTCCGCGCATCGCCACGGCAGCAATGAATGGGAGTGGATGTAAGTTCCGCTGTTTAGGCTGTTTCCAGCCCTCAAAGCCGCATTTTTTTTTCCACAGACAGCGTCAGATGGCTACTCAAACATGCACCGAGAAGTTTATTTACTTCAAGCAAGTCGACATGTTTGTAAAAGTCGATCTAATTCAAAGTCTCCCGGAGTCTTGCGCGAGCCCGAAGTTGCAGTGCTGGTGTATTCAGGCGCAGTAGGAGCTACCATTTGTGTCATAAACACAGGAATATCAACTCTTTACTTGCTTCAAGTGTACATTTTTTTCCACAGACAGCGTCAGGTGGCTACTCAAAGATGCGCCGAGAAGTTGTTTTTACTTGAAGCAAGTAAAGAGTTGATATTCCTATGTTTATGACACAAACGGTAGCTTTTCCCACTGCACCTGAACACACCGAGCACGGCAACTGGGTCTCGCGCGAGACTCCGGCTTTGAGGGCTGGAAACAGCCTAAACAGCGGAACTTACATCCACTCCCATTCATTGCTGCCGTGGCGATGCGCGGACAGACGCAACTACCACAAAACAGGAGCGATTAAACTGAAAATCTTCAGATTCATTCTTTTAGACCTAAAATGATATGAAAATACACCCCTGAGTTGAATTCGCCTGGAATTGTCCCTTAATTCAGTATCTTTCATTTTCCATGTAAATTTGTCTTTTTTATTTTATATTTTTTATGTTATGAATTTCTGTATTACCTTCTTACTTTGAAGACCACCGCTGTTTTTTTTTACATAGGGGAGGTATTTTCATAGCCTTTTTTGGCTTCCAACTCTCCTGCACAATGTTTAATTTCATTATTTCCATTGTTTATGCAGGTTATATAATGTGCAAATAAAAAAAGTAAAAGTAAAGTAAAGCTTCACAGCTAGTCAGTGGTCAGTAGTGTGTTCACCAGGTGTTTACTAGGCAGACATGTGACCTGCTGCTTTCTGTCTACAGGTGTCTCTTCAACAGACCTCAGCCTGGGTAACTGTCAAATTCTCCAGCCTGATAAAGGTCCTGGCTGAGAAGCAGCAGGCCACAGAGCTGTTCATAGACGAACAGAGGGAGGCCGCCATCACTGAGGCGGAGGCTCGGCTCGCAGAGCTGGAGGAGAACTCGCTCCGACTCAGAGAAAGCCAGGAACACATAGCATCACTGCATCACCTCCCGGACACCGAGCTCATCAAGGTACTGCTGCTGACTGTAGTGTTTCAGATAGATAGATAGATAGATAGATAGATAGATCTGTTCTTAAAGGGATAGTTCAACATTTTGACAAATTGGCCCATTGCCATAATCGCTATAGTCATAGCAGTAGGTTTGTTACCTTTAATTGTCGGTGCGAGCTGTTTTTAGAATGGCAGAGCAGAGCGGCGAGCTGCTCAGAGGTACGCTACTGAGGCTCATGGGATTTCTTGGTTTCCCTCATCAAACTCATCAAATACACAATCCAACAACTCCAAAACGCTCTGGTGGACAAGTTGTGACCTGCACATTCACCACGCTGTGAGATAATAATGGAACGTTACGAAACGGAGCCGTTTTCAAGGTAAATACAGAGTCTGCTTGCTGAAAAACTGTCCCTGAACGCAGCGTTCATCAGCGGTTTTGCATGAATATACCTCTAAAACAGCTCCGTCTCGTAACGCTCCGTTATTATCTCATAACGTGGTGAATGTGCAGGTCACAACTTGTCCACCAGAGCGTTTTGGAGTTGTTGGATTGTGTATTTGATGAGTTTGATGAGGGAAACCAAGAAATCCCATTAGCCTCCGTAGTGTAGCTCTGAGCAGCTCACAGCTCTGCTCCACCGTTTTAAAAATAGCTTGCACCAACAATTAAAGGTAACAAACCTACTGCTATGACTATAGCGATTATGGCAATGGCCCAATTTGCCAAAATGTTGAACTATCCCTTTAAAACAGAACACGTGTGGTTTTATCACGTGATTATGTAATGACTGATTTGTTAACTAACTTAATTTGCTCCACCTGTTGTGTGACTGTGACACAACAGCACATCTGGATCGTTGTCTCACAGCTCTGCTTCCTGTCTCTGAAAATCTTTTTTTTTTTCTCACATCAGGAGTCTCTGCATGTAGACGTTCCTCGTTTTAAGGAAGTCCCCACAGACGTATGCCCCAACCTTCAGGAGCAGCTAAGTGGCATCACAGACGTGTTGTCTCGGGTCTCAAAGCTGGTGTCTGAGGACCTGGACAAAGCTGTGAGCGTGACTGTGGGTCAGGACAGAGACGGTAAGCTGCCTCCTTCTGGGCTGTTGTTGGTTCCTCCTCTGTCCAGGTTCTTATCTTCTCATTCTCATCCCTGGTCTCCAGGATCTCCTCAGGACAAGAGACCAGTCCTGGCTGTGGTTCCCAGTCCAGCTGCTCCATGTCACCCCGGGGGGAAGGAGGGCCTCAGCGCCTGTACGTCTGTTTCCTGTCCTGTTCTGACTTTCCTTCTGTCACTGGATGACACAAGTTAGGAGTAGTGAACATGAGAACAGCAGAGGTCACAGTGTTTTCATGTAGAAAGGAGACTGGAAGAAGAGATTCCATCACCCAGAATCCCAGTGAGGTGTTGGTCTCTGAGCTCCCCAGGAAGGTCAAAAGCATTCTGGTGGTGTGGACCATTGTGTCTCTGTAGAAGAAACTTTATTTGTATAGCACCTTTCGCAGGTAAAAAGTGCTTCACAGTGTTAAAACAATGGCAACAAGGAAGAGCAAAACAAAACAAGACAAAAACATACAAGAAAAGCATAGATACAAAGGCACATGGAATTGGGCAACATAAAACCCACAAATTAGCCAAATGCCTGTTTAAATAAGAGAGTCTTTAAGTTATTTTTAAAGGTATCAACACAGTCCAAACAGCGTAATGAATGTAGGTTTTCAGTCAACCAGGCCATGGTAGAATTGAAGGCGATGTGACATCTTTTCAGTTCTTTAGTTCTTGTCTACCATTGTAACGGTCAATCTGATCCACATCATTTTCGTGGCTTCTGTTACCTCTGTCGTCCCTCTTCTGTTTTTCTATGTCTGTTCTCTCAAATAGATTTTAACTTTTTTTTTGATTTGGTGGAATCACTCTTGCTTCCTTTTCTTTGCAGACCGATGCTCTCTGACCTTTGATCCTCGTACAGCCAACGGACACCTGTTCCTGTCCCAGGAGAACCGCAGGGCGGAGCACCTGACCTCCGGGCCCCGCCCTGTCCCATCTCACGAGGCCCGCTTCGACCACACCTGGCAAGTGCTGTGCTTCCAGGGCTTCACCCATGGACAGCATTACTGGGAGCTGGAGGTGTCCAAACCCTGGGCGTACCTCGGGGTAAGACCTGTTCGCCGGCACACTGTAGGAAAGGTGTCACCGAAGGTTTGATACAGACGTCAAGTACTTCACAGTGTTCAGAGATAACTGAGACTGATCTAGTGCTAGACAGATGAATGAGTTTTGCCAGTTAATCAGTGCAAACAGTAACATATCCATGTGTGTTCAATGAAATAAGTACACAGGCATTTTCAGAGAGGAGGTCATCCTTGAGCCGTTCTTTATTGGACCGGGTGGTTTGTACTGTATGTCATCCAGATGATTAAGTCCCCATAAAATGAAGTTATAATTGTACAGTTACATCCAATTATGGCACTGATGCAATCAGAGCAATTGACTGCAAGCACACACATTGCTGCAAAGCTCCGTCGGTGGATGAATTTCCATAGAAAACATTCTGTTATTACAAATGTGTGATGCTTAATGCAGCTATATTGTGACAGTATCGCCTGGATCAACCCAAGATTCATTCCTCCTAACAACTGATCCTGACAAACAGCATGTTCAGAACAGGCTACAGCAGTGTTTTTCAACCTTGGGGTCGGGACCCCATGTGGGGTCGCCCGGAATTCAAATGGGGTCGTCTGAAATGTCTAATTGATTTAAAGACTAAACAAAAATATTTTTCTAACCAAATATTATTCTTTTTAAAATTATCATTAAAAACACCACAGACAATCTTAAACAATTGTATTCTACAGTATACTTTCACTTTCTCGAATATAAATCGAGTTCAAATAATGGCAAGTTGGTGAGGGGAGCCTTCAGAATGCCTAATTAGTTCAATGAATGTAAAATCAACTCAACATGCATATAAAATTGTCTAGAGCATCTTTACTCCCCAATGGTTTGAAGGTTTTTCCTGCTGAATTAGAGACTCAACTCTTTGTGAAGTGTCTGACCCTTGTGGGTTACTTCCATTAATAAACTAATGTGTAATGTTGAAAGGATAAACAGTGCATGGTGAAATAAACAAATACTGTGTTGATTAAATATGTGAGGACACACATTTAATCGTCTATAATCTGGCTTCATCTCAGTTGGCATACAGGTGTGCACATTCTCCCCTCAAGTTTGTTTTTTTATTGTTTTAAACCTTAGTGTGGACAGTGGTGTATGCAGCTGGACCGCTCATCTCAGACCTACAGATCTATCATCTTAGGTTTCTCCTCTTCCTCTCCTCAGGTGACCTACGAGGCAATTCCTAGGAAGGAGAAAGGGAAGAGGTGCATGGTGGGAATGAACGAGCTGTCTTGGAGTCTGCAGCTGGACGAGCATCAGCTGAGCGCCTGGCATAACGGGCGGAGGGAGACTGTGGGGGGTCACCCCCAGCACACCCGCATCGGGATGCTGCTGGACTACGAGGCGGGGACACTCACCTATTACGGAGACGGGCAGATCAGGCTCCACGCCTTCCACTGTGCCTTCACCCAGGAGCTGTTCCCCGCCTGCTGGATCGGAGAGGGGGTCAGCATCACCCTCTGCTCCACATGAGCCCACTGGAGAACCACTTCAATCTTTTTACTGTGACTTCAATCTTTGTTTCAGGAGAACTAACACTCCCTGCTACACTGGCCCCTCGCTCATCACGTCCTCATATGGAAGAGACAAGTCAAAGGTCATTAAAGGACAGTTACGGGCAAATTCAACTCGGGGCTGTGTTTTCCTAACATTTTAGGTCTAAAAGAAGGAATCTGAAGATTTTCAGTTTAGTTGCTCCTGTTTTGCTGTAGTTGTGTCTGTCCCTGCATCGCCACGGCAGCGATGAATGGGAGCGGATTGAAGTTCCGCTGCTTAGGCTGTTTACATCCCTCAAAGCTGCAATTTTTCCACAGACAGCGTCAGATGGCGACTCAAACATAAACCGAGAAGTTTGATTACTTCAAGCAAGTCAAGAGTTGATATTCCTGTGTTTATGACACAAATGGGAGCTTCCGACTGCACGTGAACTAGTGATGCGCGGGCTGACCCGTAGCCCGCGGGTCCCGCGGGTCAGCCCGCGGGGCGGGGCGGTGCGGGTCAAGAAATCTTTACTTTATTTGCGGTGCGGGTCGGGGCGGGTCATTAAAAAAACTGACGATGAAGTCCAGAGTGTGTTATCAGGGCCGCGCTGATGTTGACGGGAAAGCCGGCGGAGGTGTGAGGGAACCGGATGAGACGGCGGCTGGGAGCATCAGCAGAGCGGGGTTGGTTTCACTGAGAGCAGGGACTGGGGAGGACGAGAGGCGGCGGCCACCGCGGCTGCTGCACGCTGTGACTCTCTCACTCCTCATGAGCTCCACAGTCCACACTGACAAGCTACCGGCAACACAGCACCTCTGTCTGCCCTTTCAAAGTAAAAAAGGCCGCTGTCTGACGTTTAATAGCAGCGGGGCGGGTTGTGAAAATAGATGCGGTGGTGCGGGGCGGGCTGGGGCGGGTCAAAATACTTCATAGATGCGGGACCCGCGGGTTGGAAAAAAACCCGGCCCGCGCATCACTAACGTGAACACACCGAGCGCGTCAACTTGAGTCTCGCACGAGACTTTGAATTAGATCTAGTTTTACAAACATGTCGGTAGGGCTGTCCTGATTATCATATTTTGATAATCGAATATTCGCGGACATAAAATCGAAGCTTTGGCTGGGGGGGGGGGGGCAATCGTAGCGGAAATAATGAAAGAAATGGCAAACAAACACTGCATATCTCCAAAATCAGGCAGGTTTCCAGGATGTCAAGTAGCCAACTCATTTTAATGTAACAACTGCCGATGAGAACTGGTGTCAAAAAGGAAAAAAAAAAAAAAAAAAAATTGATTACGGACTTCATGATCGATTACCATGGCAACGAACAAAGCTTCGATTTTTTTGGGTCAGCCCTACATGTCAGCTTGCTTGAAGTAAATAAACTTCTCGGTGCATGTTTGAGGAGCCATCTGACGCTGTCTGTGGAAAACAAATGCAGCCTTGAGGGATGTAAACAGCCTAAGCAGTGGAACTTACATCCGCTCCCATTCATCGCTGCCGTGGCGATGCGGGGACAGACACCACTACCGCAAAACAGGAGCAACTAAACCGAAAATCTTCAGATTCCTTCTTTTAGACCTAAAATGTTAGGAAAATGCAGCCCTGAGTTGAATTTGCCCGGAATTGTCCTTTAAGGCCCTGAACTTCACTCACACACCAGATTCAGTCTGCTGTTGTTCCAGCCCAGTTCCTCAGAAATAAAGACTGATTCATCCCTGCCTCACTGACCAGTAGCACCGCCTGGTAATCGTATTAACAAACTCTAACTCAACAGTAGGTGTGTTTGCAGATATAAGAAGAAAGAGAAGGAGCACGTTGTCACTTTTGTAGAAGAACTGCTAAACGTGACAGTCCCTTGAATTCTGTGAACACCTGTCGTCGAAGTCAGCTCCCCAGATTAAAACACTACAACTGAGGCTAAAACACAAACTATTCAGTCTCCATGTGAGACAGCTGTGAATTGGACAATGAGCTGTGAAAGTACAGTCCCTCTAATGGACCATCAGTGACCTGAAACCAAACTTTATACATAGACAGTAAATCAACGCTGACAATGGAATCAAAGTTTTCAGTCTGTGACCAAACCAGCTGATGTTTTTCATAGACTTGAGTTTTTTTTAATATCATGAACACTTCAACAGAAAGGCTGAGGGCATGAGCTTCAGTCTGTGGGATTTGAAGGTGAAGAAGAATTACTGCCTGTACATTTTCAGTGAATCCGTGATGAAGCAATACTCAGTTGTTTCCACATGAATCATTTAATAAAATCTAATGCAATCATGTGGTCAGTCATGTGATCATGCTTTGTTTGCCCACTTCAGACATTTACATTAAATTGTTGATTAATTGGTTTGAAATAAATAAAGAGCTTCATTGTTATCAACATTATAGTACAAAGCCATGACAGAGTGCAGCAGCTGTGACAAAGCAGAGGTCAGACACAAGGACAGATAAATGACAGAGGAAGAGTCCAGACCAGACCCAGACCAGGACACCAGAGTCTCACACCGGCTGTCGTGGTCCAGATCTGATGTTCAACGGGGGGTCCACTGGGGTTCTCACAGGTCTACTGGTTCTTCTTGTCCTCTGGTGGGGAGTAGGGAGGAGGCTTGTCCTGCAGAGAGAGAGAGACAGACAGGTCTAGTCTAAGACTGCAGGACTATAGGCTGATGCAAACTACAAAGCCAGTTTAACAAACCCAGGATAACTTTTACTCACCTGGATTAATTGAATCTAACAGAGATCATCCTGATACCCTGCACCTGCACGACCAAGCTGGTTAAAACTTGTTCGGTTAACTATTTAAAGCTATATCAGTTTTTGGCTAGGAGCTGGGCCGAAAAGTACAGTATACCCCCGCTGCCCCCGCCTGTGAAGCCGGGTTTCCACCCAATCAACAATTTTTTTACTGCAACATATGGTTCACGTCATGATAACGTATGTATTTTGACTATTCAAACTTCCACAGTCCATAGTTCTCTGTGTTTGATACGTCAAGAGACTTTTGGTGCGTCACAGACACACACACTAAAGGGACCACAATGGAAATAAGCTGTTATAATATCTCAATCAATCAACTAACCATGGACAGCGCCTACGCAGTATCGTTCTGCTGTGCCGTCGCCGTCAACGGCATCAAAAAGTCAATGAGATTCTGGGCTCTTGACAAACACCTGCACATTTCATCCACTGCTGCACTGACTTTGCTGGATTCTGAGCCATGAGGAAAGCAAGAGAACTGTCAAAAGTCCTGAGGGAAAAGGTTGTTCAACTGTATAAAACAGAAAAGGGATATAAAAAGATATCCAGAGATTTGAGAATGCCGATCAGCAGTGTTCAAGCTCTCATAAAAGTGGAAATTGAGGGGTTCTGTTGATACCAAGCCACGGTCTGGTACCATCAAACATTTGTTGGTCAGATTCTGTGTTTTATTTTGGGATGTCTCAACAGTTTAATTTGAATCCCATTAAAAATAAGAGAAATCTGTTTTGCCTGATCACTCATGTTTTCCTTAGAAAATGAATGAAGTTAATGTCACACTTTATATCTGATGACAACATTCATTTATAATTATCCATCCATCATCCATACTGCTTATCATGGTTGCAGGGGGCTGGAGGTAATCCCCGCTGACACTGGGCAAAGGCAAGCTGTCACCTCCTTGGGTCACCAGTTAGTTACCCTAATGTGCAGGTTGTACATTGAGGTAGGGTTAGTAGGGTTAGTAGGGTGTGGGGGGGGGGGGGGCGCTCCAACAGACTGACGGAGGGAACTCACCTGTGGCAAGTACACATGTGTGGGAGGCAGTGTGGCACTGCTGGCACTAGCTGCTGCCTCAGCTGCTTTGGTCTCAGCTGGAACAGATGGGGGGGGGGGGGTAATAATACATTAACACACTTTAACATTAAATCCCTGAGATTTGAGAGAGAACTGCATCACATCTAAAAATACAGTAAATGCTTGTGCCAAATTGGCACAGGCATGGGGTGGACACAAAACAATATGACCCTGGCTGCGACTGCCAGGGTGGAGGCATAAAAACAAAACAATTATGATATTAATTATTGCCCTAAGTGTGTCAGCTCTCACCTATAATCTAACTTGATTACAGGCGAGAAGTGACACCTGGTATGGGATAAGTCAGACATTACATTTAAAGTCATTTCTTTCAAGGATCCAACAATAAATGTTAAGTGGACTTGCACTTACAGTCACCCACAATATACAGTTAGGTCCATAAATATTTGGACAGTGAAACAGTTTTTAGTATTTTGGTTCTGTGCATCAACACAATGGATTTGAAATGAATTAACTGATATGAGACTTTTGGCTTTAATTTGATGTGTTGAACAAAAATATTGCATAAAACTGGTAGGAACGGCAATCATTTTTATACAGACACCCTTCATTGGGGCTCAAAAGTAACTGGACAAATCAATAATTGAAGAGAAAAGGCTACTTTTTATATTTTTTTGAAAATCCTTTGCAGGAAATGATTGCCTGAAGTCTTGAACCCATGGACATCACCAGACACTGGGTTGCTTCCTTTTTGATGCTCTGTCATTCCTTTATTGCAGCGGCCTTCAGTTGCTGTTTGTTTGTGGGTCTTCCTGTCTGAAGTTTAGATCTGGTGACTGACTTGGCCATTCGAGAATATTCGATTTCTTTGCTTTGATTTGATAAAAGCACTGTCCAATCAATTTGGCTGCATGGGCTGGATCTGAGTGACAGTATGTCTCTATACACCTCAGAACTCATCCGGCTGCTGCTGTCTTCTGTGACATTATCAATAAACAGCAGTGACCCAGAGCCACCGGTGCCCATGCAGACCCCAACCATCACACTGCCTCCACCATGTTTCACATGACGTAGTATGTGACACCTTCTCCACACTTTTTATCATTCTGGTAGAGGTTGATTTTGGTCTCATCTGTCCAAAGAAGGCTGCTCCAGAACTGTGCTGGCTTTTTCGTTTTTTTTTTTTCTTTAGCAAAATCCAGTCTAGCCTCTCTTTTTCTTGGGCTTTTGAGTGGTTTGCACCTTGCAGTGAACCGTCTGTATTTGCCTTTATGAAGTCTATTTTTATAGTAGACTTGAATATTGTAACTGCTACCTCCTGGAGAGAATTCTTTACTTCACTTAATGTTGTGAAGGGGCGTTTCTTCAACATGGAAATGATCCTACGATCATCCACCACTGTTGTCTTCCGTGGACGTCCAGGCCTTGTTGTTAATTAAAGCTGAGAGTCTGCACTTCCACTCCATATGCATTATATGACCGTCATTTGAATATGTTTTTCAGTAAACAAGTAAAATAACAAAACTTATGTCAGTGTCCAAATACATATGGAGCTAACTGTGAATAAGGTCGAACTGCCACAGTGTCAGTTTGGTCACCCCGGCAACCTCTCTGTCAGACACTCACCTGCTGCTGAGGACGGCAGGTCTGGGTCGTGTGGCGGCTGCTGGCCCAGAGGAGCAGAGTATGGAGGTGGAGGGATGTAGGCGGCGGCAGCAGAGGCATCAAATGCTGGTAGGCTGGGGTAGAATCCGCCTGGAGGGCAGGAACACACACACACACACACACACACACACACGCTGCCTTTATCTCAGGCCTCTGAGACATAGAATCTGCTGATGAAGGCTGCGGTCATCTCAACTGCTGCTACCTGTGGGAGGAGGGTTGGGGTAGGAGTAGCCAGGCGGAGCTCCGGATGGATACATCCCATTAGTGGGGGGAGGAGGGTAAGCGTAGGCTCCGTTGGCCATGAAGGGGCATCCACCGAAGCCAGCGGTCACCGGCTGACCTCTGGACGCTGAGAGACAGAAGAGGAGGACAATCAGAGGAGGATGTGATAGTTACGTTTAATTAAATATGCGGATGACATGGCGTTGGTGGGTCTAATGGTCATAATCGGGGACCAAGATGTTGAGACAGTCAGCAGTTTTAAATATCTTGGTATCATCCTAGACAATAATCTGAATTCTATTGAACATACTGAGACTGTTTCTCTTAACCCTCCTGTCGTCCTCCTGTGTCAAACTGACCCAATCTGTTTCGAATGGTCCTTCTTTCCTCCCTTCCTTCTGTCTCTCCATCCCTCTTTCCTCCCTCCTTTCTCCACTCCTTTCCCTTCTTTGTTCTTCCCTTCCTCCATCCTTCTTTCCCTCCTTTCTCCCTTCTTCCCACCATAATTTCCCTTCCTTCCTTGACCCAATCTGTTCCCTTTCTTTCTTTCCTCCCTCCCTCCCTTCTTTCCCTCCATCCTTCCTTGACCCAATCTGTTACCTTTCTTTCTTTCTTTCTTTCTTTCTTTCTTTCTTTCTTTCTTTCTTTTCTCCCTCCCTTCTTTCCCTCCATCTTTCCTTCTTCGTCCTTCCTTGACCCAATCTTCCCTTTGCCAAATCCTTCTTTCCTTCCTTTCTCCCTTCCTTCTTCCCACCACCCTTCTTTCCCTTCGTTCTTCTTCCTTCACTGATCCAATCTGTTCCCTTCCTCCATCTTTCTTTCTTTCTTTCCTTCCTTCCTTGACCCAGGAGGACAACAGGAGAGTTAAGGACATTTAACAGCTTTGTAGTTAGCAGAAGAGTGCTGAGGATGGTTTACACCTGTCTGCTGGAAAAGCGTAATCTCATACAACATTACATGTTGGTCTGGGAATCTAGGGGCATAAAGCAAAAGTAAACTCACAAAAATTATAAATACAGCCAGTAAAATGAAGAGGAAAGACCTACTGATAGTTCAGGACCCCCATTTGAAAGACTCCCATCAGGAAGGAGATTCAGGGTTCCTACATCAACTAGATCTACATCTATTATTCTGCTAAATCAATGATCAGGTGATTTTACACTATGCATTTTAAGTTAACCCCTCCCCCCACCTCCCATTGAACCATTGATATTTTGGAGTTACTAATGTTTTTTACTTATACTATTTATCTTCACTTTTTAACAGATATAAAGCTGTCTTTTCCACATTTCTATGCCACGTGTCTGTTAATCTGCTAATCTGTGTCTGAAACTTTCGTATGTTGTACGTGCTGTGTAGTCTTGTTTTTGAGGCCAAAGATAAATTTGAAGATGACAATAAAGATTTTCAATTCAATTCAACAACAACAACATCAGGGTGACAGTTGCTGCTGTAACATGTTACTGTGCTGGTGGGCTGTCATACCCTGAGCCGCCACCTGCAGCATGTACTGTCCAAACTCTATGGCCCCTCCCGCAGCAAACACAAGCTTGAACGTAGCATTGCCATCCCAGCCACCTGTGGGAACAATCACACATCAATCACTGTGGTCACTGCACACAACATCCATGGGCTCAATGTGTCCCAATTCAGGGGCTGCATCCTTTGGAGGACGCGGTCTATGACGGTGTACCCCTTTAGTAGCGGTCAAACATTTCACAGAATGAAGCGGAATAAGACAGTCTGGTCTACGGAGGATTTATACATCCACTGTGATTCATACATCCACAACTGCCTTTGAAAAGCACAGCAACGGTGATCTGAGTTGAACTGTGCTGAGCCACTTACACTGAGACACAGTACTTACATTGTGGCAATACAAGTGGCTCTCTGTGTTGTTCTTTCTTTCATTACCAGCGTGCAATGAATCTTGGGAAAGGTTGGGCCACAAAGGATCCACTCATTGGATGCATCATTGCCCAGGGAAACCAGAATGCCTTTCTTGCGCCTTCGCAATGAGACAGTCAGTCTAGCTGCTCCATGACGCTCGGCCTTCATACCTGTGATGGATGCGGCCTCTGAACCGGGCCACAGCTACGGTGTAACCTGAACGTACCTCCAGGTTCTGCGGTGATGGTGCCTTTGATGTAATTGGCTCCCAGCACAGGTTGTTTGACCTCGCAGCCCTTCATCAGGTAGAAGGGCATCATGAACGACTGCAGCGCATCGTGGCCTTTAGCCAGGAAGATCACCTGAGGGGGAACAGGCCACTAACATTGTCTGCAAAAACCTCTCACACAACACGCCCCCCCCCCCCCACACACACACATTGCTGCCTGTCAGTGTATCAGGCTGTTGTGTACTTGCTGTCAGCAGTGATGAGGATAAATGGACAGTGTGTCTCTCACCCTGTATGGAGTCAGGTAGATGCTTCCCTTCTTGCTCTTCCTGAAGGCTTCAGGCAGACCGTCCACGTCACAGAACGCCAGCTCCACGTTGTCATGGTTCATCAGCACACTGAGACAACAAGCACACAACAATCACACAACAGAAAACACAGCCGGCCCTTAGTCGGCCCATATAATACTCTCAAACTGGCTAACAGGTCCAGCACTGAGGCTGCCACGGTGACCAGCACAATTTTAAATTAATTAATGTAAACATTTGGGGATTTGAGGACAGTTTTTCTCCATTAATTTGACTCATTTCTTGAAACAGAAATTACATTCTCAAAACAATATGGACAAACCTCCAAACCACTTGGCAAATGTTCACAACAGAATTGAATTTCTCATTAATTTAATCAAATTGCAAATGTCTCAGTGCGTCTTTGTAAATGATTAAGTACAGATAGCCTATATTTAGCACAATTTCCAAATGAATAGATCCTGTTGATCTAATGTTGATTCTCAGTCTAATGGTTGTTCTCTCCAAAACATGTCAGCATCATTTCATTGCTTCCTGTTTTTGTTTATGTGTTTTATATTACAGTATATTATGCTGTACAATATTACAATATATTATGCTGTATACATTTACACTGTATACATGAGTGAACTGTTTTGGGAGAGGTATGAGCTTTTGCTGGTGAGCTATGGTGTTGTGAAGACTGTTTTAACAAATGATCTGAAGAGTTTTGAGAATGTAATCGGATACCCACAAGGGCAAACATCTGATGTTGTTTTACAGGAGGAGAAAATACATACATTTTGATGAGGTTTATATCAAGGGATACATGAACAATTACCATGTAGATACAGCATAAAGCTGGGAAAATACATGTTTTGTGTCATGGGGTATTGAAGCACCACTGCATGACTACACTGCAGCCTGATGTGAGTGTTATTATGTGTCATTCAGACATTACAGCTCCATGTAGGACTGTCGGTGTGATTCTGTAAAATGCTTTAAAGAATTAGTGGGTGGTCTTTTAAAGGAACTTCAGAAGTGAAGGGGCCCTTACCAGGTCAGATTTAAAAGTTTCAAGTTAAAATAATAAAATACAGTTTTAATGAAAGCTTATTATAGGCTAACAAATGATTTTAACAAAACAAACTGGTCTAAATTAGACATGAAGCTTTCTGTGAATTACTGTGAAGCCTGTCCTTTTGGGCTTCGCTTGGCAAATTCCAGTCGACTTGTCAACATGGCACTCAATACTGAATCTTGATGTCTATTATTACATTGTAGTGTGATCTAGAAATATTTGACTGTCTATGTGAGACACACATTTTAATTTAAAATCAGCTCAGAGAGTAGCTAGTGGTGAAGATGATGAGCACTAATAAGGACAGTGGCGAGAACAGTCGTGTCAACAGTGGTATGAACAGTGATGAAGACAATGATAAAGACGGAGAAGAAAGTGAAGACAACCAGCACTGGTGAAGGCAATGATGAAGAGAATGATAAAGACAGTGATGAAGACAGTGATGAAGACAGAGACAGTGAAGGCAGCGATAAGGACAATAATAAAGACAGTGCACTGGTGAAGACAGTAATAAGGACAGTGATAAATACAGTGGTGATGATGAATACAGTAATGAAGACCGAGATGAAGACAGCTATGAGGAAAGTGATGAGGAAAGCGATGGGAATGATGATGAAGACTGTGCAGTAAACATGACAGTAGGCTAATGCTGCTGTTCAACATGGTGAAACACACACAGCTCCACCTAAAGCTAGGAAACGCCTGGTGTGACCATGGTGACGTCTTCTCTGTGGTTGTGTGGTTGGCTCAGCTGCAGTGAAGACTCAAGACTGATGAAAGTTTAGTTTGGAAAATGCGATAATCCCGTTAGGCGCTGCTGCTATAACGGTCACTGTGGCCTCGCTGCTGTTACCATGGGACCTGGCGTACAGCTTGTGACGTCACCATCACATAATGATAAACAAGCTAACAGGTAAGTTAGGCTATTAAAGTTGTTCCGCGGGATGAGTCAGCTAACTCACGCTGCTGTGTCTGCTGTATAAATACACACCGTCTCCATCCGTTCACACAAATGACGCAGGAGATGTTTATTATTGAATGACGTGTCTGTGACGTTTCACGGTGGAGAGTAGGATGAAACCCGCTAGCTTAGCTTTAGCACGTTAGCGTGTTGATGATGACTACCTTTCGCTGTTGTTGATGATGACTCCACCGCACTCCGAGTGGTTCTGGTTCAGGGTCATGGTGTTGGCGGCCCACCGGACAGGAAGACTGGAGGACGGGAGGCTGCGGTTCCGCGAGCTCTTCCAGCTCCGCTGAAAACGTCTGACTGACGGTCGGTGCTGTGTATGTCTACGGGTCTATGGGTCTACGGTCGGTGCTGCACCTGCTCTTCCGTATGGAACGCCCACAACGTGACGTCACAGAGCCTAAAAAGCATTCGCGATTCTATTTTGTTGCATAGATTTAAAGGGGAAATCTCAGAGGTGATGTCTTCACATGATGGTAGATGGATTATCCTAAGTTTTAAGCATGATAATTCAAATTTTATAGTATGTAATATTTATGGACATAACTCTCATCCATCCAATAAGATACTTTTCAGTCAGATAACCTCTAAAATAAATGAACTATCACACAAATACCCTAACTCTTATGTAATTTTAGGCGGTGATTTTAATGAGTGCCCCGATGATGCAATAGATAGATTCCCCCCAAAGTTGTGTCAATCTCTTATAAACAGCAATATTGTTTCAAAACTTTGCTCAGATCTCTCCCTGACAGATACATGGCGTTTTTTTAACCCAGATATACAGGATTTTACATGGTCTAAGAGTAACCTTTCATCTAGATCCAGAATTGACCTTTTTTTAGTTTCTTCCTCTGCTCTTCAGTATGTTAAAGATGTCTCTCATTCTTTTGCTCCATTGTCAGATCACAAGAAAATCACACTGAATTTAGGGAGCTCACAGAATACATCTAAATTAAGAGGATACTGGAAATTTAATAACGCCCTTCTTAAAGACAAGTGCTTTAATGACAATATAAAAAATCTAGCTAATGACATTTTTAATGAAATTGCCGTCAATGAACATACTCAAAAATGGGAGTACTTCAAATTTATGACAAGAAGTATTGCCATAAAGAGAGGTAAAGAGTTAAAAGCCCTTAAAAATAAAACAGAAGCTGAATTGCTGAACAAAATTGGTCTCCTCTTATCTAAATCCAACTTATCTTCTGAAGAGGAGTTAGAAGTAAAGGAGATGCAGTTAAAAATAGATCAGATTTATATTGAGTTAGCAAAAGGTGCATTTGTGAGATCAAGAGCCAAGTGGCTGGAAGAGGGGGAAACAAACTCCAGCTATTTTTTTGCTTTGGAGAAAAGAAATGGTCAAAGAAAGTCACTAAGTATGCTCAATATTAATGGTAGTAAATGTACAGATCAAAAACTAATATCTGATTCTGTTTTTTCCTTTTATAGCAACTTATACAAATCAGAATTCAACAACCCCTCTTGTGAAATGTTTATTAGTAAGATTAGAAAACACATAGTCACAGTTGATGAGGACTTAAAAAAGACTTGTGACTCTAACCTGACCAGAGAGGAAATCAAAACTGCTCTGTTCTCAATGAAAAAAGGTAAATCCCCAGGAGTAGATGGGCTTTCAGTCGAATTTTATGTTCAATTTTGGGATATCATTCAGGAACCTTTATTTTACATGTACTGTGAATGTGTTGGTCAGGGAGAGATGAGTACAACTATGAAACAAGGTGTTATATCGCTAATTCCGAAACCAGATAAAGATAAACTATTGATAGAAAACTGGCGACCTATCACTCTTCTTACTATTGATTACAAGATTCTGGCATCAGTTTATGCAGCTAGATTAAAAACAGGTCTTTCTCACATCGTTGCTGAAACACAATCAGGTTTCATTAAAGATAGACACATAAGTAATAACATCAGACTTATTTTGGATCTACTGGACTATGCAGATTCAATACACTCGGAAGCTTTCATTCTTTTTTTAGACTTTTATAAAGCTTTCGACACCATTGAACATAAGTTTCTTACAGAATGTCTTAAATTGTTTGGTTTTGGAAATGCATTTATAGATACTATTGAAATGTTTTATAAAGGAATTAATAGCTCAGTGATTATCAACCACAGTACCTCTAATAGATTTGATATAAACCGTGGTGTTAGGCAAGGGTGCCCGATTTCACCTTTTCTATTTGTTTTAGTTGTTGAACTATTGTCATTAAACATAGTACATGATACAGATTTCAAGGGCATCTCTATATTTAATAGAGAAATAAGAATCTCTCAACTGGCGGACGATACAACTCTTTTCTTGAAAGACAAAGAACAGTTGGTCAAAGCTATTGATTTAGTTAAACAGTTTTCATTAGCATCAGGCCTGAAACTTAATGTATCTAAATGTGAACTGTTGCCCATACAGAACTGTGATGATACTTTCATAGATAATATCCCAGTAAAGGCCTCGGTCAAGTATTTGGGCATTCATATAACAAAAAATTTGATAGCAAGGCAGCATCTGAATTTTTCTGGAAGAATTAAAAAAACTAGAGATATCTTTAACCTCTGGCTTCAGAGGGACTTAACATTATACGGCAGGGTCCTTTTGTCAAAGGCTGAAGGTGTCTCTCATTTTGTTTATCCATCTCTTTCTCTGTTTGTGAATGATGCCACTGCTAATGAAATTAACAAGCTTTTTCTGAACTTTGTCTGGAGAAACAAAACACACAAACTTAAAAATGCAGTTCTATCTAACAGCAGAGCGGAAGGTGGTCTTGAAATGCTGAATTTCATTGATATTATAAATACTTTTAAAATGAACTGGTTAAAAAGATGTTTGGCACATCAAAATTCATTGTGGTTCTTCATCCCCAATCATATTTTTGGAAAAATGGGTGGACTTGCTTTCATTTTAACCTGCAACTACTCACCTGACAAGCTTCCGGTCACGCTGTCCAAATTTCATAAGCAATCACTTCTCTCTGGGAAACTATGTTTCAGTCACAATTTTTCTCCTCACAAAACTTTGTTATGGAACAATGAATGTATTACTATTAGAAATAAGTCTCTTTTTTATTCCAAATGGTTTGAGAGAGGTATAAATAATATTTTGTCTGTTTTGGATGAACATGGTCTTGTCCTCTCCTATGAGAGTTTTTTATTGCGTCATAATTTCCCTATACCTTTCAAAGAATACAACTCTGTGATAAGAGCAATCCCCTCTGGCTTACTTAGTTTAATGAAAAGTCACTTATCTTTTTGTGAAGAAATTAGACCAGAGGGTAAATCTGTTTTGCTTGTGAATGGTATCAACATAAAAGACAAGAAATGTAACAATAAGCATATAAGAAATTTTTTTCATGGTAAAAAGAGGCTTTCTCCACGAGGAAAGTTTTATTGGCGCTCTCATATAGAAGACATAGACTGGGAAAAAGCATGGCTTTTGCCTCACAAATACTGTATTCATAATAAAGTTAAAGAAACTCATTTTAAAATTCTCCACAAAATATATCCTGTTAACTCCCTCATTTCAAAATTTATAGATTTGGACAGCTCCTGTGTTTTCTGTGGCCATACTGAAGAAACTTTAAATCATCTGTTTTTTGAATGTAATGTAACAATGAAATTTTGGTCAGACTTGTGTTCTTATATTTTTTCCCATGTAAACATGTCATACTGCTTCTCCCTTAAAGATGTTATATGTTATTATGAAAATAAGAAGAACAGGAGTCTTCAGTATTTAGTTAATTTTTTCATTTTATTTGGTAAATACTTTATTCATAAGCAAAAGTTTGCAACCTCCAAACCAACCTTTTCTCATTTTTTAATTGAATTCAATTCTCTCTATAAGTCCCTAGCCTTAGTTAAAAATAAGAAGAACACAACTTTTTTAGAAAACTATGAAAAGGTATTTATTGTACTTCCTGACATTTAATGGAATTTGTTAACAGTGATTATTACACACCTATGTATTGACATGACAATATTTATTTATTTTTGTTTTGTTTCTGTTTGTCTAATTTTCTTCATTTTCTACTTATTTGAGTGAGATCCTTGCTGTATTTATTTGTTTTATCCATTGTCTTTCTGAATGTGGAGCAGCTCTCGTGTTGTGTTGTGTGTCGGTGTTTGACACTTTTTGTACACTTTGAACACTTAAATAAAGAAAAAAAAAAAATAAATAAATAAATAAGATAGTAAATGAAGCGAACTTGATTATTGTTATCATCATAGTAGTAGAAGTAGAATTAGTATCAGTTGTTTCACATATCAGCACTTTTTCTATTTTATTTTATTTTTTACATTTTCTCAAAAAGTGCTTGATTTTTGTCGACACAAACAGTTTGTTTGGGGGGAGGGTTAATCTAAATTCTAAATGCTTTATTTATCCTATTATACTTATTATACTAAACTTTGATTCTGATTAACCCCCTTGATGCTGTTTTAGTTTACTGGAGTCCATCCTGACAAACTGCAGCACTGTGGTGCCCTCTGGCAGAGGAAGGAAAGATTTAGGAAAATCGGAAGCAAAACTAACAGACTGGACAACAGCTTTCAGCCCAGAAACTATATATTCATATATGGACCTCCTGTGCAGTGCCCCTTCCCCACTGATGCTGCTGCTCTTACCTGTTTTAGATGTACTATTTTGTATGCTGATTTGATCAGTTTTCTAATGCGTATCTTGTTTTCCCAGTCTTCCATCCATTAAAAAGTCAGATGGAAATTCATTGTATATTTGTATGACAGTTAAGAATCATTTATACTTAATAAGAAATAACAAACTAATTAAGTATTATTGCCTAAGGCTGTAGTGTTACAGTCTGATGACAGAGAGGACTAAGGATCTTCTAAACATCTCAGTTCTGCAGTGAGATGCTGCTGCAGCTGCATGTCTGAACTAAATGTTGTGGAGAAGGTGGTTGGTGTTGTCTATGATGTTCTCCATCTTACATTTGGATGTGTCTCTCAACAACAGCCCTGAGTGAGTCCTAAACTTCCTGAGGAAAAAGAGCCGGTCCTGCCCCCTCAGGTTCTGGTACCAGGTTAACTGTCCAGATGCCCAGTATGTGAGTCTCCATCTCCTTGGCCTTGAAAGTGTTTAAAAGTGTTTGAAAGTGTTCTTGTTGCTCCATTTACTGAAGGCTACTGTCAGATGATCCCTGCACTCTTCCTGCATGTTTCTTCCACACACCATAATCGCTGTATTTTGAGTATTTCTAGATGTGGTAGGCTACTGGTAGGACTCGCAGTTGTTTTCACAGATAGAGTCAGAGTCAGGGAACAGAAACAGTTGATATCAAGTAGTCATCAAGAATGGTAGGGGGTCCGCCCTGAAATGCCTCCTCATTAATAAAGTGTCATTGTGAAGAAAGACGACACATGTGAATTGGACACATGGGATACATTACCCACATCTCTGATTTTATTAAAACCACCTTTGCAACATCATCATCCATTTGTGATAATATATTTAGGCTATTCATCAAACTTCTAACAGCAATGTGAACAGCAGTCTCCATTAATATAACAGTTGGCATAACTAATAATGACTATCCTAAAATAGGTATTATGTAGCCTAAGTGATGACAGTTAGAATTAAACTGATAACAGGGGGCTTCTTCACTGAATGATGTTGGATGTGTGTGTTATTTTAATGCATGCTAATCAAAATTACTCAGAAAATGTACCATGAAATAACTATGACCATACCCAGGCTGAGACCATTAAATTACTGTAAAACCCATTTATTTATAGGAGTGACAGCTGACTGAACAAATACAACATCAGGATTAGTTAAGCCTGGCTGTAGCCTGGCTGGGAGCAGGCTCGCTGCACAGAATAAATCTCCATGGCAACATATTTGCCTCTGCTTTCATGCAACTGAGTCCCCGCTACATTCAGCCAAGATAACCATAAAACCCCAGCCTAATCTGTTATCTAGGTTTCTGTGCAACAGCCCCTTGGAGCCACTTTTTTTTTTTTTTTTTTTTAGACTCTTCATACAGTCTGCATTACTGACACCAAATTCAGCAAAACTCCCTCAAACCACCAGAAGTAATCTCAAAATAAACTTGTTCAGCTATCACCCCTACAAAGCATACTCTGTCATAACACTCTAACACACACAACCAACAGGAGAATAGTGAACTTCCATGTTTGAACTTTTAATTTTTTTTTTCTTATAAGTTATATTTTCATTACATAATAGCTCCTTTAAAATATCCTTTACTGACTGTACCACAGCTTATTTTTCTAAATGAAGAAATACATACATTAACAAATGCAAACAGTTATCAAGGATATCTCATCTATTGTTTTTTGGTATATTCGTATTATTGATGCAGCTGTTGAATGCTGCAGATTTGGTCACATCCTTTGAGAGAGACCAGGGTTGCTATATTATCAGTCATTGTGGCCCTTATATCTCTTGGTCGTCCTCTTATCCTATAGTTTGCTGTCTAACCAATGCATTATAGCCATTAAAAACTGAAGTAAAACAAGGGATGTTTTCATGATGTATCAAATATTTGCATACCTGTGACTTTACATTTGGGACAGTCTGTCTGTGTGGGTGTCTTGCTAATGACACAACCGAGGGCAGTGTGAAGTTTGGAGTTGTTTGGATATAAAATGCAAAAGATACCAGTCAAAGAAACACATTTTGACTTTTGCCACTGTAGCCACTCGCTCCCCCTCTCTCACACCAAGCAAACTGTTATATCTGCCACTGCACTAGTAATATAATAATATATCATGCTCCCACAAACACTTGAACAAGCGCAATGCTTCCACAGCCACAGAGGAGATGGACCGATGTGTCATGTTCAAGTTTAGCTGCAGCCGATGATCTGTGTTGTAACTTTGGTGATAATTCTGGCAGGAAGTAAGAGAGTGTGTTTGTGCAGATTCAGTTCAGAGCAGTAAAAGAACTCCTCAGTCGCAGCTATTGATGTTACACCTTCTACAGGAAGTGATGATTTCCTGCTGCTGTGAAACATACAAATGAACCACACAGCAGCCATGCAGCTTCCCCATCTCACACACACATAGTCAGCTCCTCAGGATATTAGCTTCATCATGTCAAGTCAGGGTGAAACCAGCGGCATGGGAGAAAAACTGCTGACACCTGAACAGGTATGGACTGTCAAGTACATCTGCATTATCATAGTATCTTTGATCACTGTATATTTAACTTCTTTCTCTATGCTGGTCTCCAACCACATTACTGATGAGGCGATAATGAACTGACGATACTTCTCTTTAGGTTTCTGTTTCTTCAGTTTTGGTTTTATATTAATATTTTGGATGATTTTTTCTTGTCAAAGTTGAAAAATCCTGTAAAACTGACGGTTTTAGTCAGTTTAAAAGCTACAAGCTGCTCATAACCGAGTCATGCTGCCCAGATCCAGATATGTGACTATGATTCATGAAGGTTTGACTTTAGATGTGACTGAAAGCACTTCTGCTTCTGTGGGAGTTGAAACTGTTGCTGTCACCACAGAGAGGAGACGCTCTGAGTCTGTAAAGTTACTGGAACGTGTGTGTATGTGTTGTCCGAGTGATTTTCCTACACTGAACAACACAAAGAGTTATCTCTGACCAGTCCTAGCCTGGTGAGATGCGAGCAGGAACTGATGAAGCATAGCCTCTTGGATGAGAGGTGAAACATCTTCCAAGACAAATAACCAAGTCCAGTTGCATTCGATTTAAATTTCCTTGACCTGGATAAATGAGAATATTCACAGGCCTAACACAGAGAGTTATTTCACTGTTAGTCTCATGATCAGTGATAGAGGAAGTCTCTGACAGTCTTATCTCATCTGTGATGTTCACTGAAGGCTGACGGTTGATGAGAGTTGACAGTTTGATACCACCAGTTTGTTTGATTAATTGATCTCTCTCCTAATATCATGATTAAAGTTGCATTTTGTCCTTTATTTGCAGGAACCAGGTTACACAAGACCCAGACAGGTAAAATAGCATTTTTTTTTCAAACTAATTTGCTGGTTGACTTATTGGTTGTTAATTTGTTTAACCTCTCTCAAATAAAGTAGGAAAATAATAACAATCCACAAAACAAAACACACCACTACAACATTAAATGGTGAATATGAGCAGGTATAGCAGCAGAACAGTAGATAGGTTCAATAAATAAACAGCAGAGATCAAATCCAACAAAATAATCCAATTCTGATGTTTGAATGATTGATGTTTGATGATTAGCTACTATGTGAAGCAACCAAGTGAAATGTGTTAGCATGTAAACATAATTATCATTTCTCAAAGTGGGAAGTAGATTTTACTTTGACCTGCTGGAGAGACTACAGGAGGATTTGTGTCTTGTGGATATTTGTGCAAGATTTCATGGCAATCAGTCCGTTATTGATATATTATTAGGATTCAAAGTGGAGGTTGCATCACCAACAGACTAGCATTTCTACAGCTACATGCTAGCAGAGCTAAAATATTAGTTTAGCCTACTAGAGTGGCCCAGAGCATGTAGCATTGTAGCACATTTGTGTCTTTGTGTGTTTTCTGCAGTGTGTTCAGCCCTCTGGGCCACTGCACATCTGTATCTGAAGCAGTAGGCGGGAGAACAGTTGAGACAAAGGGTGGACTAGGACAAAAATCAGCCATGGCATGTTAAGTGCCAGAAATTATGTATCCACAGATGACAGAAGTGCCTCTGATGTGGTGAAATAGACTAGATATTTCTGAAAATGAACATGTTTCGTTTCTGAAAATGATAATATAATAATTGAAAGAGAGAGTATTTGTTGTTTTATATATATGATGTTTGTCAGTTTTCACCAGGACATGTTCGTAAACTGGGGCAGACAAGAAAAATGCGAGAGAGGAGGGTGAGAGACACATCATGACCTTTAACAGCTCAGATTTGACCTGGAGTCTATTCACTGACCTCCTCAACAAAATGAGTCACTGACAAATTATTTACCTGCTTCAGGATCTTAAAGAAGATGAGAATCCAGAGGAGAAAGCAAGAAGACACAAGGAGTTTGAGGTATCACAATCACTTCTCATTCACATGTTGCAGCAAGCTCTCCTGTTTGGCACTCACTCTGTTTTCTGTCTTCTTTCACAGCTGAAGCCGCTGTATAAGGAGCTGTTGTACACCATCGCTCATAAGATGGGTAGACCATCATCATCAGCGGAGGTGTTCACAGACAGACAGCTTCACCAGTACATCCAGGAGGTAAACTCTCTCTCAGCCTCACACACAGTAACCCATCAAGTATATACAGTGATGGCAAGTAACAAAGTACAAATACTTCGTTACTGTACTTAAGTAGAATTGTCAGGTACTCTGTACTTTTAGAAGTATTTATTTAGCTGACAACTTTTTACTTTTACTCAGTAAATTTCTAACGCAAATATCGGTACTTTCTATTCCTTACATTTCCCCAAAAAGCTTGGGGAATTGGGACTACGGGCATGATTTGTGACACCACAGTTTAGAAGCCAATCCTGGTCCAAAATGTAATGTTGAGAAGTGTGATGTGTAAACCTGAAGTGTACAATACAAATGCCTACAATTGACCATAGTGAAGTAGATTAGGATACATCTTGTGTCTGGCAGGTAAACTTAAGTGAACAATGTTTGTTCAAACAATAACATTGATGAAATGGATTTAAGATAAATTATCGTGTGGTTATTAGCTTTGCAGTGAATTGTGCAATAGAAATAGGCTACTTTTTACTTTTAATAATACTTTTGAGTAAATTTCAGAGCCTGTACTTTTTACTTTTACTTGAGTAGATATTTGGATCAGTACTTTTACTTTTACTTAAAGCAGAAGTAAGTGGTCCGGTCGTTTTCGCTAATGCTGCGTTCCAGGCAGGCTTTTGAAATCGTAAATTACAGCTTCAAGTCACAACTTACGACTTTGTAGCGTTCCAGGCAACCCACTCGTGTTTTTCCGACCTGTTTTACCGGTGAAAGTCACTATAACGGCCACTTGTAACTTCCGACCGGTGAACTCGTACCAGATCGAACTGGTACCACTTCACGGTCGGAAAAATACAAGTTTCCTTGAACGCACCATAACAGTCCTCGTCCCTACGTCGCCACATTCACGGCGTTCCTTGGCTGCACACACAGCCCTGCATGCCGTTCTCTCTCCTCATTGGATAAAAACTGTAGGATACGATAAATGTTTTCTCTTCGGCTCAGAGCAGAGCAGAGGGACTGACAGACCCGTGTTTCAGACCAAACACTCTATAGAAGTGATTGCTGTCGGAAGATACAACTATTTAAGACTTATATTAACACAAATATATCACTTACTTCTGCTTTAAGTCGTTTTTTACACAGGTACTTTTACTTCTACTCAAGTAAAGAATCTGGGTACTTTTGCCATCTCTGAGTATATATGACTGATCACACACACACTGTCCCGTCTACAGGCTTTCCTCATGACAGAGTCAGAGCACAGCAGTTTGATGGAGAGAGCACAGAGCGCAGAGGTGAGACGCCATCGCCTGCATCATTTGTAGTACTCACACTGCACCTCACCTGCTTTCATTCACACCTGCATAAGGCAGCTAGTAACAGTCTGACGCCACATTTCCAGCCTCCGGTGTACTGTCTGATGGCCACTGTGAAAGAAGCAAAGGAGATCCTGGGGAAAGACGTCAGTGGTGAGTTGCTTCAGGGCACTAAACACTAACTGGTCCTGACACAGTATTGTAATGTAAAGAAAATGAGTGACAGGATAACATTTGTCTGTTGGAGGACATGGTATAGCAACTAATATGACTACTAATGATAACAGCAATGACATGACACACTCAAAGACATTGATGTAAACACTGCCTATAAAAAGTACTCACCCCCTTGAATGTTTTCCCCTTTTCTTGTTTTTATAAATGAAATCATAGGCAATATAATTTGGCAGAAGTTTACAAAATGTCAAAGTGAAAACTTTTTTTTTTTCTTACAAAGTAATGTCAGGTAATCAAGGCTGAGCTAATTAATGTGAGTAATCGCACAGTGAGTGAAATGGAGATCAGTGAGTGAAGTTAAAGCATAAGTAAGCGATCCGGTCGTTTTGTCTAACTTCTTGTCAGCCGATGGAGTTAGCAGTCCCCGCCCTCGTCCCTACGTCACCACATTCACGCGCATCCCTTGGCTGCACACACAGAGAGGACCGCCCCTTTATGCCGTTCTCTCTCCTCATTGGATAAAGGTTGTAGGATACAAGGAAAGTTTTCTCCTCGGCTTACAGCAGAGCAGAGTGACTGACAGACCTGTGTTTCGGACCAAACACTCTATATAAGTGATTGCTGTCGGAAGATAGAACTATTTAAGACTTATATTAACACAAATATTCCGCTTACTTCTGCTTTTTTCACCATCAAGAAATGGAAGCAGTATTGCACTTGTATAAATCTGCCTAGAGCTGGCTGGCAAGAAGGAGACTGGGAGGGGGGCCACCAAGTCACCCACGACCTCCCTGAAGGAGTTAAAAACTTTAGTGGCTTGGATAGGAGAGACTGTGCATACAGCAACTGTTGGTTCTTCCCCAGTCGAAGCTGTAGGCGAGAGTGGCAGAGAGAAAGCACTGTTGAAAAAAGCTCATATCAAATATCAGCTGGAGTTTATCTAAAGGTATGTAGGAGACTCCGAGGTCAGCTGGAAGAAGGTTCGTTGGTCAAATTGAGCTTTTTGGCCATCAGACTAGACACTATGACACTGCACATCAGTTCAAACACACCGTCCCCGCCGTGAAGCATGGTGGTGGCAGCATCGTGCTTAGGGGATGCTTCTCGGCTGCAGGCCCTGCAAGGCTTGCAAAGGTAGAGGGGGAAATGGATGCAGCAAAATATTGTGACACCCTGACAATCTGACAATCTGACCTCAATCCAAACAAGAACGCCCAGTGTGAGCAGTTTTGCAAGGAAGAATGGACAAAAAGAGTCTAGATGTAGTATGATTTAGTCAGTGCAAGCCTGATTGAGACCTATCCACACAGAGCAGATGTGCATTTACTAAATACTAACTTGAAGGGGGTGAATATTTATGCAGTCGTTTATTTTACATTACAAATCTTAATTAATTTACATTATTTTGTGAAAATCTGCTTTCAGTTTGACATTAGGGAGTTTCTTTTTGGGAAATTCTGTCCAAAACCCCCAAATTGATAAAAGCAAGGACACTTTTTATAGGCAGTGAATGAGATGATTCATCCTCTTACAGAGAAATGGATTCTGATGATAATCTGTGTGTGTTTCATATTCAGTTGATATTGATTTTTATCAGTTCATTGCTGACTGCGCGTTTCGCTTTCACCTCAATTATGTGCGGTCTGTAATTTTTATTCGCCCACCCGTGAAGTTGTCTCCATGTCACGTGAGCTCAGGTTTCAGTGACCCGTACTGTCTTCTGACCATACTGGAGGATGAGGAGGAGAAGAGGACTCGCCAGTCCAGAGCCAAACCCTGTAAATCAGTTGTGAAAGATGCAGCATCCGGTGACAAGATCTACCAAACAGATGTAAAGAAACAGACCCTGAACCCCATCTGGAACCAGACCTTCATACTGTGAGTCTCAAACCACATACATATGTATGTCAGGTCAACCAGATTGAGATTTGCATCACTCTTTATTGTTTCTGTTTTAGAGAGTTTGGAGATGTTGCTGGAGCAAACTTCCATCTGGAGATGTGGTGAGAGAACACGGCTCAATGTCCTCTAGTACGACATCATCATCGTCAGCTTCATCACATCCACCCTCACTGTGCCTCTTGTGTTTCAGGGACAAGGACGAGGCGGTGTCCCTGAGCCAGAAACTGGAGGAGATCAAAACCAATTTTAACAGTATAAGAAGGTAGCAGACTCTCTGAGACTCTTACACATCACACCAGACCAGGGCCGCTGGAAGTCATTTTGAGCAAGGGGTGCTGAAAAAAAATTGCCTTTTTTACGACCCCCGTTATGGAGAAATAAACTCCCGACCGACAGAACAAACGGAGCCCTGATGCGAAGCGTACAATTCAGAAAAAAAACAAAACAAATCTGCCCACATTTCATGTCTTATTATAATAACAAAACTGGTCGGGATTTTAGTCATTAGTGCTATAAAGTGTCCTATAGACCTAAATAGACAAAATGTAAATAAATAAATACAGGGAAAAAACAACAGCACTTCCCATTGTAGCCAGAGACCGAGAGTTTGTAACAGAAGCTGTTCTCAGATGAATATTATGTTGCTTTTAATTAAACTTAACAATAATGCAATAACGAACCAATACCTAGGTCTATATTTATCTAAACCTGAGTCTCTGTACCATCACAGTCTATGACACACAACTCAGTTGTCTCAAAAATCTGTTTAGGCACACCATAAGGAATTATTATCCAACTATTTAATAAAATCTTCAATTTTCAGGATTTAAATCATTTTTTTCTTTCTAAATCGGTTACGGTGAGAAAGTAACTTTTCAATAAACTTTCTCTAGTTTCAAACTGACAGTGACACAAATACAAGGTAAAAACCACACAGCCAATTTGCAAACTTGGTAAAAGAGCTGTTCACATGAAAGATGACCAGATGACAAACTTGCATGGACATCTGTGTGTGTAAGGACGGCTCCGCTAAAAAGATCTGCTTCTTCCCTTTAGGATGATCAAGGATGCCAAGAAGGAGAAAGGTACTGACGACTTCCTGGGGAATGTTGTCCTAAAGCTACAGGTACGTCCTGTTCTCCTTCTTTACCAGCTACTTCACTCTTCACTTCACTCTCTGACTCACAACCGTCCCATGACACACACACACCTGCTCTATGTGACTGCAGGACCTCCACTGCACTGAAGACAACTGGCACAACCTGGAGCCCAGAACAGAGACGTATCCCGACCGTGGACAGTGTCACCTTAACCTCAAGTTCATCCATAAATCAGTAAAAAAAAATACTCATATCATCCTCATATAGACAACTGAAACATGTCTGTACAAACTTGTTTTGTTATGTGTGGCTCAAAGGTCGAATATCACCTCTAGGTTCCTGGAAGTAGGTTGGATATTAGTGAATAAAACATTGAGGCTGCTCTCAATAAGATGGGTGGGGGGTTGTAACAATATCCATTTTGGATTTTGAATGATTTGAAGGTTTTCAGCTTCTAATCTCATCAGGTCTCTGTGTTGTCTGCATAGTGATGGAAGGAGACATATTGATTTTGAATTATTTGGCAAATTAAGTGCAGTGTCCTCGTCCTGGAACCCAGTTTCTGAAATAGTCAGCTAAATTGTGCAATCCATTGTAACAAAGGCTGCACTGAGATCTGAAAGATTTCAAATGGTCTATCTGCTGCTAAGGCTATGTCACTGAGGAGGGCCATGCAGTATCAAGCTCTAAAAACAGACTGAATTTTGTCAAAGCAGTTTTTGATAGATTAAAGATACAATTTGTGTCAGTACCACCGTTTCTAAAACTTTTGAAAGTTTGGAAATTGGCCTGAATTGTTCAAACCAGATGGGGGAAAGTTTCTTTGAAAGGAAAGACCACATGTTTAAAGGTTGACTGATTAGGACGGCTACAGCCTTACTAAAGATTAAAATCCTTTTTGTAAGCCAGGATAACCTGGATAGCCATGATGATAGTTTATTTAACTGCACGGAGGTGTGTGTTCTGTGCCTGACAGAGAGACCTGACCCTGAGTGCTGGTCGCAGCGCCTACATCAACTATTGTGGGATTCTGCAGCAGTTTGTTGAGGCGTACATCTCCAAACAGCAGGTAAAGGTTACACACTCCCCTGTCAGAAAAGCCTGTCCACTGTCTTCGTCCCCTCTTGATGTTCTCATGTGTTTTCTCTCAGAGCTCTGCTCCATGGAAAGGTGAGCTGTGTGGGGAGGCTCAGACTCTGCTTGAGCTCTATGCTACGCAGACCGACCTCTCCCCTTTCCTCCAGGACCTTGCGTAAGTACCTGCTAACATCTGGCAGACATATTGCACCTGTGTCTGTTTCAAACACACAGCACCTGTAGCACACGGCAGATGTAGAAGATGTGCAGCAGCCTAAGAAAACAATGTTCAGGAAAATAAGTCTCATACAGTCCAAATCAATACGGCGTAGCACATTAAAAGACGATGCATTTAAGAATAGTGATTTCAAACATATCAGCAGCTCTGGGTTTGGTTGTGTGTTCATTTGTGTGTGTGTCTCTCACAGGAAGTGGGTAGCTTACAGTAAACTGTACCAGAGCCTGGAGGTGGACTCCTCTGTGTTGTTGCAGCAGCTCACCAGTATAGAGTACCATTGGCACCAGCAGGAGCTGCCGCACCAGCAGGTAACATCCAGCTCAGAGTCACAGAGGGAACAAATACAGGATACACTCCTACCTCACCTGTGCTATCTGCACAGATGCATAAAACCAGACACCTGTCCATGCAGTCCGTCCTTTACAAACATTTGTGAAATAATGGGTTTCCTATGTCTTTTTTTTTTTTTCATTTTTCCTTAGGATGGATTGATCTGATGAAAATTTTATTTTTATGTTTTCCCTGATGGAGATTTCTGTCATTATGCCCCAACAGCCTTTTTTTCAGCCATTTCCTTTTTTCACACGGTTTACAATCATAGCTAATGCATTTCACAAACAAACTGCCATCACGCAACACCTTTCATCATTTCCATTTCCCTTATTTGCTTCCTAAATCTATTTGTCAACCATTTGTCCCTACCTGCCTCTAATTATCATAATTTTCTCATCCTCTCCTAATCACCATTATCTTGAAAACATAATAAGTTATAATGGCATAATATGCTACAAGTTAGCTGCCTACTTGCCAGAAACCACCAAGTAAAATGACGTAACATAAATAGTCCTCTCAGGGCAATTTCAGATCACCTGATGTCAGGGGGGTTGTTGTATGAGGATTGGATTTACGATGAGTTAAAACAGAGAATAGGGTTTGTGTCTGTCCACAGAAACAGGAACTGGGAGACTCACTCCATGGCTTCCTGCAGTACGGACTCTGTCTCGTGGCCAAATACAGAGACATCTTCCCTCCAACTCCCTCTGCTAATTCTAAACTCCACACACTGCTCAGGTACAGACCTTTAAAATATGAATAAATACTACATTAAAAAGCATGTGTATTTCTGTGGCGGGAGTAAAACTGTGGAATAGCTTGTCAGAGGATCTCAAACAATGCAAAAACATAACACAATTTAAAAATAGATTAAAACATAGTATGATAGAAAGCTATGAACAGGATTGAATAATTGGGTGTTGATTGCAACTGTAATGCTGTTAAATTATTTATTTATTTTATTTTTTTTGGCTACACTTGTTAATTATTGGATAATTATTTCTTTCTATGACTCTGAAATCATGAAGAGCTCTAATGGATATAATGGAAAATTGAATTAAAGGGTAGGCATCTATAAGCTAGATAGCTTCAGCCTACACCTTTTCGATCTATTTATGAACTAGTTGAACGAATGATGGTATTATGGAAGGTTGACTGACTGTGATTGATGCTCAACTGTAAATAATTTTGTGTTAAAGATCGAATAAACTATATGCTTTTCCTCAGAATCCTGGTCCAGATTTGTAAAACCAGGGCCTTTCAGAAACTGAACCCAGCCCATTTTGAGTTGCAGGATGAAGTCAACCTGGCCATACAGGTAAGTTACCACAGTGACAACATCATCGGTGTATGAAATATATAAGTCCTTGTTTCCATCAGATGCACCTGTACCTTCAGACAGGTACACAGGAGTGGTTCACCATCAAGAAGAGTCTGCACCAGCCCATGACTAAGGTAGCTACAGAGCTCAGGACCTCTGACACTGTGTCTCCAGGTGTCACAGCTTTATCTCCCAGTATTAAGGTCAGGCTGTTTTTTCAGGAGCGGCCCCACATTGTCAGCGCCCTCTCCAAGCTGATTGCAGAAGTGCAGGAGGACATTAAACATAACAAGGACAACTGGAACAAGGTGTTTGTGAGGTAAGGAGGGACAAGTGGGCACTGACAGACATTCTCATGATCTTTTGACTTTTAAATCACAGGTGTGTAACAGATAACATTAAAGGGATAGTTCACCCAAAATTCAAATTTAACTAATTTTCTACTCACCCTCCTGTCGACTAAGGATTGGGAGATGTTTCAGACTCATCCGTGCCTTTTTGAAGTTAGAGGCAGGGTCCGCACAGCACTGCATTGCCATATGATGGTCGCAAACGGGGCTCATTTTTCTTCAAAACAAAAAGACACACCAAAAACCATCCAAATACCTCCATACTGCTCGTCTGTAATGTCCCTCTTGTATTGAAGCCCCGACACTGGGAGCTTCCGCTACAAACAAGCTTAAAATATAGACTTATTCGATTTTTTTCGGAACAATTTCTCATGTCGGGGCTTCAATACAAGATGGGCATTACAGACGAGCACTATGGAGGTATTTGGATGTTTTTTGGTCTGTCTTTTTGGACGAAGAGAAGTGAGCCCCGTTTGCGACCGTCATATGGCAATGCAGTGCTGTGCGGACCCCGCCTGTAACTTCAAAAAGGCACAGATGAGTCTGAAACTTCTCCCAAACCTTAGTCGACATGAGGGTGAGTAGAAAATTAGTGAAATTTGAATTTTGGGTGAACTATCCCTTTAATAACTGCTGCATTTGAGTTCAACTTCATGTTACCAGTTCACACACAGAGCTTGTATTTAGCTTTAACTTGTATATCCACCAGTAAATGATATAAAGGAGAACAGAACAGACAAAGAAATTTAAAGTTCAGACAAAACTTGATGAGGAATATTTGTATTAATCAGTGTCCCTGGTTGTTCAGTGCTGTGCAGGTGGACGTGTTCACTGTGGTCTATCGGAGGTTTGATTCTCTGGTGAGTGATGATGAGCAATGGTTTTAAGATTACTTGGTGAACTGTACTCAGTTGTCTCATCTCAGTACATTCCCCTTACCTTTGTCCACAGCTAGCACAGGAAGTGAAGGACACGCTGTCCCTGGTGGAGGGTCACATGGAGCAGCCTCTGGCCAACAGCCTGTTCTCTGTTTACCTGAGTCTGCAGACCATCCACAAAGACAAGGCCTTCTTACAGAAGAGGTTAGACACAACAAATCTGTGAATCTATTGGCATTAGCTCATTTGAGTTTGAGCTCATTTTTTACTTTGAGTTAATTCGTGTGTTACCTCATGTAGCCTATGTGCCATTAACTTTGATGAGAACAGTTATCAATAAATTGTCAGATAATAACAAGGGTAAATCCTCAACTTCATCACTTGAGTCAGGTTACAAGTTTTGTAGCACTGTATACTGAAATATTATTTACAGGGCCGTTGCTAGGAATTCTGGGGCCCCTGAAAGAATACTAAAGTGGGCCCCTGACTTTTCCCCTTTTTTTCTTAGACTACATATGTATTATCATTTTTTATTTAGCCTACTTTGTTTTGATGCTAATGCAGCATTACTAGGAGTACCAGTCAGGGTCTTATGCAGAATAAATCAGTCATACAAAGATTAGACTACTGGGGTTTTTTGTGGGCCTCACTGGGCGCTGGGCCCCTAGAATTATCATCACCTTTCTCCCCTATACAACGGTCCTGATTATTTATTATGTCAACTCATTGTTGGATTGTTCCACATTTACAGAACCTAACTGACTGTAGAACCTGTAAAAGAAAAAGACTGTGAGAGATGATAAACAACCAAGGTAGATTTTTTGTAGGAGGTGAGGAAGTTAGGTTGCAGTAAATATAGAAACATTAAAATGACAGGAATTTGTATTTCTTCGGACACAGCCCTTAGATAAGGCCATGGTCTCTGGTGAATCCTCTGCCTCATTTTAATCTAATATAGCTTCGTCAGGACACTGGCCGATTCAAACACGACTGCCTTGGAGTGGAGGAGTTGATGGCGTGGGAGTCCAAATGTTTTGAGAGTGAAAGCCTCAGGTTATCACTGATGTAACTCCACAAAGTTCACACCTACACCTCAACAACAACAACAACAACAAAAAACTTAATTTGCAAAGCAAAGTCAAAATACAGATGAGGTTGCTTCACCATTATGCATAACAGGTTTTTGTTTCAATCAAACAAGAGCACACAGTTTGACCAATCAACTGTCTGAAGACTGAGATCAGTTGATTAAGAGGATGATCTGTGTCTGCTATAGTGACTGTCTGGCAGAGTTGGTTAATAAAATAGGACTCTTTTATGTCAATGGGTGCAGTGGCAGAAGCCTGCACAATGACCTGGCCTTAGCAATGTCCATTACTGAGTCAGAACAAACTAACCACACTGTAAGAGACAACATTTGTATTATATTTACTGAATTAGGCTGAACTGTGTCATTTTGTAACATGTTTGGTTAGTGGTGTGCTGCAGGATTTTTTTAATGAACAATATGTGCCGTGGCTCAAAAAAGGTTGAAAAACACTGTATGACAGAACATACAGATAAACAAATATAATTGCAACACTAAAAGTAGCAATACAACCAAACTATTCTATTGCTAATTGAATTTGAACCTTACAGATTATTTCTTTTCCACTGTGAGGTACAAAATGTATCAGATTTTGATTCACGCACTCACAGGCCTCAAATAGATACTAATCAATAGACATTCAGTACATCCAGTACACAAATTCTTCATTCTGTTCTTATACAATTAGTCAGAGCCTTTGTGACCTGTGAATGAAGATGTTTTAGCTTTTAGCTGCTTGAGACTCTTGATGACTTCTGTTGTGATTCATTGACAAACCTTTCTTTATTTGGCTTAAGCAAACCCAACACTGACCGTCCAGATGGTTCTTACATGGTCCGGTTCACGTCATGGCCACGCCGAATGTCATATCCACCGAGGTGAAATGTAAACTATATGGTCACATGAGGGTTGAGCTCTGTGTGTTGTTTCAGGGGACTGCTTGAGCTGAGCAACTTCCACGAGGATTTCAGAGAAGCTCTGCCATACTGGCTCAACCAGGCCTTCAGCAAAACTCAGGACCGGGTAGAGCGGGCTGTGCAGGTGGACCAGGTAACTATGTTTTATGTTTTATGTTTATTTGCACGATTATAAAAGCAACAATAAAAGCAAACAATTAAATTGAAAAAAATACATGTGCGGGTGAGTTAGAAACCCATTACGGGCTTATATTTAAACCTCACCTACAGGGCCGTTGCTAGAAATTCTGGGCCCCCTGAAAGAATACTAAAGTGGGCCCCTGACTTTTCCCCTTTTTTTCTTAGACTACATATGTATTATCATTTTTTATTTAGCCTACTTTGTTTTGATGCTAATGCAGCATTACTATGAGTATTAGTCAGGGTCTTATCCAGAATAATTCAGTCATACAAAGATTAGACTACTGGGGTTTTTTGTGGGCCTCACTGGGCGCTGGGCCCCTAGAGTTATCATCACCTTTCTTCCCTATACAACGGCCCTGCTCACCTATAAAAGAAATTGCACAAATAGCAAAGCAAAACAAACAAAAGAAACATTAATACTATTATTACTGATAAAGTAGATCAATTGTCAGATGGTGACATGTTCACATCCCCCTCAGCTCCAGCCGCTGCAGTCTGGGTCGGTACCTATAAAGCACAGCTCCTCAGCGGTGGACTTGGTGGCATGTATCCAGCCAATCTGCCAGCTGTGGGAACAGCTGTCCTGGCCCGATCCCGAAGAGGCCTTCATGCTTATGGTCAAACTGACTGAGGTACGTCACGACAGGAACGAGAAGCAAGATCTGATGTGAACAAACACAAACACAGGCAGCTGACCGAGGTGTGTGTGTGGGTGTGTTTCAGGATGTGTGTAAGATCGTGGTGAATTACTGTCACACTCTGAAGGAGAGGGTCCGCGTCCTGTCTGAGAACTCCGACCACGGCAGCGCCATCAACATGGTACACATGCACACACACAGGAAACATTTTTATTACTCTATGTTACTAACACACACAACCTCTTTTTTTATATATATTATTATTATATATATTTCCAATGAATTAACACAAAAATACAATAAAAAATATCCATCCTGAAACAATATCAGTGATGGAGTGACTCATACAGTTTCTTTGTTTTTTTTAACCCATATATATATAAAACAAACAAAGAAACAAAAAACACAAAATACAAACAGAACAGGAGAAAATAAAAATATGTGATGCACAAACATACACATAAGCGTGCTCGTAGGCCGCCATGTACCCATACCTATACACTAGCTACACATATGTACACCCACATAGTCCTACACACACATAGATTTCACAGAGATACATAAATATTAAGGTCTACCCTGCTCTACAGGGCACCGATTCAGGGCTCAACCAATCATATGTCCCCTTTAGAAAATTCCTCCAAACCTGAAAGTAATGGAAACCAAAATTCTAGAAAAATATGACCACACACCTCTTCTGTGTGCAGCTGTGTGTGGTTGTCAACGACCTGGAGCACCTGAGGTCCGTCCTCAGCAGACTTCCTACACAGCTGAACTGGGCGGGGCTTCGGGACCGGACCCAGACCGTCATCGGAGAGAGTCAGTTCCACAACACTCTGCCGTCACAGCTCCAACAGGCCCAGAGCATCCTGAGCCGAGAGATCCGCTCCGCCTTGGACACGCTGGGAAAGAGGGTATGTTCAACTTCAGGTGCATGAGGAGGAGCGGGAACTGACATTACCACGATCAAAGATGTGTGATCTCATATTACCACTTCATCTGTGTGTTTTTTCAGCTGAACACAGACATTGAGACTCATGTGAGGAGCATGTCCACCAGGCGGCGGATTCCCTCCAAGTCCACAGAGGACGTAGGTCACAGTCACAGTTCATGGGTCCTGGTTTTTCGGGAGTTTGTCTCATCTCAGCTTCGTCTCTGTTTCAGGCTGCTGCTCCTCTGATGCGCTACCTTGAACAGGAGCTGAAGTACATGAATGAAAATCTGGTAAAGGAGAACTTCAGCAGGTATAGTGATTATCATCATCATCATCGTAAACTGTTTTCTTATCTGTATACAACATCTATTACACGTCTGTCCGTCCTGGGTGAGGGATCCCTCCTCTGTTGCTCACCCTGAGGTTTCTCCAGTTTTTCCCTGTAAAAGGGTTTTCTATGGAGTTTTTCCTCAGTGGATGTGAGGGTCTAAGGACAGAAGATGTTGTTACGATGCCATGTAAAACCCTTTGAGACAAACTGTTTGTAAAAACGGGCTATACAAATAAAATTGCCCTGCCTTGCCTTGCCATCATCATCCTTCATCATGGCTCCATATAAATGTTGTTGTCTCTGGTTTCCTTGGTGTCCAGTCTCCTGACTCCTCTGTGGAACAACTCTGTGAAGATCCTGTACCAGGTGGCCACTCAGCATCCACAGCAGGAGGGGCTGATGGTGTTCTGCCAGAGGCTGCTCTACACGCTGCAGGTCGGTCCTGAGCCACACGCTTATCACACAGTGACTTAACACAGCTGCTCATATCAAATGCTTCATTAAGGTTCAACAAACTAACCAAAACCATTACCCCATGCTACCATTGCTGTGATGGGATCCACTGCAATCCTAAAAGTTAGCCAGCAAACATGATCATGTTGACTGTAGCTGTGACCAATGAAAACAGACATAACATTATTAACCATCAAGTTACTGACACATGGAGGAGAAGAAAAAACAGTCAGACCTTCAGGTCATAAGGTTTTCCTCTCATAGGGGTTTCACAGGGCAGGGCTTCAGTTCCTGAACCCAAAAGTGTCTGACCCAAAATGGTCAGAAAATAACACAAATTCAAGATAATAGATTCAAGATTCAGAACCTGAAAAGTCAATTCTCAGGGGAACCAAGAAATACTCAGTTCTTCCCTGCGAACCGCGACATCGTCAGTGGGCGTGGCGTATTCTAGACAAGCAGGAAGAAGCAGAAGGCAGTGACTGACAACCTGGAGAAAAAATGTCAGTGGTCTGGTGGCAATTTGGGCAAATACAGAATTTAAAGAAAAGCTAGAAAGCAAAACAAGAAAGAACAAGTTGTATGAATTTCTCTTTGGGTAAAGTAAGGTAATTCTAATCTTTGAACTCTGTTAAGATGGCCGAGGCTGGGTTCACTCCAACACCAGACGGAAATAATTAGTAAACTGAAGAATGATTACAGAGACAGCAAAAAAGGCAAAAATTCTGAGTAATGCAGAGTAACATGCTCCCAATTTGGTTCCACTTAAACTGGTGTGAACGCTGCTGGTTAACCAGAAAGCACCAAGGTTGCAACTGCGACCAGCTTAGCAGAAGTAAAAGCTCTTAAAACTTTATCTACAGGGAAGATCAATTGATTAATGACAGACTGCCACATTCTCTAAAATGCACACACTGCTAGGCTAGGTATGAAAACAAAGACCAGAGACCCTCAGAGTGGCTTCTTTCTCCTTACTCAGCTATCATTGTACAGAGAGAATAGTTGTCAGCTCATAAACTGTGTGTGTTTCAGTGCCTGGAGCAGTGCTTCCATGCTGAGGGAAATGGACTCCCTCTGAGCACTCTGCACTCTGACGAATACAAGGTGAGAGAATCAGACATCGAGGGGTGGGGGGGGGGTAGGGGTCTTCTTCTCTTCACTGTTACTTCATGAGATCTTTGTCTCTGTCTAGATGCTCAAAGCTCACTTGACCCACAACTCTCTGAGCAGCCAGGAACTAGTGCAGAAGTTCTATGACAGGAAGATAAAGGAGCAGGTAGGACGCTCACCTGCTGTAGGTGTGCAGGTTGTTGTTCCACTCGACTCTTAAAGGGATAGTTCAACATTTTGACAAATTGGCCCATTGCCATAACCTCTATAGTCTTAGCAGTAGTTTTGTTACCTTTAATTGTCGGTGCAAGCTATTTTTAGAACGGTGGAGCAGAGCCGCGAGCTGCTCAGAGCTAAGCTACGGAGGCTCATGGGATTTCTTGGTTTCCCTCATCAAACTCATCAAATACACAATCCAACAACTCCAAAACGCTCTGGTGGACAAGTTGTGACCTGCACATTCACCACGCTATGAGATAATAACAGAACGTTACGAGACAGAGTTGTTTTAGAGGTAAATACAGAGTCTGCTTGCTGTAAAACTGTCCCTGAAGGCAACGCGCATCAGCGGTTTTGCATGAATTTACCTCTAAAACAACTCTGTCTCGTAACGTTCTGTTATTATCTCATAGCGTGGTGAATGTGCAGGTCACAACTTGTCCACCAGAGCGTTTTGGAGTTGTTGGATTGTGTATTGGATGAGTTTGATGAGGGAAACCAAGAAATCCCATTAGCCTCCGTAGCATAAGTCTGAGCAGCTCACGGCTCTGCTCTACCTTCCTAAAAATAGCTTGCACCAACAATTAAAGGTAACGAACCTACTGCTATAATAGGGGTTATGTTAATGGGCCAATCTGCCAAAATGTTGAACTATCCCTTTAACTGTGTTCTCTGCAGAACGTGTACAGTGGAGAGAAGTACGGTGCCGTCACCCTCCTCACGTCCTACAGGAGATCAGACCAGAGACTCAGAGTGGAGGTGCTGAATGCAGTCAACCTATTACCGATGGACTCTAACGGTGAGCCCAGGTCGACCGGTCACATGACAGCTAACACGTAACACCGACCTCTGCTGACAGACTGATGTCCTCTCCAGGTCTCAGCGATCCATTTGTGCAGTTGTGTCTGGAGCCAAACCACATCTTCAGTGAGGTGGAGCCTCGCTGCACCCAGATCAAAAGCTGTGACCTCAACCCTCTTTTTGACGAGGCCTTCGAATTGTAAATATTAGTCTCCTTCTTATCTGTCGCTGGTCTCAGTCTCCATAAGTCTTGTCTGTGGTCTTTCATCATCATCTTGACCTTTATTTGCAAACCTGTCTCCTTCATGCCACAGTATGGTCTCTCTGGACCAGTGCCAGGCTCCCGGGGCCTGCCTGGTGGTCACCGTCATGGACCACGACACCCTGCGCACAGACGACTTTGAGGGAGAGGCCTTTCTGGGACTGAAGGCCATCCCAGGGATCGGTGGAGGGAGGGAAGAAGATGGACCGAGCTCACAGCCCGACAGCAACCCTGCTCAGATCCGCCTGCCTCTTATGCATCCTAAACCCAATGGTATGAACTATGGATCCACAAAAACAATCAACCATATAAGAGGTTACTTAAAGCTCCACATATTAATAGTTTCAAATTATTGATCAGATCACACCACCTGTGTCTCTGTTTTAATAACTTCATGGTGATAAATTAAGAATTAATAACACACCGTGCAGACAGTCTGTTTAAAGTCTGTCTGATGAACACAATGTTGAAATTATCATCTTAACTAAGTCATTTCGTTAAGTTATTACTTTAGTGAAAGAGACTTAAGTTGCCTTGTTCCCCCAGCTAAGTAGAGATGAACCCTTAACTGAGTTATTTATGCACCAGCGGGCCTTCACTTGGGACATCCAATATGGCCGCTGTCAGTCAGTGACCCAAATGTGTTTTCTCATGAATATTTTTGCCAATTTTGAAAAAGTTAAGGTAAGAAAGAAAAACTTCAATAGGAATAGTTACTGCATTGATGCAAAGTAAAACTACTTAATATTTCATAACTTATTTTATAGTAGAACCGTGTTGAAAATGTGTGTATCAAAATAGATACAGCAGGTATGTAAGGTAATTGTCTAACCTGATATTCAAAAAATATATATATATTTTTTGGAACTATATATATATATATTACATTTTTTGTCAGAAGATCCAATAAAGGGTCCAATTTCAACATTTTTGGGATAGCCATGCCATTGAATTTACAGTCAAGAGCGTTCACACTTAACCATCAAGACACAGAAGTATTTGTAGACCCCCTGCTGGGAGGGGTTACATTAAAGAGTCAACCATGATGTTTTCATTTTACTTTGATGTGGTGCTATAAATAACAGAATTTTGATGAAATCCTAGGGAGGAGCTAGTCACAGTATGACGTACTATGAGGTAGATACAGGCAGTGACATCTATCGCTAACCTAACTCATTCAGTTCTGTCATTTAATTAGCTTCAACAATATGTTCTAGCTTACATAATACTGCACACCAAGGTGTTTTAACTGCTCTATCCAATGAACTGTGGGTCATGTGAATGTGATGAGAATCCAGTTGATCTCATTTAAATGCTAATTTATTGTTGAACTTGAATGTTTGTTGTGTCGTTGCAGAGGATGCCATCCTGAGGCTGCTGGAGTCGAGGAGAGGAGAGCGGGAAGCTCAGGCCTTCGTAAAGAAGAGACGTCAGAGAGAGAGACAGTCTCAGGAGGGCAACGGACAGTGATGGAACAGACACCATGTCTTCTCCAAAAATATACAATTTGTTTTATTAATCTGTACCAAAAACACAGAGATGACCACTCAGAGGAAACACTGGATCATGACATGACCTGTTCACTTCCTGATGCTTTGTGTGTGGGTTTATATATGTTAAGTGTGTATGTGTGTGTTGTAAAAAAAGAGACTCTTTGTTAACATGTTTCCAGTTTGTTAAACCTGAGCTTTAACAGAGGTCATCTGTTACACACATTTACTATACTTTAAATATCTTCTCTCTTTTTAACAGGAATTCACTTTCTTTATTTCTTCACCTAAAAATAACTATTTAAAAAATCAGAATGCAATGTCAGATTGAACATGAGAGACTGAACAGTGGCCCCTGTATCAGATTACTGTTACTGTTTCAAACCTCTTGATAATGTCTTAATAAAAATCTGCTGAACCTGGAATTACCTGTCTGTTCAGACTACACAACCTCATCCTCCAATAATCACAGTTACCCATGATCTGAGCCAGGCAGGTTTTGTGTTGTGCTTCATTCACACACGGCAGACACAGGGGGTTTGGTAGAAGCTGCATCTCACTTTTGTCGTCACAGGTAACTGATGGTTTCCTAACAGAGACACTGAAACACTCAGCTGTTTGTTTAGGCTTAAACATGGTTCAGTATGTGTGTGTTTTGTAGTTTAAGGTAACTTTAAGTTACATTCAAGAACAGGGTGAAGAACAGTGTCGCTGGTCAAGAGCATTAGCTAAGCAAGCCTATGATAACGCTGGAAAATGATGGAGACCAGAGCACCCTCAGCTTTTCATGTTGGTGAACGTCATCTAAGATAACATGTGAGAAAAGGAGCTCCAGGTGGTTCTGGAGGGAGTTCAGGTCCAAGGCTGGCTTCTATGTAATCAGGACTGACTGGTCTGTGGTCTGTGGTCTGTGGTCTGTGGCAGTCCCACTGGACTTCAGGTCAAGACAGCTGCTGCTCCAGGGTCTGTTCGGGGCAGAGGGGGCACTCTGTGGAGCTGGAGCAGTTCTCACACTGTAGCCCGTGACCACAGGGAAGTGACACTGACCCAGGCTCTCCACACGTCACACAATACTGTCTCTGTTTCCTGTACACCACCTGGAAAAACCAACACACAGTTAACGACTCACACCATATCACAATAAAAGGCCCAAATAGCAAAAACGAGTGAGAAAAGTAACAGAAAAAAGCGGTGTTTTTGGACAGCTGAATGATTTTTGGAGCATAAATACTGCGGGACTACTAGGTATTGAAAAACAGCAGAAGAAGCCATAATGATAAGAGTGTGAATGCTGATGGTATCATTCATGAACAGTGAACCTGGATCACTGGCAGTCTGGTTAAGAGCAGAGGGACAAAAAAGGTCTGCACATCTGGGTCTTTTCACAATGTCAGACTGTCATTCTACTTTGATCAGGATAAGGAGGAATCTATAAAACTATAAAAATAAAATTAAAATGTCTTATTCAACTTTCAAGACCTGTGACCTGTTGGACTATCACACCACCTCCGTCTGTCAGGTTCACGGAATACATATTCCCACACACATCTGTACAAGGTTATAAAGGATGTCTGAAACACCATTTAATTTTTGTTTTGTCTGCTCTGGCACAAGTAATGGATGTACTGACATGACACATATTTTATCTTCTTGTGTAATCTCCCTGAAATTATTTCTTGTTTGTTTTATTTGGTTTGTTCTTTAGTCGTTGTCTTTTGTTTGTTTGTTTCTTAAATTTTAAATTGTACTCCTTGAGTTTTCGCCTCTTCCTGCACATGAAATTGTCACTTTTACTTGTGTAATTTTTAACTGTGCAAATAAAATCTAAAATCTATCTAAAATCTACCTGTCTTTATACACACACCTGTGCTAAACTCTTAATCCTTATTAGTGTTTCTGGATTTTATCAGAATTTATAGTACCTCACTGTCTAGTTCTTCTCCACCAATCCGGCCAGTCGAGGCAGATGGCCCCACCCACCCTGAGTGGGGTTCTGCCTCTAAAAGGACATTTTTCCTGTCACTTGCCATGTGTGCTGCTCTTTGGCTCTGTTTTTGTTGGCAAGGCAAGGCAATTTTATTTGTATAGCCCGTTTCTACAAACAGTTTGTCTCAAAGGGCTTTACATGGCATCATAACAACATCCTCTGCCCTTGAGTCTCTGTAAATACTGTTGTGAAGAGAAGGTCTAGACTTGCTCAATTTGAAAACTGCCTTGAGATCCTTCTATAATGAAATGGTGCATTGTAAAAATAAAAACCTCACATCTCTGGCGTTGTAACTGAGTGGCTGTGCTCTCACCTGTTCTACAGCATGGAGACAGCTGCAGAGCTGAGCCTGCAGACTGAGGACTGACTCCAGGGGCAGTCTGTGTAGCAGTTGGAGCTGGTGCAATGCTAAATGGGGGTTGTCTCCGTTCCTCAAGCTCTCCACGGCCTCCTGCAGGACGGTGGCTTGCCTCTGGGCCTTCTCCTCAGCGTGCCTCGCCCTCTCCACCTCCATGCTTAACCGAGCTGCGTGGGCACGAGACTCCTCAGCCTCGGCCTTCGCTGCAGCCCAGGACTACAGAGACACACACACAGAGAGTTCTTTCACTTTTGACCTAGTGTGTTTTGTTTTACAGTGATGGTATTACATCATCAGTTTCATACATTCATCATTCACAACACGGCAGGATAATAAAACACTCATAGCACAATAATCAGGCAGTGTTGGGCACGTTACTTTTGAAAACGTATTTAGTTATAGTTACTAGTGGCTTCCCCAAAAAGTAACGAGTTAATTACTGATTTACTACATTATAAAAGTAACTAATTAACAGGAAAAGTAACTATTGCGTTTATTTTTATAAAATGCTCAAATATGTCAAATTTCTTGGACTGGCCCCACTAACCATAAGCCTAACCTCCTGTTTATCTGAAACTAACAAACTCCCTCAGGAATACTGAGCGATTTGGTCAACTAGTCGGCTTTTTTCCGACTAGTTGATAGACTGAAAAAAATGTGAATATAACGTACACTTTAACGGGTGTATTATCTTGTGACGGGGTTTCTTTATGAGTAACGGTGCATTTTAATTGTCAGTAATGGTAACAGTGTTATAACGGGGGAAACAGTAACATTACTTGTTAGTTATCGAAAAAAGCGCCATTACTTTATAACGTCGTTATCACTGTAATCTTCTTTTAGCATTTCAAGGAGAATAAGTAATAAACTACATATCAGAAGCTTTTGAAAAATTATAATTAAATCTTCAATTCTACTATATGAAGTGTAGCTTGTTCTTCATGGTTAACTCCAACAGTTAATAGTTCCCCAACAGTCACATCTTAACAACTATAATGTGCTCCAGTCCTGTCCCTCTGAACAGTGTTTTGATCTGAATGATGAATGTGGATATGACAGAGGATGTGAGGGGAAGTCTGCGATCACCATACACAAGAAGACTGGGTCTGCTGTGGAAACACTTCCTGCATCAACTCAGAAAGTTCAAACCTCCTCAGGAGCTGCTGATCCAACCATTTCTACACTGCAATAATCCAATCTGTCCTTTGCACTTTGGTTTATCAACCAAACAGGGCAGAAAAAGACGACAAAAGTGACGGAAAACTTCACTACAGATCCATCACACCCCCCTGGACTCTACCAGTTTAGACTTCCCTCCTCTGGGTGGGACTACAGAGGACTGTGCGCCCTTCACCAACACACATATCAACTAGGGATGTCACGATTACTTGTTTTCACAATTAAAGCCACAATTAATTAATTGTAAAGATTCCTAAATACCGTTACTTTCCCAAAAAGATGATGTTGGAACCTTATCGGCAGATGTGCGCAAAAATAAAGGTAAATGCACAGATACTGGTCCATTTAACTAACGTAACATTGAATTGGTAGGAATTTAAACGTTAGCGTGTCATTTTTAATAAAAACAAACAAACAAACAAACAAAAAAGATTAAAATAAACGTAAACATTTGGTATAGATGACAATTTATGACCTAAATATTTCAAACACTTCCCCTGGGGATTAATAATTGGTCCTATATTAATAGATACTTGAAATATTTTGTGTAAACAATGAGTAATGTAGCCTAATTATATTTTGACTATATTTGATTTTACACATTCATAGTGTTATGAAATTAATTAATGCATAATAATTGTGATAATCGTAGTACCGTGATTATTTCTCTGACAATAATCGCACCAAGAAAATGTATAATCGTGACATCCCTAATACAGTTTCTTCCCACAAGCCATCGCTCTGGGACAAACAGAAACTGTAACTCCACTCCCTCCCTACCTACCTACCTACCTGAGCTGTGTGTCTCCAGCTATGGCCCCACTGCTTCAGCGCCCTGTGAGCCTCCTCCAGTTCCTGTTTGAGCCTCCCACTCTCTGCACAGGGGCCGGAGGGCAGCAGGGCGGGCGGGGTGCCGGGGGAGCCCTGGGCGGAGGGAAAGTGCTCCCAGATGTTAGTGTTCATACCGTTAAAACCTACAGAGAGAAGGGTGAACCACAGTGAGGTCACACCTTACTACACCACCTCATATGTTCACTGTCAGCAGGATCCACAAACCTAAAGAGTTCTGGGACGGCCCTAAGAAGGAGCTCTCCGACTGGCTGGGCTGTGAGAGGTGACAGAGGAAAGGTGAAGCATGAGGCCTGATTGGAGGAGATGGTGATGGGGAGCTGAAAGGAGCAGAGCTGCTGAAAGATCCTGGGATGTTGACTGGAGCAGAACTCTGGAGCTGGCTCCCTCCTACAGATACACACGATCAGGAGATATAAGGGGTGTGTGTGCATGCGTGTTAGGGCTGTCAGAACAAACTTCGCTATTCCAACAGAATTCAAATTACTGTAAAAATGAGGACGTTCGAAGGTGGAAACTGATGTTCCAACCTGTGCCTTCCGCAACGACGCAAATTAACGTTGTGTGTTGCGACATTCGGGGTAGTGAACGTGTTGATAAAACAAACTATTTTGTTGTTGTTGTGCGCGATGTAGAGCTGCAGCTTCAAATACACAAGCAGAGATTTTTAATTGCCTGTTTATTCGGCTGGGGCGGTGCCTATGTGTTCCCACGTGGAGAGCGATCGGAACAGATCACGGATCAACTGTGATCCGTTGCACCACTACTTATAATATTTCGATTTCCCTTCTTGAAGTTTTATATTGAGTTGGTAAAACTTAAGTGTGTTGCAAATGTTACATAACAGATTTGGTTGGAATGCCCTTTAGTGGACACAGGATGTGATAAAAAGCTGGTAAAAAAAATAAAAAAATAAAAATTTGAATATAATTTGAATATTTAACATAAGAAGCATTAGAAATTCAAATTCAAATCTGCTTTGGGGGGAAGATTGACAGCCCTAATGCGTGTGTGTGTGTGTATTGCTGGGTTGTGCCATATTTAAATTCTGCGAGGTGGTTTGCCCGTGTCTTACCCAGCATCACCCCGACAGTGGAGCTGCTCTCCAGTCGCCGCTCCAACGAAGACATTCCAAGGTCGTTCAGGTCCAAATCGTCCAGAGCCGACTCTGCAGCACAAAAAGCAGCAATGTCCGTTTGTTCAGATAATGAAGATCATAGGATTTTGAGCTTCTCCAGGTGAGGACCACCACTCTTAAGCTTGAAGGATTTAAACAGATTATTTTCAACAGTTCTGCTCTTTTTTCAGCCAACATCATTGGTCATTCAACTACAGCTGTACGTCTGCTTTTCAACATCAACCCTTGCTCCAGATACATAACCTATAGTCACTCCAACCTTAACCATAGTAACTTTATGTGACAGTTTGAGAGGGGTCTCTTAACTTAATTCCTGTCTCACTCCGTATAAAAACTAAGCAGCAAGAGCTTTTTAATAGTTCTGCTGATTTTTAAACTATTTTCAAACTATTCTGCTTCCAGTTTGCAAATTCTGCATTTCTACTTTAGATTCTGCCTTTTCAGCTTTGCTTCTGTGATATTATTCAGCCTTCACATGCATTTTCTTTAGGATGTGCATTTTCCAAATCATCAGCTTTTTACTTGAATTCGTCTCGGTCTGAATTAAGGTGTAGAACCGTCTCAGAGATGATCAAGCGCCACAGCCAAGTGACATCTTCATCAGTTTGACAACAACAGCCAATACTCACAACTCAACCAATGGCAGAAACAACAATAGAAGGATTTCCAGGGGACAATAAAACAGGATGGACTAACTCCAGACTCACTTCTCCCTATAGAGACTGAACACTGAGCTCATTGTAGACACAGGTGATCTTCTCTGGGCTGTTTTCCCCTGAATGACCACATTGAATTGCCCAAGCAGCAGAGCTATGGGAACAAAGCTACGTCAAAGGGAGCTCTTTTGGATTGATACTTAAGATACCCTTCAACCTAAAGGCCTCAATGAGGAATTTGATATCAGTGTTACTGTATGTTGTAATTCAGGATGTCTTTTTCCTTTGGAACTCTGATTCTATAGATGTGCATCTTACTAATCCTGAGCTGGGTTGAGCCCCAGTCTTCCAAAAACGCAATGCATGACAGTGTAAAACTGATGTTTTCTGAAGATACTGAATGTTGTAGCCTCTTGGCCAACGCATTCTTAATACATTTGCAAAAATGTTTCTCACACACACTTACCAACAACTGACTCCACAGTCTCACTGGTGGGATAAAATGGCAGGGCATTAGCATTCATGCCTGAAGAGATGCTGGAGCCCAGGGGTCCAAGGGGGGCGGGGCTGGGCGGGGTGGCAGCCAGACTGGAGGGGATACTGGAGGACAGACTCAGAGGGCTGCCCACTGGCAGAAACACCAGCAGATCCTGAAGGACAGAGAACATGTTGTTGACCACACAGACGTTACAGGGAAGACAGGTCTGAGACAAAATACACTGAGCTCTCTCCACCTGTTTACTTTGTGCTGAGGCCACTTCTCTGCTACGAGGCTCGAAAGCAAAACTCCTCTGCTTCGCCTGAAACCACAAACATCAGATCACTGATCACAACTGGAGGACAATGGTCATGTCTTATTTTTGTGTTCTCCTCCTACACCTTTTCCATCTCACCTGGTCCTCCCTCTCAAAGCCAGGAGCCCTGCCATACCCTCCTTCCCCTGCCCACGGAGAAAGAGGCCCGGACCCTTGACTCACATCCTCACACAGGGACAGGATGCTTCCCAGCAGCCCCTGCTCCGCCACAGAGGACACCGCAGACGGAGAGAAGGGGTCTGACACAGAACCAGGACCCGGCCCCATGTTATGTCTGATGGGACTTGAAGAAGCGTCCTGGGTGGCAAGAGGGTCTGGAGGTCGGGGGACTGGAGGGGAGCCGGGGGTTGGGAATGAGGGCTCTTCAGGAGCAAAGGACTCTGGGAGGGGATAAAAGATCAAATGTTCCATTATTATGATAACTATAAATAACAATAGTATTTGAAGTCAGAGACATGTGAGGACTCACTGTCTACATGAGCAAAGGCACAGAAGGGTCCTCTGGGACAGCTGCCACTCTGCTGCATGTCGTTACACTTTGTGGACTTATAGATCTGTGACACGACACACAGTACATCTAATGTCACTAAACCACAATTTTACAATAACACAACAACAACAACGTTATTTACAGATATTTATTCAACAACTAATATCAGCTCTGGCCACGTGCTGGCCCTGGAGGAAATAACGAAACGACTGCAGAGACACAAACCTCTGGGTGGAACTGCTGCTCCGTTCTGGTGTGACAGTACTGACATGTTTCTGCCCCCTCACATTTACTGGGGTCTCCCCACTCCTCGCTCTGTTTCACAGACGGACACGGCAGCGCCCTAAAGCAGCAACAACACAAGAGTTTCCGTCAATACAAGCACAACCAAGGGACAATGAGATAGTCATCACTTGATGTGACAGAGCAGCACCTGTATTTGTGCTTGTGTGGGCTCCGCCTTCTGTCTTTGCTGTTGTGATAATATGGACAGGCGTAACCCTGGCGACACAGACGAGGCGGCTTCTTACATAGCTCCGTCTTGTAGTGAGACAGCACGTACTGGTTATCTGAAGGAGAACAACACAATCCCTGTATCATTTGTTCTTTCTATTTTCAATTGGCAATCAAAAATCAAAAAACGAAAAAGCGATGGATTATTTCCTTTTAAATCTAACACAAAAAATGAAAAAATGTTTCAAAAATCAAAATCGATTTTAGGCTCAGATCAAAAATACGAAATGCAAAAACGGCTCACAGGACTGAATTTGATTTTAATATTCAATTGGTCAATTTCATAGGAAATATCAGCAAATTTCTGGAAAAAACTGTTGGGAGATATCAGAGAGACGCAGTCACAAAGATCATTCAGAGTTTTCTGTGACGTGACCAGCGCAGCTGGAGGGTAAAACATCTGTAATCAAACCGCTGTAATCAAATTCAGTCCTGTTTTTCCATTTCGTATTTTTGATCTGAGCCTAAAATTGAAATATGAAAAACCAGACATTTTTTCGTTTTTTCTAATGTATGATACTGGTAATCCGTCAATTTCTCATTTTTGGATTTCACGTCAGAACAAACAACACAACAACACAGCTGGTTTACCTTGCCAACGTGGCTCCTCACTCAGGATCTTCTCTATGAGGGCTGTGCTTGCTGCCTGTCCTGACTGTCCATCTCCTCCTCCCCCCGACCCTGCTGCTCCTCCTCCCTCCGACGACCCCAAACCTCCCTGAGACTCCATCACCTGCACCTCTCTGTGGAAACGATGTCATCAGTGACCACGGCAAAGAGATACAGGTACAGACAGATTCAAGCATTTCTTTGACTCCTCTGGCGTACCTGATGTCATAGACGGGGCTGCGCAGGTCATGTGATCCGTGCGCAAAGGCACAGTGGGAGCCGTTTTTGCTGCAGTGGCCCTTTGCATCAGTTTCATGGATACATGATCCAGTTTTATAGTAGCGGAGGTGATACCTGCGCTCAGTGTCTCCTGCTGTCCGATGGAGAAATGGACACCTGGAGGGGACAGACAGAGGATTCACACAAAGAAATTAACATGCAGAAGCCAATTAAATACCACTACTCCTGTATTCTTATGAATCACATATAATGACAGCTGTAACTGACTTTAGTGAAGTCTGGTTTAGAATTAGAAAAACAGTTTTGTATCTCAACAGAACTACAATCGCTGTTGATATGAGACACAGTTTAAATCAATGACGCTGACATTGGTGATCTGTATGAATCATTAAGTCACAACCTTCCTGATCTGAAAACACATTGAATCTTCTTAAACACTTACCTTACCTAATATCTATTTTTCTTTTATAAAGAAGCATTTTATATGGAGTAATCTAAGCAAAGAGCCAGTTTGACCCTTAATCGGCTTCATTCTTTACTTTGACATTGTCTTTCTCTGTGTCATTCTGTGACAGCTCAGGATTTAAACGTGAAACACCACTATAGGTTAGAGATGAGACAAGTACAATACTTCAAATTTGACCCTTTAAAGAAAAGCATGTTTTTAAGGGTCAAATGTGGTCTGTCCTTAGGGTTTCGAACAAATGGTCAAGTGATTCTTTTCATTATTTCTGACTTATATCAGAACATGATGGTAAAAAAGTGAACCAAAACAATCTTATATACTGAGTTTAAAGTCAGTCAGTGTGAACACACTCACTCATCTCCATCAGGGCAGGTGCCTGTTCCCTCGTCATACTTGGTGCAGTAAACATCTGGGCTGTAGTTGAACATCCCATCCCGTCTGCGGATGGGTCGCCGCCGCCGCTGATTCAAGAAGTGCCAGTGAAAACAGGTAAAAGGCCGGTGCTGTGTACATTTATGCTGCACAAACAGTGGGCACTGCTCTGTTCTGAATTCCTTCAGGTATCTGCCAGAGAGGGAAACAACAACAGACTGTGGTATTCATAACAAGACCATGTTATTGCCTCTCACCACACCAGAGTGTGTTTGTACAAGTTGACAGTGCACACACAAGTACAAACTCTGTACAAGGATTTCAGCTGTTTAAAGTTCACCCCGTTCTCTGCTGCTGAGACATTATACAGATAATATTTGCAGAAACATATTCAAAAACACACAGGATGACTTCTATTGAGCCTCTTAAAGAAAGCTTTAAGAAATGACCACTGGTGCTAAGGAACGTAAGGCCTCTTTGAAGAGACCTGCTCTGGTAATAAGCACATTATAATAATCTGACGAGACTTGACTCAGTCCACACATAACCCATGTATAACTCACTGTTCCGATTACAATGTATGTCTAGATTGGTATACACAATGACAAGTTAGGCTGTGTTAACTTAGTTAGCTAATCCTGCTACAAACTACGTACGTGTAATGTTGAGGTTTCTCGGGCTGTATGTTCAACACAGTAGCGGGAGATGTCGAGCCCCCTGCGGGTGAAGACGAAGAGGACGAAGAGGCCCCCCCGGTGGTTGTCGCTGCCGAAGATGACGGCGGCTGTGAGTGTGTTTTCGACATTTTTTTTCCAGCTTAAAGCCTAACAACGAGAACCTTGTTTTTAGCTTTCTGGCTAGCTATTCGACATAGCTTCGGAATCCGCATTCTACAACAATGTGAGCTTGCGCAAAACAAGAGGAAGTAGTAGCGAAGAGCTAACGGGAAAGCACGGAACTAGCCCCCGCCATAAGTGAATTACAGAGTGAGCAGCTCGGTGAACGCCTCCGTGCTCGCCTCACACACCGTGACAATGTTTTAATAAAGATAACACAACATTACACACGGTTTGAAGGTAAGTTGAAACAAAGGAATGTAGTCCTAATCAGAGATAGCGCTCATGTGATTCCATCCGCTCGATCTCATTGGCTGTCACATATATCCGTTTGAAAGCGAACCAATCAGCGTGCGGTATCTTACGGGTATGACGTCATGAAAACATACATATACTCGGCTTCAACCTCCCCCTCCCAACACGAACCGTCCTCTGTGGCTTTAGCCGATCAGACGTCCGCGACGCAGGTCATTTGGCATCAAAGCTATTTTCTGAAGGTAATTCCGCTCAACTTTGTAGATGATGTGTCTCACTGTTTGTTTGATTCCTCAGTCATTGTGTGTCCGGGGACTTAACATAGCTGTCTACAGGCGTATTCAGTGGGTCAGGATTAAAATGTCGACGTGCTAATGTTAGCGCTAACAGTTAGCTAAACATAGAACAATAGGCTCTCTTCTGGTTGACGGACATGGCGAAACATGAACGTCCAATTCACTGAGGTGAAGCTGAACCACAGACGGGCTAAGTTATATCACGTCCGTGGTTCGCCGTGGGCTCCCCCAGTCGCTGCTGTCGGGACTCGGGCGGTCAGCCTTTTAGCGTTTCGTTAAATCGTTGACTTGGAACAATAATAGTCCGTTGTCGTGAACTCTTGCTATTCGATTTGCTCCAATTCAGTTCCGCCTTAAGCTTAGCGAGGCAAACCTGAAGCCTTCTTGTAGCCCCGGCCTGGGGGAGGGGAGCTCTCTTTACACTCAATGCTAATGCTATTGGTGCTATTGCTAAGCTAGCACCGCATACCCGTTGGTAAGCGGGACTCTCTACGACAGAAATGCGGTTGTTGTGCTACATCCGGGGCTGGTGGTCTTTTGTTTTTCGTAACAAAGGTTCGTTTCTTTGTTCAGTAGAACCGAGATGGCCCGTACTAAGCAGACCGCTCGTAAATCCACCGGAGGAAAGGCGCCGAGGAAGCAGCTGGCTACTAAAGCAGCCAGGAAGAGCGCACCGTCCACCGGCGGGGTGAAGAAGCCCCATCGTTACAGGTTTGTATTCATGACAAGTGAGCATTGAATTGAATGTTAAACTGCTCGACACTAAAACAGCACTTTCCTCCAGGCCTGGGACTGTGGCTCTGAGGGAGATCCGTCGTTACCAGAAGTCCACTGAGCTACTTATCCGCAAGCTGCCCTTCCAGCGTCTGGTGAGGGAGATCGCGCAGGACTTCAAGACTGATCTGCGTTTCCAGAGCGCTGCCATCGGAGCTCTGCAGGTAAACACTGCTTCTATGAGACCCCCAAAGGACCAGCGCTGTAATATGATCAGTATTTGAAAGACTAATCCCTGCTTTCATTCTTCCCCTGTACAGGAGGCTAGCGAGGCTTACCTGGTGGGTCTGTTTGAGGACACTAACCTGTGCGCCATCCACGCGAAGCGCGTCACCATCATGCCCAAAGACATCCAGCTGGCTCGCAGGATAAGGGGAGAGAGGGCTTAAATGACCAGTAGCAGTGCTTCACCACAAATGATTCTATTTATCGTAATTAACCATTTTTGTGGACTTTTTTATTTCTTGGGTATTTTTTTATAACTTTTCTTTTGAATTTTGTATTCAGTTTTAGATTAAGATATTGCATTGACCATTCCACAACCTGCATACTTTTGGTAGTTTGGTAGTGCAGTAGGAATAGCTACCCATTCTATCATGAGTCATTACTCCACATTACAACATGCAGTCCCCTCAACGTCTGTGGGTATCGGGCATCTGGAGGATGAGTTTCTTTACATCCTCCACAGCGGTCCAGGATCCTCTCACCCATCTACCAGTTACATGATGCCAGCACGTCTTGCTTACTGCAGTGTTGGCGTTGATGCTGTCAATACTCAACACTGACAAGGGGCATAACAAACCCCTGTATTTTTCAGGACTGATTTTTACATGTTTTCCAACATAAAATCTTGGCAGCTACACTTATACTATTTATGAAAATGTTGTCACATGTCTTTCTATTAAAGGTCTTTATGAGTAGAAAGTCTGTGTACTGTAGTGACTGTGATGGTGTTGATGTATGGTCTTGACACTCTTATTACACATGAAATGGGTCAGATTAACTACTGTGTGCTTCAGCTGGAAGAAAGAAAAAAATGTGGTTCAACATGTATGTGTAAACATGTGTTTACCATGAGACAGTCTTCTCACACTCCCTGATGTTGCTGGCTTTCAGTGCCACACAGCTGAAGCATGGTGACTGATTCACTTTACATTGAATTACATGATCAGACTATATGTGGGTCCAGCTGTTTGGGCCGAGCTACAATTTTTACAGATAGAATTTTTTTTTCCTAACCCTAACCTTTTTTAAAGTATATTTTTTCCCTTTGTTCGATGGTATAGTTGACAAATGAAAGACAGGAGATGGGAGGCAGAGAGGGGGAATCCTCACTGCAGGCGGCCAGTCCAGCGGCCTTATCCTGCGTGTCACTCCCCCTTTTCTGCCTCCCATTTCCTGTCTCTCTCAACTGTCCTGTCTAGCAAAGGCCAAAAAAGCCCCCCTAAAACATAGTTAAAGCAATCAAAATAAATATTATCCCTCCTGAAAATCAAACCCAGTAGAAGTATAGTAGAAAGATAGTGCCAAGAATGGATCTTTAATGGGGAGCCCCAGAGGTGAGCAGAGCCATGCCTGAGGCAAATTCCCCTAGAGTAGACGCACGGAAAAGCTAAGATTGGTCAGGTAGGATTGAAACCATAAAAATGCAGTGTCCATGGTGCCAACACGCTGCTCAGGCGAGACAATAAAATCCATTGATCTACAGGGTCAACTGGAGAGCTGATGAGAACCAGGACATCAGGGTTTCCCAAGTAAGGTTAATAAATTAGTAGGTCAGTTAATCTTTTCATGAATGCCATGGGCAAGCAGGAACAATTGCAGCTGAATAAAAAACACTTTTTCTAAAACCTTAGACAAAAACAGTAGCCTAGTTTAGAGATTGGTCTGCATTTTGACACGACTGAGGGGTCAATATTTTTCTTTTTGATAAGGGCAGCTGGAACATACCTACCCAGAACTAAGGCTGGAGTTTATCACAGCTTGTAGCCTACCAAAGACAGGGATAGGATGCTTGTTTGTTGGATGAAGTGACATTTATTCATTGATTTCAATTGTGAACCTTTCCAATATCCTTAATATGAAGTGTGGCACCATGTTCACCAGTGTATCATATGAAGGCAGAAAGACCCTTTATGTTCAAGGCTCCTTGTGACTGATTTAATAAGAACAGCTGACACCACTCCAGACTTTAAAACAGAGCGTGTCTTCTCATCTTTTTTCATACTTGAGATTGTTCTATTGAATTTATGTCTTTTTGTAGCCTATGAAGTATGCAAAACAGCACATTTTTATGTATGGACGTGGTATATTTGCTGGGCTTGCATTTAATGGGTGTTCTACCGACTTCTGTGTTTGCTGAATTGTTAATTGCCGTCCTGTTGTTATCTTGTTATGTTGAAAACCAGAGGATTCAAGGGATCAGATCATATCATATCATATCATATCCAGGGCCGTTGCTAGGAATTCTGGGCCCCCTTAAAGAATACTAAAGTGGGCCCCTCCCCCTAACTTTTCCTTTTTTTTTCTTAGACTACGTATGTATTATTGTTTTTTATTTAGCCTTCTTTGTTTTGATGCTAATGCAGCATTACACTGCAAAAACTCAAGTATCTGAGCAAGAATATTTGTCTTATTTCTAGTCAAAATGTAATTTCTAGTCAAAACAAATCTCATTATACTTAAAATAAGACACATCATATTAAAAGCAGCTTGTTTTTAGACACTTTTTACTTCTTTCAAGCATATTTTCACTTGGAATAAGTAGAAAAAATCTGATAGTGGAGCAAGTTTTTCTTCCTTATTACAAGCACAAAAAACGTACTTTCACTGGCAGATTTTTCTATCTATTGTGAAAATTATCTAAAAACAAGTTAATTTTTAGGTTATGAGTCTTATTTTAAGTGGAAAGAGATTAGTTTTTGACTAGAAATGAGACATTTGGACAAGAAATAAGACAAATATTCTTGGAAAGATGTTGAGTTTTTACAGTGTATTATGAGTATTAGTCAGGGTCTTACGCAGAATAAATCAGTCATATAGTGGGGCGGATTAGCTAAACAATCGTTCACTTTGTGATAAAAGCATGAAATTTGGTGGATGTGTTGGTGAATATGTTTCAAACAAATCTGGATATTGGGCCACCTCAAAAGCGCCCCCTAGTGGTCGTGGCAGCCATTTGTTATGCGAATAAATGAATGATTAATATAAACTGCCCTTTTAATAATACCAACTGGTGATGTATTGTATATTGTTGGAAAGCCTGATTAGTCACCTTTACAACGAGGTACAGCTTGTAAGGATCGTGCATTCATGGAATGAGCAACGGGGCTAAACGTGTGGGTAGCGCACCCCAAAAATGTGCATCCCCTGTGGGGCAGATTAGCTCAATAAATCACAAGAATTGTTTATTTTGTGGTAGAAGCACAACATTTGGTGGATGTACGAAGGAGTATTAGGGCCAGCCAAAAAAAAAAAAAAAACAGCCACAAAAAAAAAAAAATCCAGCACAAGGGAAAAAAGTAAGCAAAAAAAAAAAAATCCGGCACAAGAAAAAAAAAAAAAGCCAGGCAAAAAAAAAAAAAAATCCGGCACAAGAAAAAAAAAAATCCAGCACAAGAAAAAAAAAAAAAGCCAGGCAAAAAAAAACAAAAACTGCAGAGGCTTGACCACGTAGCCTACCACAACAAAGCGACTGTCGGCTCAATGACAGCAGCAGAGTGACAGACAGGCTGCCAAACTCTGCAGCGCCATAAAAGTGAACAATAAAGCCGATTAACTTTGACTCAATGCCGGAGTATGACATAAATGAAAACACGAATCTCTTCCGTGTCCAACCCCTGCTGCTAACGTACAGCAATCAGCATTGCATGTTCTTCATTGCTGTCCCCCATATCTATGGCCCCCCCCCCCCCCCCCCAAAACAAACACAAACACACAATTTATAAGTTACATCATAGAGACGTTATATGAGCTAACGTTTAGCGTGACTAAACGTGACTGGAGACACCGCCGTGACTAGACCACCGCGATCCAGATCTCTGCCTCCTCCTGTAGTATTTACAAATACAAATACTATACAGGATAGGCCTATCTCCTTTCCTCCTCTCCTGGTATTTGTAGTATTTACAAATACTACTATAAGAGCCTGTCTCGCTTGTCCCTTTGTTGTGGTACGTGGTCAAGCCAGCAGTTTTTTTTGTTTTTTTTTGCCTTCCTTTTTTTTTTTCTTGTGCGGGATTTTTTTTTTGCCTGACTTTTTTTTTTTTTTCTGCCGGATTTTTTTTTTTCCACCTGACTTTTTTTTTTTTTTCTTGTGCCAGATTTTTTTTTTTTTTTTGGCTGTTTTTTTTTTTTTTTGGCTGGCCCTAATACTCCTTCGTATGGATGTGTTTGTGGATATGTTTCAAACATTTTTGGTTTTTAAGGACCCTTAAGATGTCTACTTAAGATTTTTGCTTGTTGCCCGGGTCAACTAATGTTCCATGGGGGTTTTTTGCTGGTCATTTTGAATTTATGTCCGCACGAATGGCGAAAACGCCAATTTTCATAACTCCTAAACCAGACATCATACAAAGACAAATGAACACACTTTTTCATATAATTATGACACCAGGAATCAAATGGAAAGGTCACTGAGATGGTAAAACCACTCTTTATCAGAGAAAAATGAACTCTCGTGTAGTATTTTAGTATAAATTACTCAAAAAAAAGTTCGGAAATGTTTTTTCAGTCCATAATTTCTCCCTTTTAATAATTCCGGTTGGTGCTGTCTTTTAGACCGATGGAAAGCCTGATTAGTCACCTTTCCAACGAGGTACAACTTGTAAGGGTTGTGCATTCATGGAATGAGCAACACAACTATATGGGTCATTCCATGAAATTTTTGGTAATAATATATATTAATTATTATAAATATTTACCAATTTATCGGTGTCCCCTGATTTTATGTCAACCCTGTTACCCTAACCAAAAAACCCTTGAAAAACAATGGTACATCCCAGATTTGACATGATTGACAGGAGTTTGCATCATCTCTTACCCAGGATGCTAACAGCTCAGTAATAAGTAGCTTTCTCTAATCTCTTATGTGCTATTTTTGATGTTTTTTCAAGGTTGGACCGGGGAGGACAAGCATATAACGTCAACCCTGTTACCACTTTTTAACATATAAGTCTAAACAATTTTCTATTTCTCATAATATAATTGATATCTACAGGTAATTACCTTTCAAAGTACACAGTTTGCCCTTTAGCTAGCATTTATTTCAGCTAGCAATGGGCAAATTAGCTTGAAATAGTCAACCCTGTTACTGTCAACCCTGTTACCTTTGCAGTGTAGACAATAGAATGTGTGTCCTGTCATCTATTACTCTTGTCAACCCTGTTACCATAACTTCAACCCTGTTGTTGTCATTAATTTGATAAAAATGGTTTTAAAAAATTGAATTTCAACTGTTACCATTATAGACTATATAGACTATATATAGAAAATATTCTCAATAATCTCTAATTAGAAATACTGTATATTGTAAAGTGTATGTCGGTAACAGGGTTGACAAGATTAGGAAAACATTAAAACTATAATAAAATATTAAATTCCACAGCCTGAGATGACACAACATAATTTCTTGTCATTTTAAACTTTCTTTGATTCCTGGCTACTTAAAAAATAGCAATTAAATATAGTTTAAATTTTAACTTTTCAAAGTTGCAAAGTTACCAATTTCATGGAATGACCCATATGTGTTGGAGCGACCAATTTATTTATACTAAAATACTACACGAGAGTTCATTTTTCTCTGATAAAGAGTGGTTTTACCATCTCAGTGACCTTTCCATTTGATTCCTGGTGTCATAATTATATGAAAAAGTGTGTTCATTTGTCTTTGTATGATGTCTGGTTTAGGAGTTATGAAAATTGGCGTTTTCGCCATTCGTGCGGACAAATTAAAAATGACCGGCAAAAAACCCCCATGGAACATTAATTGACCCGGGCAACAAGCAAAAATCTTAAGTAGACATCTTAAGGGTCCTTAAAAACCAAAAATGTTTGAATTATCCACAAACACATCCACCAAATGTTGTGCTTCTACCACAAAATAAACAATTCTTGTGATTTATTGAGCTAATCTGCCCCACAGGGGATGCACATTTTTGGGGTGCGCTACCCACACGTTTAGCCCTGTTGCTCATTCCATGAATGCACGATCCTTACAAGCTGCACCTCGTTGTAAAGGTGACTAATCAGGCTTTCCAACAATATACAATACATCACCAGTTGGTATTATTAAAAGGGCAGTTTAAATTAATCATTCATTTATTCGCATAACAAATGGCTGCCACGGCCACTAGGGGGCGCTTTTGAGGTGGCCCAATATCCAGATTTGTTTGAAACATATTCACCAACACATCCACCAAATTTCATGCTTTTATCACAAAGTGAACGATTGGTGTAAAATATTGAGCTAATCCGCCCCACTAATACAAAGATTAGACTACTGGGGTTTTTTTATGGGCCCCACTGGGCGCTGGGCCCCTAGAATTATCATCACCTTTCTCCCCTATACAACGGCCCTGATCATATCATATCATACCTGGTGTATCCATCCTTCCTACACACACCTGTAGGCTGTGGTGTCCTTATATCTTCCCTGAGCTCTGGCGTCCTCTGCTGACACTTCATTGGACTGCAGCTCGGCGGTAGATAAGAGCGCGCGCTGAGTCTCGTGCTGCAGTTGTAGTGAGGAGCCGCTCAGACCAGGACCAGGACCAGGACCAAGACCAGGACTAACCCAGCACCAGAACCACCTCTGAGCAGCCGGAGAGTTCAGTCTTCCTATAACCAGGTGAGACTTTGATTTCTGCACTGCACGTCGATGTTAACGGAGCGAAGCGGAGCAGCTGTCAGGGCGTCAATACAAGACTTAGTGAGGAGACTTTATTCTGCATATTTACATCATGTAGCTACTATGTCAGCGTTCAGCGTTCAGACAAAGCATATTAAATTCAGCTCCTGTCAGTCATTGCATTGCAACACCTTCCCTGTTGTGTTGTTGTTACTGTTAATGTGTGTTTGTTGTGGTGCAGGCAGCCTCCTCCTATAGAGAAATGCTACCTGGCTTTGTTCAGCTCTAGTTGCTAATCCTGTGTAATCTGCAGCTCACACACAGCTCTCACACAGCTTGTCTTCCTCCACATCCCAAAATAGACCCTCCAACCATGTGTAGTCACAGAGTGTCAGTCTAAGGGGGTCGGGAAGGAAGGGTCCAGTCCAGTCCAGTCCCCAGCTCTGGACATTTCTAGTGGTTCTCACTGACTTATTGATGTGAGTGAAGAACCTACAGTCAGTATCATCAGCATCAGCATCAGCATTATAGAAAAACTGCCACACATGACACAGTCGTGGATCCTCATCCTCACTGATCTGATGTCTGTTACTTTAGATAAGGGGCTCAGTCTTTTATTTTTGATGCAGTTTTTTTTTTTTTTTTTTGTCAGGACCAAATTTCGTCCTCAGTCACTGCAGAGTCAGTTCTCTTGTCTCAGCTGCCTCCTCTACATCACAGAAAGCACAGCAAATCCCCTAGAGCGTGAGAGCAGGCTGCGAGGGCGGACTGCTGAATCAACAGCAAACCAGTCCAACAAACCCCCCCCCCCACCCACACACACACACACACACACACACCTCCACCGCCCCCACCACTGCCTGCAGCCTCTGCAGCCTTTAAAGTGCCCTGAGCTGCTGCTTCACGTCTCATTGGGGATACAAAAGTGTGTGTGTTCTGATTCATCAACCCACACACATCAGGAAATCCTGTTACTTTGCAATATTTGTGCCTGGTTTGGGTTTGTGGAGTGTGTGTGGGCAAAGTCTGCTTACTCTTCTGAGTGTGTGGCTCTATCCTCCTCATCCACTAATGAGAGCTCAGAGCTCTGTGCAGAGGGGTAATCAAACACACACTCTCTCTCTCTCTCTTGCTCTGTGTAATCGGCTGCAGCTCTGCTTCAGTTCTTCACACACAGAGTGCCAGTGCACTAAAGCTTTTTATTATTGTACCAAAGGGCAGTGTGGGTGCTCTGCAGCTGCCAGCATGATGAAGGACTGCCTGCAGTTCCTGATCGAGCCAGCCAAGAAGCTCAAGATCCGCCTCAAGGTACAGAGCCTTAGCTTCGGACTCAATAAGCGCTGAGGTCAAGTGTTTCCCGTGGTCACGGTTCTCCTTTTCATCTGCAGGAGTCTTGTAAGCAGGTGAGGCTGGAGAAGAAGGCGCCGCTGGTGGAGAGTCAGTTATTCATCATGGAGTTAGCTCGAGAGCTCAACAAGATCTGCCAGGTGGGGTCTCCCTGCCTCCTACACGCTGCCGTCAAACAGCAAATATCATCACAGACACTCACTCACTTAGGTGTTGTTCTTACTTCAGAGGTCAAACATCCTGGGACACATCTGGACCAATGAGGACATCTGGCCCCCTGCCCTGTGTCGGGACTTCATTGTGGAGTGGGCCGCTATTTTAGATAAGAGAGTACAGGTATGAAACAAAACAGGTGTCATGTGACTTTTCTCTGCAGCTTTACTTTTGATTTTTTTATTGTGACAAACATAAAGACACAGCACAGGACAAGAAAGACCTAACACTGCAACACAGCGGCCAGAAAAAGTAAATGAATTGAGAAATTGTGTTAAGAGAGAACAAAACAAGAGAGTAGAGAGGAAAAAAATAAAATAAAAATAAACATCAGCAGCCAATCGATCAGTCAGTCAGCCTCCCCCCCTCTTCTCCCCTCCCTAGTTATAATATAATATATAATATAATAATAGTGCAATCTGAGGTAACACTTTACAATAAGGGTCCCTTAATTAACGTTAGTTAGTACATTATTAAGCATTAATTAACTGTTTACAGATATATTAACAATCATTATTATGTATTACTCAGGATTAGGAAACACATTAATTAATGTAGCCTATTAGTAAGCAGTTAATTAATGTTTACTACTCAGAGTTAGTTAATAAATTATTAAGTAATAATAAAAGTTGAATAATTTAATTAGTTATCATTATGTATGCATTACTCAGCATTAATTCGTTTATATATTAATGCTTAATAATGTACTAACTAAGGTTAATTAAGGAACCCTTATTGCAAAGTGTTACCCAATCGGATACCAAATGACGCTGAATAATATAGTAAGATCTATTATAATTAATTAAAAATAAATAGAATTAAAGTTAAAATAAAATAAATAAATAAAATAATAATAAAAAAGGGGAGGTTGGGGGGTGATTAACTAAATAAAGTTGAATAGCAGCATTATTGGGGCAGGTTCGTGTCTTAACGCCTGTCTGTGGTTCAGCCGAGGATCACCGTGTCCAACCGCCAGTACGAGAAGCCGGAGAAGAGGGACTGGAAGGGCCACCTGCTCTGCATCCTGGAGGCGGGGGGGGAGTGTGACATGGGACCCCACAAACGAGTCATCATGGACTGGACTCAGGAGATGAAAAGCAGAACTCAGGTGAGCGTAGAGAGGTGGAGGAGGTGACCCAGTTCCCTCCTGCACCTGATACAGATGAGAAGGATAAACCACTGACAGTCATCCCATCATAGCTGTAATATCCTGGAGGTGTGTTCAAGACATATGTAAAAAATAAATAAATAAATAAAAATAAATGTTGCTCTTCTCCCCTCAGTCCAGCGTGTGGCTGGGGGAGCAGGTGCTCATGATGCTGGACGACCTGGAGTTCCAGTGGAAGAGGGGCCGTCTACCCAACCTGCGCCCGGCGATGGAGCTGGTCATGCTGGGCGTGCTGAACGACGACAGCGCTGTGAAGGTCTGGAGCTCCCTCACTGATTCCCTGATTAGATTGTTACCTAAATGCAATTAATACCTCAAAGGACAGAGAATATGAGGAACTGATATCAGTATTTACGTACCTCATGCATGTATGGATGAATTGGCATGTATGTATGATGTATGTATGCTACACAACTGAAAATCTAATCCCTTTATCTGTTTGTTCCACTCACCTTGGCCTTCTGTATGTGTGTGTGTAGGAGGATGTGACTAAGCAGTGGCTGGTGTGGAAACAGCGGTGCCAGAAGAGTGGTGAGTGGATCACCATCTCATTAATGTAGAGAGTGTTAATGAATAAGGAAACGAGGTGTGAAGATGTTGTAGTTGGTTAACTGACTGTAACTGTATCTGACTGTGTGAGTGAGTCTCTATCAACCGTTCAGGCTAATCAGTATTGATCTGTGATCAGAGGACAGGAAGTGATGATGGTCTCTCTTTCCTCTCAGATGCTGCTCCTTACATCCCCCACAGTGGTGAGTGGAAACCTCAACACTTCATATCAGCTCATCTGTATTGTGATTAATTATGAGCAGACTGAAGCCGAGCGGAGCCACAGTCTGTGGTCTGGTCTGGTCTGGACTGGACTAAGGCTGGGCTGAGCTTCAGTCTGCTCTGCATCACAATACACTACACAAATGGTCTCGTGTGATGAGAAAGCTTGATGTTTTATGTTAAACCTGTTCACTGGAACAGAGCAGACTATCACTTGAGATTAGGGATGTCACAATTACTTGTTTTCACAATTAATCGTGGTATTAAAGGGATAGTTCACCCAAAATTAAAATCACTCATTATCTACTCACCCTCATGTCGACTAAGGGCTGGGAGAAGTTTCAGAGTCCTCCGTGCCTTCTCTGAGTTACAGCGGGGCTCCGTGCAGCACTGCATGTCCATATGACGGTTGCAAACAGACACCACTTTTCTTCGTCCAAAAAGACACACCGCCGCAAATCGCGCAAGATTTGGATGGACCAGGAGGAGCTTGAACACAAGAGGGACATTACAGACGAGCTGTGTGGAGGTATTTGGATGTTTTTTGGTGTGTCTTTTTGGACGAAGAAAAGTGGTGTCCGTTCGCAACCGTCATATGGACATGCAGTGCTGCACGGAGCCCCGCTGTAACCCAGAGAAGGCACGGAGGACTCTGAAACGTCTCCCAGCGCTTAGTCGACATGAGGGTGAGTAGATAATGAGTGAAATTTGAATTTTGGGTGAACTATCCCTTTAAACGCCACAATTAATTATCATAAAGACTCCTAAGTCACTTTCCAAAAAAGATTATGTTGGAACCATATTAACAGATGTGCGTCCAAGTAAACCTACTACTGGTCCATTTATCTAACGTAACACTGAATTAGGAATTTAAATGCTAGAGTATCATTTGTAATGAAAAAAAAAACAGTTAAAATAAACTTAAACATTTGTTGTGGATTTGTTTCCCCTGGGGGATTAATAATTGGTCCTATGTTAATAGATACTTCAAATATTCTGTGTAAATGATGTGATTATATTTTGAATATATTTGAATTTACACATTCATAGTGTTGGGAAATTAATTAATGCAGAATAATCGTAATAATCGTAATACCGTGATTATTTCTCTGATAGTAATCGTACCAAGAAAATCTGTAATCGTGACATCACTACTTGAAATACAACCTCAGGATGCACTCTGGTTTGAACTGCTCTGGTCTGGTCTGATCTGGTCTGGACTAGACTGGATTGGTCTGGTCCAGCTGGTGAACATGGTAGATGTGTGTGAAGCTGGTGGGATCCGTAGAGGAGGGTTAGGTTCACATGACATTTGATGTGATTGATGGATTTTCATCAGAGCTGCTGTAAAGCATCTTGTCTGTCTCTACAGTGTGGAACTGGATCTGTGAAGCTGCAGGTATGACCCCTCTTCTCTCTTCATCACCACTCTGGTACCCGGCTCTGTGTGTGTAATCCTTCTCTTCTGATCTGACTCCACAGAGGACGTCAGACTGGATCCCGACTCCGCCAATCCCGATCTACTCATCTCCACCGATGAAAAGCGCATGCGGTGCGGCCTGGAGCGCCACGACGCCCCACGCTGCCGGCAACGCTTCGACGGCTGGTGGTGCGCCATGAGCTGCGAGGGCTTCACCTCCGGACGGCACTACTGGGAGGTGGAGGTGGGAGAGCGGGACTGGCGGCTGGGGGTGGCCAAGGCTTCGGCCACGAGGCAGGGCTTCCACTCGCTCAACACAGACACGGGCTACCTGACGCTGCGTCTGGAGAGGGGGTCGGACCTGAAGGCGCTGACGGTGCCGCCCACCCTGCTGTCGCACAGCCTGATGCCCAGGAAGGTGGGGGTGTACCTGGACTACGAGCAGGGACAGCTGTCCTTCTACGACGCGGAGAAGCGCTCTCACCTGTACACCTTCAGCGAGAAGTTCACAGAGGAACTGATCCCCGTGTTCGGGACTGTGGAGGTGCTCAAAGACCTGGTGATCCGGTCTGCGGAGGTCAGAGAGCCGTGCCTCTGCCCGGGGCCGTGCCTCTGGAACTGAAACGTCCGACACGCTCCTCTGTTTGTCGGTATTCTGGTCGATTCTTTAGTTAATCTAAATCCCGTAACGGTTCTGAACCACAAGTCTCTCCGGGAGGGGGGGCTTTGTGAGCCACCATCGTTCTGTATCACGGCCTCTGTGACCTTGCCCTCATGGAGATGTTTGTATTTTAATAATGCCAGCCAGGTGAGACCCTTAAAGAAGCAGCCTTTAGATGATGTCTTATCAAATTCAACATTTCAAAACAAAAATTTCTTGAAGTGAAGAACATGAGCCAAAGGTTTCCTCGCAGCAACATGGTGAATGTGGCAATTTGGCAGTCACATTTGTATTAATTCTAGATGAAAAGCAAGTCCTGTCAGTGTTGTTGAGCTCACTAACAGCTGCAGGTCCGTGCACACGAGGCTAATGCATGTCAACAGTTTGCTTCTTAATCTCAAGCTTCATGAGAACATGTTCAGGCATGGGCTTCTTTCTGCAGCTGTGCTGTTCTGTTGTTTCTGCAACATACAGATGTTTTTTTTCCTCTCCCAAACATCAATAAACAAACCGTAAACACTGTTTTTGTTGTCAGTGATGACACATCATTAGGTCATACAGAAGAAACTTTAATTTCAGCTCTTGTAGGAACAGAAACCAGAGGATCTACCGATGTGAACTGGTAGAAAGTTGATCCAACTCTAAAATATGTTTTAAAAAATCATGCAAAACACAAGCAAATACAGACTCTCTGTTTTCACACACCACATTTACCACCTTTACGGATTAGTAAAGTATCTTGACTTGACTTGACATCTCATTAAAATGTAGAGGAGCACATGAATGTGAAGCCCTGTTTACTGGAAAATCTGAATTATAAAACCATGTTACATCATGATCGTGCTCTGCGTGAGTATTGAAGCCATAAATCAGCAACATAAACCTTTGTCTGTCATTAAATTAAACTTCAGTCTGCTTCAGTAAAAATTGTAAAGGAGTGTTAAATATACTTGGAAAAAAAACTTTAATATACAAATCTATTAACAAGCATCCATAATACACCACTGGGCTGCTCCTGGTTTTAGACAGGATCAGAAAACACGCTCTTAAATTCAGACCGAACCTGAATGATAACAACGAGGGGAGAAGTTCATCTTGGATTAATGAGCCACAGTCAGATTACTGATTTTGCCATAGTTACATTACTGTGTAATGAGCCACAGTTACATTAAAGGGATAGTTCACCCAAAATTCAAATTTCACTCATTATCTACTCACCCTTCATACTGCTCGTCTGTAATGTCCGTCTTGTATTGTAGCCCCAACATGAGAAATTGTTCCGGTCAGTGCAAATCACGTGAGATTTGCACAGACACAGGAAGAGCAGTGAACTGAGACACTGGGAGCTTCCGCTACAAACAAGCTTAAAATATAGACGTATTTAATTTTTTTCGGAACAATTTCTCATGTCGAGGCTTCAATACACGAGGGACATTACATGTATGGAGGTATTTGGATGTTTTTTGGTGTGTCTTTTTGGACGAAGAAAAGTGAGTACCATTCACAACCATTATATGGGCAAATACTGCTGCGCAGACCCCCCCGTAACTCCGAGAAGGCACAGAGGACGCTGATAATTCTCCCAGCCCTTAGTCGACATGAGGGTGAGTAGATAATGAAATTTGAATTTTGGGTGAACTATCCCTTTAATGAGTCGTACTCAGACCACTGTGGAATTTAATGCAAATTTCTGAACAGTTTAACAGTTAACCAATAAAACTGTAGCCGCTTAAACATAAAGAAAAAGCGTTCTTTGCTGACCATTATGACTGAGCCACAGTCAGATTACTGACCTGAACCAACAGGGTGAGTTTTACATGAGATTATAAAAAGTGAAAACTTGAGAAGCAACAGTGACAGTAATAATGGAAACATTAAAAAGAGCATTTCCTTTAGGCACATTTTGTAACAGACATGACAGAAGAACCTCTCTCCTTTTATCTACTGCTCACATGCACTAAGTGTGTGGGATCGCCTCTGATACGATCGTGTTGTAGTGAAACAAATCTTAAGATTCATACAACATCTTCTTTGTGACGGTTGTTCCCGCCATGACGCCCCTCTGAACCACTTCTTTGGTGACGTGACGTGTTACCATGCCGCTGGTCTCTGTGTGCTGTGTTGTCATCATCATCCCTGTTGGGGAAACGACTCGACTTCAGTTAATCATATTCATATTCACAGCAGCAGGACAGAGCTCACTGTGAAACTCTATCTGTACCTGAGAAGTAAGGGTCGTCGAGCATGGTGTGTGAGACGTTGGTCATTGTGCTGACTTCTGTTGGCATTTGGAAGACCTCCCTCTTTGTTAGTGATTGGCTGTTGAACTGAGATAGTGCACCTGTAGAGGAGGAAGAAGTAGTGACGGGGTTGATTACTCTGAAACCCTGAATTCATATTACAACCTAATGTTGTCTGGTCTGACAGCTCAGTCTGCAGGGGACAGTCTTCACTTAGACAGGTGCATCTCAATAAATTAGAATATCATGGAAAACTTGATCTATGTCAGTCATTCAGTTCAAATAGTGAAACTAATACATTTTATACATCTATTACACACAGAATGAAACATTTCATGTCTTTATTTATTTCATATTTATGTCCATCTATGCAGTCAGTACACTTGGTTGGGGCTATTTGACTTGAACTACTAGAAATGGACTTTCCCGTGTATTTAGATGCACCTGTTAACGTGCTGTCAGACTGAAATTCATCTCACCTCCGTCCTGAGACTCGATGGTGATGATGCCCTCCCTCTCCGGACCGAAGCCCTGTGTGGTTTGAGCCTGGACTTTGAACTTGTAGGGAACATTCTCCGTCAGGTTCGGCACCGTCAGACTGGTCTCGGAGCTGTCTCCGTTCACCTGGAAGGAACGAACGTCGCCTGCAGGCAACAAGAAGTCAGTCAAACTCATAGTCAAGACTAGGGTTGCAAAGGGGCGGAAAATTTCCAGTAAATTTTCGATAAATTTCCAGAAACTTTCCATGGGAAGTTAAGATGGGGAATTTTGGAAATATTCCAAATGGGAAACTTTCCATGGGAATTATGGGAATTTTTGAGAATTACTGGGAATTTATGGGAATTAACTGGAAATTAGGGGTAATTTAAACAAACTGTATCATATCCAAACATAAATGTAAAATTTTGTTTTGTCATAAGCAAAATAATACAATACATTTCAACAGATTTGTGAGTAGAACTTTATCAAGTTTTAATTCTTGCATGAACAATCAATTCTTTTAACTGAACAACAAAAACATGAATGTTGAGTAAAATGTTACCTTCAATTTAGTAAATTTCGGATTTATTTCCGTTTATTCCCATTTATTCCCATATATTCCCATATATTCCTGTTAATTCCCATGGAAAGTTTCCAACTTTGAAAATTCCCGGAATTTTGCAACCCTATTCAAGGCTTTAAGAAATGACAGGTGTAGGGAACGTGAGCATCCTACACAAAAACCACTACAGAGCACAAGACTGTGAATGTAAAGTCTTACCTCCACCGTGCAGCTGTTCACAGGTAACCACGTAACCCAGGATGTCTCCGTTGGGCTTGCGGGGTTTCTCCCAGCTGAGCTGCAGCGAGTCTGGACTCAGAGCGGTGAAGACCAGGGGGCCGGGGGCACTAGGGGTGCTGAGGGTGAATGGCGATCCTGCAGTGACAGAAGAGAGGCGGAGACAAGGAGTTATATAATACTGTGTTGCTGACTGTGTCTGATGAAGTCTTGGTCTCGGTGGGTTACGGGGGTAGAACCTGGCATGGGGCTGAGGGGGCTCTTGGGGTCGACCGCAGACTCGATGGTGATGACTCCCTCTCTCTCCGGACCCCATCCCTCCTGGCTCTGGGCCTTCACCTTGAACAGGTACGAATGGTTGGGCAGCAGATCCTGGATGATCACAGAGTTTTCTGCCGGGTTCGTCACATTAACGCGCTTCATGTCGCCTTCAGGAGAGGACAAGATCAACAAGAAATACTCAGAAATGTATTTAAAAGCAGTTAGGGAATGCAACTTAACTAAACTAAACTAATGTAACCACATGTACCAGTAAGCAGTCATCTTTCAGGGGTCACTCACCTCCATTGAGCAGCTGGTACAGGACACAGTAGCCCATGATGTCTTTCTCACAGTGGGGCTCCTGCCAGCTGACTTTGAGGGCAGTGGGGCCGAGAGCAGAAAACACCAGTCGACTGGGGGTGTCGGGGACTCCAGGGGACACTCGAGCATCTGATCGGTAACAGAGATAACAGAGTGGAAACTATGAGCAATGTGCTAGTCGTGTGTATCTGTATAAAGTGTGAGGTCTTAAACCAGAGGGACAGACTGAAGTGTTTATTAAATGTTAAGATTTTTACTCTTATATCTCACATAGACATGAGGTTGGCTGAAAATTGACTTGCAAGTTTATTTTCCCCCTGAAGGAGATATCCTGCTCTTTAGCTACTAAATGCCCTGATACAGTGGTTCTCAAACTTCTTTACATCAAGGACCCCTAAATTGACACAAATTAGACCACGGACCCCCATTGGACAAAAAATTGAAGAGACTGAAGAACATTACTTTTTTAGTCGATGTATACATTCAATTAACATTTTTGAAAATGTTGTAGAGAAATTTCTGGAAAAAAGTGTTAAAAATTCTCAAAAATACTTCTAGAAAAATGGGTAAAATTTCTCAAAAAAGAAAGGGAAAAAAAGAAGAATTTCTCCAAAAAAAAAAAAAAAAGTTAAAGAAAATTCTAAAGTGATAAAATTTCAAGAAAAAGTTGGGGACCCCCTTTAACCCTCTCAAGGACCCCTGGGGGTCCCCGGACCCCACTTTGAGAACCACTGCTCTAATAAGTTCATCATTTGCTCTCTGGCCATGTCTTTCTGCTGGTTGAAGAGCATTTAGAGGACAGATGGTCCTGATGGTCTGAGCCGAACTGGACTGAACCAGCATCTAAAATCAAAGCGGTGAGCATCCTTCACCTTGCTCATCATTTTGTATCGTATTATCTGTACGCTAATATAACCTAGTGGTATATTTATGTAGGACATGATGAGTTATCTGTAGAGGCTATACACAACATTACACATTAAACAGTCGAGTTGACCACATCAGCGGTGATTCAGAATCAGACACTCACAGCTGCAGGAAGAGAGATGAGCTGCAATACACCTCACATCAAGCAAACCTCCAAAGCCTCGTGTCTGCATGTTGCACACTTACCATAAAGCACCCTGTCCAGATTATATAAGGCTTCATTGACCTCTGAGGATTGGCTGCCGGCCCGTGGACCCCGAGACAGGCTGTAGCTGAACTGGTTCTGAGAGCTGCTGAACTGGTTCTGAGAGCTGCTCTGCATCCCAGTGTAGCCAAACCCACCCGAGGGCGCTTTGAGCAGGGGGGCAAAAGAGGAGAGGAGGACACCAGAAGATGAAGGGTGGAAGTGGCAGGAAGAGGGGCAAGTAAAGGGGGAAACAAAACATATTGAGGGCAGATGAGAGAAGGGGAGGGAGGGAGGGAGAAACAGCGATAGTCAGCAAAAGTGGATAAGCCTGCTGTGCAGCCAACAGCCCCAACCATGCTAACAGACGTCCAAGCTATCATTTCATTCGCCTCGGCAGCAAAAAGCATTTTTCTTCTATATATTTCCTTTTTTTTATATTTCTTTTTTCTTTTGTAATGGCAAAACTCATTAAAATAGATTACAAAGATAAACAAACTTAAATAAAAGAGGGAAATACACATTTTCCATTCCTTCCAGATGTCCTAAGTTAGTCAGTTATAGAGAGAGAGAGAGATGGCAGCTTGTTCTAGGCAGAACTAGACATGAAGGCATCTGATTGGTTTTTTGCTCTCGGAGCGAAAAGCATGAATGGGTCAGAGTTTTGTCAGTCCTGCAGCTGCCACAGAGGTCTGATTGTTGTCGTTCCTTTTTCTGATGACATAATGTATTGACTACTCTCAGGATAGAAGGAGCATTTCACCCACAAAGTGATTCTGAACATTATTACCAAGTTGTATTCACTTTTTAGCTCCGCTGAAATCCTCCATAGAGATAACCTTAACCCAGAATCTGTCCTCTAAGCACTAATCAAAACTTTAAACAGGTTATTTTCAAATGTATTTTGACTTTTTACAGTATACATTTTGACCAGTTTGGCACAAAATATAACAAAACAAATTTTCATTTTGGCAGCACTGACAAATTAACAACTACTGTAGATTTTCAAACATGAATTAAAAGTTTTGAATGACTTACTACCTTTAACACACATAATAGACGCAATAGAGTTTTGATGGAGCATGAAACTGTTGTGCCAATAGGCTATATGCCCAGCTGGCTAAAAACCAGGAAGTAGTGGTACTTCCTGGTTGGTACTTTATGAATTTCAGCCAGCCAGGTGTGTCTGATTATTGTTTTGAGGTCAGACACACCGGGATTAATCAGTTTGGCCAATCATGTACAACAGGAAATAAAGGAGCTGGCTGAAATTCAGGCAGTACCAACCAGGAAGTACCACTACTTCCTGGATTTTAGCCAGCTGGGCATATAGCCTATTGCACTTGGAGCTTAAAGAATGTCAAGACTGTTTTGGAAAAAATAGCCAAAATGATTGAAAAAAAAAAAATTGTAAAACATTGCATTGTTTTAAACCAGAGGGACAGGGCTGACTTTTCTACATTCACTCTGGAATATTTCAGACCTCCATTGAAACTCACCCAGAGCTGGAAATTTGGACATGTCTCCCATGACGATAGAGTCCCGGATGTGTTCGTCTGTGTAAGCCCTGTTCTCTGAGCGCTTTCTCATGATCACCTCCGAAGAGTGGACTGAACCTCCCATCATCATGTCCTGTCTGACAGAACCTCCTGTGGGTAAGGGTAAGACAGGTTGAAAGGATGAAGATTCACAAGAAGTGGATACTCTGCCTGAAGTTATTCGATTGTCATCCATCCATCTCACCTGGTCCGCTCATGTAGGTGGTGGTCGTCTCTGTCGTGTAGGAGGAGGCCCCACCACCGCCTCCACCCATTTTGTAGTTGGAGCTGAGGGTGGACATGGGAGAGGAAGACGTGGACAGGTTGCGGTTCCCCGATCCTCCTGGGAAAAGGAAGCTTTGATCCCACTTCCCATTCATGGCATAATCTGTGAAACGACACCACAACCAGGAGCCACAACTGTCAACAACACAACAGAACCTGGAAAATTCATTCAGCAGTTTCCATCCTGACACTGAACGACACAGCGCCACTGACATGAAGCAACCTGGCGCCATGCTGAACCAGTCCATAGAAAGGAAGCACCAGCAGTTTAAATGACCTGTACCTCCAGATGGTTATTACAAGTTATAGAGATGGCAGCAACAAACAGCACCACCTACAGTCAAGGGGAGCAATTTTACTTTTTTTTTTGTAACTTCTTAACTTTCTGCCCTTGAATGACAATGGAATTATTTATATTGTTCATTCACTGATGTTTGGTTCTGTAACAATTACTGCTCATTCCTCTCGTATTATCATTATCACAAGAGACAGAAAAATGATTGAACATATGACATATTGAGCAGAGAGAGCAGATCGCTAACTGGAAATGAAGCCAGAAGGTCTGAATAGCGTGTAAACAAGAGAAATAACAGCAACAGGAAACAAGACAACAAAAATCTTTCTGCAATACAGGAATAGCAGCCCCGTTAAGCCATAAAGGGTGTCTGTTCACTGAAACGACAGAGGGCTTTTAATTTGAAATGCTGAAAGGAAGTGTTGAGTTTGTATTACTATGTAAAGCAGTAATGTTAACACTGGATAAGTAATTTTACATATCAAACAGAAGGGGATATACATAGAGACCTATTACCCTGTGCACCCAAACAAAGGCCACAACCACTGTGTGTGGATACGCAGCAGTTAACAACTACTGTCCACTGAAATAATGATATAGTAATGACTACTGAACATTGATGGATACGACAACATGACATATTGATAGATATGGCTGCTGTGACCCCATCACAACAATGGGACACCTATATTTCATGTCGATCCATTCAGTAATTATTGAGACTTTTCAGTCTGACCAGAATGTTTTTGTAAATACAGTGACATTACATCCCTTGTTGAGTATAAAATACACCTGTAACACAAAGGCTGTAAGTGGTGACACCAAAACTGCTGCTGCTCTTTCTCTGACATGTGGAGAACTGCAGTACAAGTTGAACAACTCCACCTGAAGGACACAGTGCAGTGACTAAAGCCCAGATACACACAGACAAGCCGCCTCCCAATCACTATCTCCCCAGTGGGATGGAGAGAAGACAGGCAGGCAGAGACAGGCACTTGTTGGAAAAGCCTGCCCCAGATCATCAACTGGGGGTGGGGCAGTTGATGCCGGTGTTCCTCTCAGCTGGTGGAAGGAGAGGAGCGAAACAACGGGGGGGAGGGGGAAACCGAGTGACTAAAACAAGTGATAATGTTGGTGAACAGATGGATCACAGAGGCAGAGAGAAACCCTGGTGGCCTTGCTGGCATGCTGCCTATCTGCGGGTCTGGTGGAGTGGTCTTCACCTGGCAGAGGGTTGGGGGCCTCATCAGTGCTGGTCTCTGTGTCTGTGCTGAGCCGACTGGGGATGACGTCCACCTGCTTTTTCCAAGACACCTGACGCAGGTCTAGGTGGGACCCCACCAACTTCACATATTTCCAGCCTTGCATTTGGATCAGGTAGAAGCAAGAAGGTGAAGGAAGGATAGAGTTGTAGAAAACAAGTACCAAGGTTTGCTTTTTTTTTTACTGAACAGTAGGCTACTTAGAGACAATCCGTATTCATATTCATGGGATTAACACCCTGAACCTCTTCAGGCTTCTCACACCAAAGCAGAGAAATGTAGAAAGGCAAATGAATTTCCTCCTTCAGCCCTGATCTGACCAACACTTCGCAGAGCTGTGTGTCTCCTCGGACTGATGTTGCATAGGGACATCCTGGCTACAAGACTATAAGCAAAAACCCTGAGAGAACTGGAGAATGAACTGATCAGAACCACCATCCATCAGCTGGGAGTTATCTGGCAGAATAAAACCACACTGTCAGCTGTTAAGAGGAGTTTGAGCTTCTGGCTCTCATACCCACCATCACCAGAAATGCTGGGCGTCTTCGAGCCTGCAGGAGACTTCAGCACCTCGTTGCTGTACATCAGGTAGCTGTCGTACTCATCTCCTGCCTCTGCGTCTACGATAGGGATATCTGGGATGATGGGAACTGGGTAAAAAAATAATAAAAAAGGAAACCTCTTAGTGAACTAGCTCTTAGTCTAGTTTTTGTGGAGATTTGGGATTTGTTTTGGACATACTGGACAGAGGTCTGGCGGGCTGCGATGCCAGATTGATGGAAGCGTCTCTGAAGGGGCCCCAGCCGATGCTGTTTTTGGCGCGGACCTTGTACTGATACGTCTGGGCGTTCTGGAGGTTCTCGATCAGTAGCATTCGTTTCTTGGGGTTGTCGATCTTTACTTTCTTGGCAGCGCCCACGGGCTCTGTGAAGGAAGAGGAGACAATATTACAACATGATGACATCACATAAACATGGTGACAGCGTTTGCTCCTCTGTGTGGGGACTCGGGAAAGGTTCGTACTCAGTTCGTCGTCAATGGGTGTGTAGATAACCTCATAGGCCGTAATGTTTCCATTTGTCTCAGCTGGCTCCGCCCAGCTGATCTGAGTGACGGTTGGACTGATGACGTTGAAGGCCAGACGTCCAGGTTCACCAGGCACTGCAGGTCAGAAAGTATTTATGACACAAGTGTTTCATAAAGGTAGTTTACACATCAGTACTTTTAATGGTTAAAACCATAGTTATTAATGAATGCTTGCAACCAGAAGCTGAAAACTCAATGGAATAGAATAACACAACAGCCTAATTATCTAGCCTAATAAACTCAGCTTGTTCACATAAAAATTAAAGTATTGACAGTTCAGTTGATTAGTTCATCCTTTTCCTCAAATCTTTAGGTTTGAATCTTAAAGAATATATATTTTAACAGCATAAGGCTCAGTATTTAGCAGCATTAGACTCAGTATTTGGTAGCAAGAGGGCTCAGTATTTATCAGGACTAGGGCTCAGTATTTAGGAGTCTCAGGCTCAGTATCTGGCAGCAAGAGGACTCAGTATTTAGCAGCAATAGGCTCAGTATTTAGCATCAGTAGGCTCAGTATTTGGAAGCAAGAGGACACAATATTTAGCAGAACTCAATAGCAGCACTAGGGCTCAGTATTTAAGAACCAAAAATCAACTCAATGTTGGTAGGTGGTCATTATTATTATTATAGAACCTAAGTCTGCTTTATAATCCCAGTACATGGACGATAACCTGGGAATCATTCCATGAACATACAGTTATAGACTTATAAACAAGTACAAGTAACAACAGTGTACAAAGATGTGAATCCTCTAAATATGATTCAGTTTTGTGCGACTGAGTCCTCTGTGGTGTAGTGGATTGGTTCTGGGTAGTTACCATCCTCCAAGGTTTGACAGGTGACAATGTCAGTGTTGTGGCCTTCTCCAATTGCGTTGTAGGCGCACACTCGCATCTCATAGTCACAGTAGGGGTACAGGTCAGTCAGCTCAGCCTGAGGAGTCTTCACATCCAGGACCTTGGCATCTTTCTCTGGGTCACCATAGATCCAGTACTTCACCTAAAGAAAGGAAAATGTGTGTTGTAAATGATGGGCACCCACCCTGAAGCTTCTGCTCTTATGGATATAATAGTGTACCTACCTTGTAACCCATGGTGTTGCCAGGTGGGGGGTCCCACTTCAGGTGAATGTTTCTGGGTCCAGTCGGCTTGGCTTTAGGGTTTCCTGGAGCGAAAAGGAGACCTCCAGGGGAAGTGGCCTTCTGGCTGATGAAGCCCTTCTGCTGCAGTTTGGCAATCTCAGGAGCTGCAGGAGGATGAAACACAACCTTTAGTCCCATATCACATGAAACCTGAGAAACTACATGTTACCTTCATGTCTCCTAACTGTATCTTACCTCCGTCTGTGACATTGACCAGGGTGGTCTTTCGCTCCCCAACAGAAGCGTTACTACTGGGGTCAAACAGCTCCAGCTGGATGGTCTCTGGCTGGATGGGACCAGGGTGGGCTTTGGGGTCGATTACGATGTTCTTCTCCGTTTCTCCAGGACCAAACTTAAGTGGACCAGACAGTTCGAAGCGCTGGGCCTTTTTAGTTCGCCATTTCACTGTAGCGGGGCTGTCGGGGTTTCGAGTGCGGACGACCGGGATGGTGTAGGTTGGGTCAGATGTGGTGAAGTTCTGGGTGCCCTTCTTGAACATGAACACACTGGGCTCTGGATAAAATGAGATGAATTGAAGAAAATCAGTGCTTTCACTGAAGGAAGGGGGAAATATTTGTGTGAAGTATCCTACATCTTCTCACCTTGATGGTCGGCGATGGTGATGGTCGTTCTTGGGTAGCGCCCCAGCTTGGCGCCCTGCCGTGGGTTACTGAGGTCCATGACAAACTGCTTCACCTGTTTGTCCTCGAGGAGACCGTCCTTCTCACCCAGCTCCAGCAGACGCACAGGAACGGTCTTCTGGGTCTCACCAAGACCATAGGTCAGGTCTCCTTCCACAGTCACGTAGTCCTGAGTATGGAGACAAACAGGTCAGAAGTAGTACACTCCGGATGAAGACCAACACCTCACATCTCACTCTGAGCCTTTACTCGGAGAAGAACTAATGATGTTTGGGTTAAAGCTCAACCCGATCCACATCAGAGAACAGATATAGTCCAGGGTATCTGTGTAACTACAGAGACACAAGCTCAGTTAAAGGGATAGTTCACCCAAAATTCAAATTTCACTCATTATCTACTCACCCTCATGTCGACTAAGGGCTGGGAGAATTTTCAGAGTCCTCCGTGCCTTCTCGGAGTTACAGCGGGGGGTCTGCGCAGCATTATTTTTTCCATATAATGGTTGTGAATGGTGCTCACTTTTCTTCGTCCAAAAAGACACACCAAAAAACATCCAAATACCTCCATACTGCTGGTCTGTAATGTCCCTCTTGTATTGAAGAGAAATTGTTCCACCGGTCAGTGAAAATCACGCAAGACTTGCACTGACACAGGAAGAGCAGTGAACTGAGACACTGGGAGCTTCCGCTACAAACAAGCTTAAAATATAGACTTATTTAATTTTTTTCGGAACAATTTCTCATGTCGGGGTTTCAATACAAGAGGGACATTACAGACGAGCAGCATGGAGGTATTTGGATGTTTTTTGGTGTGTCTTTTTGGACGAAGAAAAGTGAGCACCATTCACAACCATTATATGGACAAATACTGCTGCACGGACCCCCCGTAACTCAGAGAAGGTACGGAGGACAGGACTCTGAAAATTCTCCCAGCCCTTAGTCGACATGAGGGTGAGTAGATAATGAGTGAAATTTGAATTTTGGGTGAACTATCCCTTTAAGGGTGAAGCTCCAGTTTATAAAGTCATCTCACCTTCTTGTCCTTTGCTGTCAGATCCCGTGTGCGATAGGAGACCTGTGTGCGTCCGTCCTCCATGATTTCTCTGCTGATTGGGATATTGGCGACTCCGTCCTGTCGGCTGTAGGTGTAGGCCGGCTGGAGGAAGGAGAACACACTGGAGGCTGCAAAGAGACAGGAAGAACGGAGTCAGCTCGTCTGATTTTCTTTGACTGAAGAGGTGGCAAGTTAAAAAAAAAAGAAATTCTTACCATGCTCCTTGATTATGGTGATATTCACCAGGCGTTTTCCAATCTCAGCAATGCCCAGTGGTACATCTATGGCCTCCACCTGCAGCTGCTTCTTGTCATCGTCTTCGTCCTTGACAAAGAGCGGCACATGAACGTCCACTGACTCCACTCCCTCTTGGAACTCGATGGCTCCTGATGCCTCTGCAGAGATAGATGAAAAGAAGATGACATTAGTATTACTGATGGAGATGTGAGCTACTAGACATGTGGGATTAGCATCTGAACAGTCACCTCTGTCTGTGGCCACAGTGTAGTAACCAGGAACCACTTTAAGGTCATGGAAATTTCCAGACTGGACATTTTTTTCTGTGAGTTTGACGATGTCAGGATAACTGCTCCTCGGAGCAGACAGGACTGTGTCCATGATGGTATAGTCCTGCCTGAAAAGCACAGAGGGGAGGGAGGGGGGCACAGATGTTAGAGTTGGACTCAACAGTGGGTCCGTAAAGCGACAGTGAGCTGAGTGTATCCATTAGGACATTACCTTTTCCCAGCATTCCTCTGCATCCTGCAAGAACCACAACAGGTACAAGTCAGGGAACACAAATAGATGGATAGAATAGATAGAAAGACTTTATTGTCCACCGTAGTGGAAATTTGTCTTCGGCCTCTCCAAGACAACAAAGCATAAAACAACCAAAGCACTCCACAGCATACACATAAGAGACATAGAAACAAGAAACAAACTGAAATTTTGTGCAAAAAACAGGAATAGACAACAACAACAGTAAACACAACAGCCCTTTAAGGGGTTGTCAGGTGCAGTCAAACAATCATAACATATTCAGAGCTTGTATGGCCTGTGGAATAAAAGATTTCTAAACAATTTCCCAGCTCATCCTAGGAACTCTGAATCTTCGGCCAGATCAACGCACAATGTAAACTCAGGTCTGTCTGGATCTGGACTTCTTACCTGAAGGTGGTCTTCTGCACCTTCTGGCCCCCAGTGATGTTGTTGTACACCTCACTAAGCTGCAAGAAGGGACAAACATTCAGTGACACACTCACAATCATTAACACATTTATGAATAATCGCTGACAAACACACTCACGTTGTCGGCCACCTCCTTGCGGAGCTGCTCAGCGTCTCTGGATTCAGGTCGAGAAAGGTTCTCAGAGAAGAGCCGGTTCAGCCGAAGAGAAACTGGGAACTGGACTAAAAGACAAGGACAGAGGTTGAAGCTGTCGTGATCTTCTTCAGACCAATACTCAACTCACGTGTTCTGACAAAACACTCACTGGTTTCTTTAGGGTTGGGCTTCATCAGAGCCTGGGGGTGGTTGGGCCCTCGGTGAACGTTATCTGTGACCTTCCAACGAACCACATCGGTCCCTTTAGGAGGACCGGTTCTCACCATGGGAGTGTCCAGGTGGTCTGAAGTGAGCAGAGACTGGCGGAGCAAATACTCGTCCTCCTTGAAGCCGACCATGCGCCCTGCAGACAAAACATGACATGACTCAAGACTTAATTCTGGGTCCAGAACATGATCCCAGGTCAGGAAATGTCGTTCAAGTCTGACAACTAGGGCTGGGACGATATGCTTTTCTCCCGATTCAATTCTTCTACAATTTTTTGGATGGCGATTCGACTTAAATTGCGATTCTACGATATTGCAGATTCTCTCGATTTTTAGTCTGCATTTTTAACATTTATCTGCACACAAATACTGTAGGAGCCTATAAATTAACAGACTCCATTATAAAGTGACCTTAAACCTTTTTCAAAACCTGTACTCTCTCTGTATGTAAAAAAGCCTCACAAATGCACATTGCAAAATATATTAAAAAAAAAAAGAAAATCGATTTTTTTTTGTTAAAAATCGTCAAAAAAAGATATCGCGATATTTATGTGAATCGATTTTTTTCTCCCACCCCTACTGACAACATCATCCCATGTGGGACAACTTCTCAGCTCTCAGATCAGTTACTGTCACAACAAGTCTCACCTTTAGCGCAGCACGGCAGCAGGGCCAGACAGCTCTGGAGAAAGAAGAAGAGACAGATACTTTATCACCTCTGGGTGGATGGAGATGTGAGCATGCAGATTATGAGTGTATAGATATGTGAGTGTGCTGAAGTGAGTGTACAGATTGTGACGGTGCATTTGAGAGTCCAGAAGTGTCCTGAGTTACCTGCCAGCAGCTCTTGCAGCAGGCGCAGTATTTCCAGCAGCAGAGCAGCAGCAGAGCCAGCAGTAAGAGGAGGAAGAGGAGGAGAGGGAGCAGCCACAGGAGGCTGGCAGCAGGACAGTCTGGGGGAGTAGATCAGAGTTAATATACAACAAACATAATAAACATAATAACATAGACACTGACTCTGATTGGTGCCTGTGCCTGTGTCATTACTTTCATGTTGTCCGGTCTGCAGAGATGGACAGAGTACTCGACCCCAGTACTTGAGTAAGAGTACAAATACTACTGGTCAAAATTTACGCCGTTACAAGTAAAAGTAACTCAGTCGACATGTTACTCGAGTAAGAGTAAAAAAGTACTTGCTTTTAAAGGTACTTAATTATCCAAAAGTACATGCTTTGAAATTTACTTTAAAGCAGAAGTAAGTGATATATTTGTGTTAATATAAGTCTTAAATAGTTATATCTTCCGACAACAATCACTTACATAGAGTGTTTGGACTGAAACACGGGTCTGTCAGTCCCTCTGCTCTGCTCTGAGCCGAGGAGAAAACATTTATCGTATCCTACAGTTTTTATCCAATGAGGAGAGAGAACGGCATGCAGGGCTGTGTGTGCAGCCAAGGGATGCCGTGAATGTGGTGACGTAGGGACGAGGACTGTTATGGTGCGTTCAAGGTAACTCGTAACTCCTGTTTTTCCGACCTGTGAAGTTGTACAAGTTCGATCTGGTACGAGTTCACGGGTCGGAAGTTACGAGTGGCCGTTATAGTGACTTTCACCGGTAAAACAGGTCGGAAAAACACGAGTGGGTTGCCTGAAACGCTACAAAGTCGTAAGTTGTGACTTGAAGCTGTAATTTACGGTTTCAAAAGCCTACCTGGAATGCAGCATTAGCGAAAACGACCGGATCGCTTACTTCTGCTTTAAGTAAAAGTAAGAGTAAGAGTAAATTTCTTATTTTTCACATCAATGAATTACTATATATTTTTCTAAATGAATTTAAGGACCTTTTAACTCTTGTTTCTGAGAATGAACTCTTTGAAACCAGCTGCACTGATGTGCTGCTTTTAGGGGTTAGGGTTTCCTTCTTTGACAAACACAGCTTGTGTTCAATAGTATTTTAGAAAAAAAAAAAAAAAAGAGCAGACCTGAAAGTAACGATTACTTTTCAGCCTTCCTAGAAATTAACTCGAGTAAAAGTAAAAATATTTGTCGTAAGAGTAATACGTACCAAAGAAATCTAATACTCAAGTAAAGTACAAATCCTCTGGATATGTACTTAAGTACAGTACTCAAGTAAATTTACTCCGTTACTGTCCACCACTGCCGGTCTGGCCTCTACAGCTCAGCTCAGACCAAATATCACTCAAACCAGTCATTAAAAGGTGATGTTGTTGTTCACACTGCACCTCACCTTTTTTCTTGAGCACCTGAAGCTCCAGGATCCCATCCGCCTGGTCTTTAGTATCTTCAACAGTGTAATGATATGTACAGTCATCATCCTCGTCACGGAAACTACAGGAGTCCTTCACGCTCTCCCCTGGAAACAGAGACGTTCATGTTATGTCTATGCTCCAAGTCCATTGTTCAGACGGCTGTGTACTGAGTGTCTCAACCAACCGTGTGAGTGTTTTGTTGTAATATGCAACAAACCAATCAGAGAACAAGGAGCTTTTTGACATTGATTTTCAGGCAAGAGAATCAGATGACTAAATGTTTGTTATTTGGTTTCTGCTTGTATAAAGTGCTCTTGATGTTGTCTGTTTTGTGATAAAAAAAAGAAAGAAATGACGACAATCAAAGAGTCATCTCCCATTCCCTTTAAAAAACAGGTGTGCTCTGATATGTGCACAATATGATATTATATCGATTCAATTAACAACAATTCGATATTGTCGGTATCACAAAGACTGCCACGATACTACGATGTAAGACTGACCTCAGACCAGGTTTCCTAACTTACACCAACACATTCATCAGTGCTCAGATGTGTATTCACTATTTAAACAACGTGGAGCTGGACAAATACCAACAAAAACTGTGTTTGAAAGCAGTGAGACAGTGGCCGTGTGTCACATCCATCACAGCGTCCTGCTGAATCTGGACAGTTACTGATCACTTACGTTCCTTGAGTTCATCCACCATGACGATCTTAAAGGGACACTTGGTTTTACATTCCTCTGTGTCCTTTTTCTCCCCTGTGTTCCACGCTGTACACTGGACACAAGTTCTTGTAGCTTCACAGGCGCCCAGCTGGGCCTACACACACACACACACACACATGTCAAAATTAGCTAAATCAATTGCCATATTATACAAGGTAAAAGATATGTTGAACCAGCGTGCTTTGTATATTTTGTATTGTACAATGGTTGTCCCTTACATAACGTAGCCTATTGTCTAGAAATATGGGGGAATGCATATTCTACCCATACTAAACCTATCTTTATTCTTCAAAAAAAAAAAAGCTGTAAGGATTATCACTAAATCAAATTACAGAGAACCATCAAATGGATTATTTATTAAATTAAGGACTTTCAAATTCATGGATTTAGTGGACTACAAAATTGTATTGATAATGTACAAAGTGTATAACAACTTGTTACCTTGTAAAATTGTGAACATGTTTAAAATAAAAAAAAGGGAATGTAGATATGAGCTCCACGGGAAATGTATGATTGAGAAAAGAAAATCCAGGACTAAAATAAGAGATCAATGTATTTCTATGTATGTATGTATAAAAATAAGATATTTGAAAAATATGAGAAATTTGGTTGATGTAACTGACACTAGTCTGGAATTATATTTGGGATCTTGTGCTACACGTCATTATTTCTGTTTGGATGTTTTGAATGATTTGATCTGAATAAGCTGATCATGTAAGTAGGGTAGGCGAAAATAAGCGTTAGCTTTAGCCTATGCCTTTTCGGTATGGTTAAACTAATATTTTCTATTAAACTGTGTAATTTAAATGACCTGACCGAAATAAAACATTTTTCATTCCTTCATTTTCATTCATTCATTCATTCACACACACATGAAGAGAGATGACACTGACACGTAAACATTATCCCGACACAGACAGCAGATAAAAACACATCACATCTACACACCTGGAAGTTTGGCTCACAGGTGGCAGTCGTGCCAAACTCTTTTGATTCCTGACATTTACATTGTCCGCAGACACAAGCTCCTCGGCCGTTACAGAGACCCTGGTGGAGACAGAGACACCGTCACACACTGTAGGTTACAGAGCCACACATGACAGCTGACAGGGCCACTCATCATCACTCACCCCCTTAGTGTCCAAACAGGTCTGGTTGCTCTTGGTGCAGTCACAGGCGTTCCCACCATAACCTTCTGGGCACGCACAGCGACCCATGACACAGGAGCCGCGGCCTGAAGAGAGAGAGAGAGAGTGAGGGGGGTGAGCTTCTTTACCTGCACCTGTGTGTGTGCTGTGTGTGTATGTGAGTGTTTGTGCGCTTGCGTGTCTCCTTGGTCATGACAACATGTCACAGTAAAATATACGGTAAAACTTTAGATTAGGGAACACATATTCACCATTAACTAGGTGCTTATAAGTAGCTTACTAGCTCCTTATTAGTAATTATTAAGCACGTATTAACACCTTATTCTACCTCTATTACACCATGAATTATTAAGATTTTTCCTGATATTAACTCCTAATTATCGCTTATTCATTGTAAATTAATGCATTAATGCTATACTAATTCAGAGTGATAAAGGAAGAATTGCTGTTCTTGTGCTACTGCCCCTGTAAAAGGCCCCAATAACCCACTGGTTATTCACATCATTATTCAGAAACAACAATGCATTCATTTACAATGAATAAGCGATAATTAGGAGTTAAAGCAGTATTAAAGAACTTTCAGTTTTGGTTGAGTTTGGCAGCGCCTGTGGACCAAAGCGGTAGTGTTTTGCCTGAAGGAAGACTCCATTTCCCATGAACACTAGCGTGAAGCCCTGTAAATATCCTGCATTAAAATTAACAGAAGACATCAAAACTAAATTTCAGTTTCCAGTGGATCATTTCAAAGTGAAAACACAAACATAATCCATTGCTAAAGTGCCGTTTTGCCTGTTCCCTCCTTGTTGTGACTCGCAAAAGTGAAAGTGAAAGTAAAGTGAGAGCAGGGTTCCTACCATGCTCCTCAAAGCTGCTTAGTGCCAGAGAAAGAGATACAGACCCCCTCAGACCATGACAGAGGTGTCATTCAACTTGTTGTAAGTCGATGTATCATCACAAAAGTTATGAAAATATTTTATGAAGGTTGAAAAGTTACTTAGTGTTGGTTTAATATCAGGAAAAATCCTAATTCGTGGTGTAATAGAGGTAGAATAAGGCTATGTAGGCTAATAAGGTGTTAATACGTGCTTAATAATTACTAATAAGGAGCTAGTAAGCTACTTATATGCATATTAATAAGCACCTAGTTAATGGTGAATAGGCCTATGTGTTCCCTAATCCCTAAGTGTTACCAAATACTATACAAGGATGCACAGTTGTTGCTCATACAGGTTGTGATACAGTTCATCACAGTGTCGTACCGCTGCAGAGGAAGCCTCCGGATCGTGGACACTGGGTCTTGTCGTACTGACAGTAGGGCCCTTCATACTTGTCTGGGTTGTAGCACACGCAGGTTCCACACTCCAGACAGTCTCCGTTACCCGAGCACGCCTCCGTCATGTTGGGGCCGATGCACAGGCTGGTGTCCACAGCCGAGCCGCTGGCAGAGCAGTTACAGAAGGTACTCCGCCTGAAGGACACAAAGACACAACCGCTCTGAGCACCCAGAGGCAGAGGAACCAGAACCAAGGCCAAGATCTGAATCAATGGTTAAAGTCTGACCAGCCGTCGTGGCAGCGACACTTCCCACACACCAGGTCTCCGTTACCGTGGCACCTGGCAGCATTACGGGTGGGATTCTGGAGGACAGAGAGACAGACAGACCCATAATTAATGACGGTAAATGAGTTCGGCTGGACCTTGTCTTTTGTGAACATCCAAGCACATGCCAACGCAATTCAAGTTTGGTTTTTAGGGACCACACTGCAAAAACTCAAAATCTTACCAAGAATATTTGTCCTATTTCTAGTTAAAATGTCATTTCTAGTCAAAAACAAATTTCACTATACTAAAAATAAGACTCATCACATAAAAAGTAGCTTGTTTTTTAGACACTTTTTACTTTTTTCAAGCATATTTTCACTTGAAATAAGTAGAAAAATCTGATAGTGGAGCAAGTTTTTCTTTCTTATTACACCTGCTTTCACTGGCAGATTTTTCTACTAATTTCAATTGAAAATTAATTTGAAACAAGTGAAAATTATCTAAAAACAAGTTAATTTCTAGGTGATTAGTTTTATTTTAAGTGGAAAGAGATTAGTTCTTTTTACTAAAATTGAGACATTTTGACAAGAAATAAGACAAATATTCTTGGAAAGATTTTGAGTTTTTACAGTGCAATCAGTATTGTATCTGTACAATTGTATCTGTGCAAACAAATAATAATCTTTCTAAAAGACAACAGGGATTATTAGGGCCTTGGCACACTTGGGGATTGGACACTAAATATAGACAGCAAAAACAATTAGACATGTAAAACCAAAAAGTCTGTGGTCTATAAATGGAGTAGTGGCTGTAGAGGCACAGGCCAAGGTACATGCTATACATGCTTTTGGACATTTTTATCAATTAATGAAAAGCACACTTGACACTTGTTTTAAATGTTGACTCCCACACCTCCACATAATAAGTTATATAGCTGAGGATTTTTTTCCTCAATATATCAACATGTAGCTATAGTTTCCGTGCTAGTTCATGAGTAACCGAAGGAACTTAGTTGGACAAACTCAGTTAGTTTTGTTATGAAGTGACAGTTAATTGTGTGAGTGATTGTACCTTCTCACAGTCACAGGTTGGACACAGGATTGAGGCGTTAATATGGACGGCAGCGTTGAAGGTCGTAGGTTTGACCCTCATAAGAGACTCCTTGTCTTCCTTAGACAACTGACATACTGGAGTGTCATCGACCTTTTGCTGGGCTCGGAGGTTCATCTTGAACTTACCCTTGAAACACACACACAAACACACACAGCCTGGGTGTTGTTGTCATGTAGAACCTGTGCTGCAACATTGACTAAACTGGATATTTCAAACACATGGAGAGTAGGAAATATGTTTAATTGTACTTTACATATGAATTGTTAGTTCCCTCTGATTTCATGAATGTGCATGTTGTTTCTTACTATGGCTCCGGGCTTGAAATTAAAGGCTCCATATTCTGCCACCTGCCCACTGCTGTTCAGGAAATGAGCCTCGAAAGCCTTGGCTCTGTCCTCTGCTCGTATACTCATCTTCGAGCGGATATTCTAGAGGAGAAGAGAAGGTCAGCCCACAGAACTTTGTCTAGACTCTGTTCAGCTGACAGACATGGGCTTTTTACCTTGAAGGCATCCCTCATGACCTCCAGTATGTTGGAGGAATCCTCCTGCAGCTTACCCACTTCAGCGATGGGGAAATATGTCTGCAGTTTCTACACAGGACAAAAAAAAAACAAATCCTTGACCTGAACTCTGCTTCATGCTGCGTAACTGTGATGAAGACCGAAGCACTGACCTCGTAGTAGTCGTAGGAGTGGTCGGTGACGGCGAAGATCGGGATGATGTTGTGTTTGCCCAGAAGACGCACCAGCGTGGGTATGGAGGGGTAATCCTGGTTTATGTCCTCCGTGTATTTTCCAGCTGCGTCCAGGTGACAGTGCTCGTCGTTGCGTGGCAGAATCCCAGACAGTACGTTGGCGCCGTCGGCCTCGTAGTGGAAGGTCGACTCTGTGGAGAAGACCAGGAGGTGCGTGCTGTGCTCCCTCCAGCCAATCCGCTCCTGGAGACCAGGGGATGACGAGTTAGAGGAGGTATCTATCTATCTATCTATCTATCTATCTATCTATCTATCTATCTATCTATCTATCTATCTATCTATCTATCTATCTATCTATCTATCTATCTATCTATCTATCCTATCTATCTATCTATCTATCTATCTATCTATCTATCTATCTATCTATCTATCTATCTATCTATCTATCTATCTATCTATCTATCTATGGGTAACACTTTACAATAAGGGTCCCTTAATTAACGTTAGTTAGTACATTATTAAGCATTAATATATCCATCCATACATCTATCTATCTATCTATCTATCTATCTATCTATCTATCTATCTATCTATCTATCTATCTATCTATCTATCTATCTATCTATCTATCTATCTATCTATCTATCTATCTATCTATCTATCTATCTATCTATCTATCTATCTATCTATCCATCCATCCATCCATCCATCCATCCATCCATCCATCCATCCATCCATCCATCCATCCATCCATCCATCCATCCATCCATCCATCCATCCCTTGCTCTCTATCTCTCTACTGTATCTATCTAATGAAGCAGGTGGTCTAGTGTCACTCACCCCACACACAGCAGCCTGCAGGATGGCATCGAAGCCTCCTTCAGGAGCATCCAGGTTTCCAGAGATTTTCTCCCCGCTCAGCTCCTTGTTAAAAAACTCTGTGTCGTTGGTGAGTTTGATGACATTTTTGAAAGAGAAGGGAGGGTCACTGTTGGGCCAAGGCTGTTTGAGTCTGAGGAGGAGAAGAAGAAGAAGACAGGCTGGTCAGTTACCACTGCTCTACATAATGTATATACCAAAACTTCCCTCAGTCACATCTTCTCTTACTTGGTTGGTCTCATATCAGTCTGGGGCTCAATCACTTTGTCCACAAACTTTCCAAAGCCGATGGTGAAGTCGTCTGAAAGCTCCCGGACCAGTGCAGCTGCATTAAACATTTAACTAACAGATATCACCATGAAACTTCCCAAGTTTATCACTTACATTAAGACAAATATTTTTTGTATTACAAGTTTTGTCAAATTGTATGTTTAAATATGTAAATTAGGCAATATCTCATTAAATATGCGCTAATTTGCATATCCGAAATCTGAACAATGGATAAAAGCCACTTTCAAAATTCTTGTTTTATTTTGTTGACATACTAGAGTCAGAAGTTTTTACAGAGGGGATTTTGGATATCTCTCTTTATCACTCTGTAAATGAGAAAATACTGTCACCAGCCCTAAAAATTCAAGTTGGTCGTGTTTTTAGGAGTAAAATGTTGTATAAATCAGGCTATGAATGATATATCAACAATCCCCTCTGCAAAAACCTTCAGAATATAGAAAGGGATCAAACTGGAAGGTTTGGTGTCTGTAAGTGCTGCTGAAGTGGAGATTTCGGGCTCTTATACAACATTTTACTCCTAAAAACACGACCAACTTGAATTTTTAGGGCTGCTAGTATTTTCTCATTTACAGAGTGATAAAGAGAGATATCCAAAATCCCCTCTGTAAAAACTTCTGACTCTAGTATGTCAACAAAATAAAACAAGAATTTTGAAAGTGGCTTTTATCCATTGTTCAGATTTCGGATATGCAAATTAGCGCATATTTAATGAGATATTGCCTAATTTACATATTTAAACATACAATTTGACAAAACTTGTAATACAAAAAATATTTGTCTTAATGTAAGTGATAAACTTGGGAAGTTTCATGGTGATATCTGTTAGTTAAAAATGTTACCCTATTCACCTGTGGTGTCTCCCCAGGCTTCCTATCCATCTTGGACGCCATCTTGAAAATAACACCTTTCTAGTGGTCAAATTTTGGTAAACTTTTAGTATGTTATTAAGGACATCTAATACTATAAAAAACAGCTGAGAAACCTTTTGTTAGAATTTTTTTAGGGTTAGGTGTTTTTTTTTCATATATGCACCCGCCTATCAGTCACATCTTCTCTTACTTGGTTGGTCTCATATCAGTCTGGGGCTCAATCACTTTGTCCACAAACTTTCCAAAGCCGATGGTGAAGTCGTCTGAAAGCTCCCGGACCAGTGCAGCTGCGTTAAACACAATCCATCAGTATCACACTAACAGTTCCCAGACAGTCACAACAACAGAGCACATGCTGCTCACCCAGTTGTCCACCCATCCTCTTCAGGTTGTCCAGATCGTCAGCCATGGAGTTGGAGAAGTCCATCAGGATGTAAAGATCTAGAGGACCTTTGGTTGGAGCAAACACCTCAATGTCCACCTCCTTCATCTCTCCAGGCAGGAAGGTCATGCTCATCTGCTGAGGAAACACCTGAGACTTCTGAAGCATTGTGTTGATGGCCAGCGCCTGAGCAGAGAGAAGAGGAGAGCTGGGGTGAAGAAGGCAGCATGAAGAGGATGCTGCAGTGTCTCTCATATACAAACAGACCAATGGAGTCGTATACCTTCTCTGTGCTTCTGCTGCTCTGAGCGGTGATGACCGCGGCCTCGCTGCAGCCATGGGCCCGGATGTTCTCAAACATGTCACAGCGAGGCCCATTGAAGTTCTGTGGACACAGAATTGAGAAATCAGAGCTCTTCATGTTCAATGATGACCATGACTTTATATTCTTTTATTATTATTATAATTTTTTTGTTTTGTGTGTCAATTCCAACCATAATAGAATTTGTGACACTGGCCAATTAACTGACACAAAAACTAGGACTGGGTTTAGAGAATATTAAGACTAATATGAAAAATGAACCAGAACAACTGAGGAAAACTATGAAAAAAAAAGCTGTGTTTATGGTACTATTGTACAATATAGCTCTAGCTGTTCCCTTTGGATGTGACAATGAAGATTTCAACTGACTCTATTTGTCTTGTGCTCTCACCTCATCAGGACAGTAGGCGCAGCCTTTTCCTGCCTGCAGACACTCAGAGCAGGTCTTAGTTCTGGCAGCAAAGCAGTAGTTCTCTGTGGGTCATAGGGATTCAAAATTTTTACAGATGTGTTAATCAGTGGCAAAATGATAAAGTCAAAAATAATGTGGTGGATGGATGGACGGATGGATGGATGGATGGATGGATGGATGGATGGATGGATGGATGGATGGATGGATGGATGGATGGATGGATGGATGGATGGATGGATGGATGGATGGATGGATGGATGGATGGTATGGCTAATTGGTGTAAACATCATATAGACAATGTCATGAGAGAAAGTAGTGAAAACATTGGTTATCAATCAATCGATCTTCCAAAAGTCCAAGGTGACATCTTTAAACTTCATCAACCTGTGACTGAACAGCTTGAACGCTTGTGTTGTCAGTCGAGCCACATACATGTCAAGTCCTGCTGTCAATTGTGTTGTTGTTCTTGTTCATAGAACGACATGTGAACAAATGACCTGCTGCAGATGATCAGATGTGACTCTTCCTCACCTTCAGCATGGCAGTAGGTCAGCAGGACGAGGAGAAGCCCCAGTCCCACTGAGAGATGCGACGTCCATCTCCCCATCTCCTCCCTGCAACACAACAACACATTCATATTATGCAGAATACGGAGAGAGAGGTATGTGTGCACAACCACCAGAAGTAAAAGTCCAGTCCTCAGTGAGTATTAGGGTCTCTGACAGTGTAAACTCATTATTGAATGCACCTGCACAGCTACACACATGATTCGAATGTAACGTGGATGACATAGTCCTATAAATGATCAAACAAATCAACCTGGATGATACAATCCTGGGCTCTGTTATACAGACAGGCAGCCAGCTGAGGAACGACTGGAGGTGACAGCAGCAGAAGAGAGCAGTTCAGGGAGGGGCCTTGAAATATTCTGTGTTGTTCACTCTCATCACAATAAAAGTACTTTATAATCTGCTGCTGGAATTTTTGGACGGGGAACAGACTGACGAAAACAAAGAGTCCAGTAAAGACGGAGGTGGTGGTGGGGAGGGATGGGGGACAAAGAGCACCATGTGTCATGAAATGTCTTAGTAATTGCCTCTGGGGGCAACATCACTGTGCTGCACACACATCAACACCACAGGCAGGGATGCAGATCCGATGTCAGGATTGGGGGACACACAAAAGTGTTTGTTTTTTTTGCCCGTATGCAACTCATACCATGGCACCATAAATCACAACTTTGTAGAGGCTCGCCATATCATTCACAGGGAATCATTTATTGTGTTTCCCAGTCTTGTCTATTTGTCCTAAACAGCCAACAGCGCAAATCACAGCACTGTTATATTAGTAAATCATCATTTTAAGGGTCTCAGGCATGTAATGTCTACTCATGCAGACAGATCCCTAATCCTTCTCACCATCTTCCTTTTCTCCCAGTGTATGGGACTACTTTATGCCTATGTTGTAGCTTGCTCGCCTATAGTAAACACAGCCATGAAGGTCATTGGAGAAAAGCGACAACCAGACCCTGCAGTCCATCTACGAGCAAACTGTTTTTAGACAAGCCCAGAGGATAGTGAGTGACCCCTCCCACATCCTTCACTCAGAGTTTGACCTCCTACCCTCAGGTAGACGATACAGAGTCCCTCGCTGTAAACTCAACCATTTTAAGAATTCTTTTATCCCATCTTCCATCAAATCTCTTAACGAGTTTGTGCAATAATTCTTATAGTGCTCTTACCATGGTGAATTTATGAGGTGTATGTATGTGCTATGTTGTGGGATATTTGCAATATGTGCTATGTTATAGGATATGTGCAATGCTGTTATGTCTTGTGTTTGCTGGGTTTGGTTGAGGTGTATTGTTTTTTTGTCATTGTGGCCATCAGACAAATTTCCCTGAACGGGACAATAAAGTTTATCGTATCGTATCCTATGTCTGTGTAAGAAACTACCCATTCATTTGCATTGTAGTGGAGGACCCCGGTTCTGCTCTGGTTATTTGTTCCACCATTTCAATCATTTCTTTTTAGATGTGAATCTAAAATGTCAAGAATTTGAAGTCTTAAAATACATTTGTTCAATTTTGAATAATTTAGGGTATATTTATTTATATTTAGAAATTGGCAGGGAACATGTCCCCCCGTCCCCCCCCGGGATCTGCACCCATGACCACAGGCCAGAAAAAAATCTCAAGATTTACAACTGCAAGAAGGAATTTCTCCTCGAGGTGAGAGAATGACCAACCAGGTCAAAAACACAGCCTGAAAACACATCAGTCCTCAGCACTTGACTGTGAGCTTCGACTGTCTGCAGGTGTGTGCATGTGTGAGCCCATCGGCCATCGGTCAGTGAGCAGGAACGGAGCAGCTTTCTGCTGCTACTCACAGGTGTTTAGGACCCTGTCACTAAACTAGAGACAGACCCCAGCTCCCAGGAGACGCAGCATGGATCTGGACTCAGTGTGCAACAAAACACACTCCCACTTTCTCATTGTGTCTGCAGCAACAGACAGCAACATGGCTGCCAGGTGAACATACCAGCGCTGGGCGTGGGTCTGACCCTGCCCTGACATCCACAGAGGGGGTGGGGTCTATAGGTTTTGGGGGTCCTGCCGCCTTTGACAGCAAAACAAATCTGGAAGATTCCAGCCTATAGGGAGTTACAGCAGCTCTCCATTCAACCTTTAAACCTTTATAATGAACAGAGTGTGTAGCAGCCTCTGTTGTCTGGACCTGCCACCTGAGCTGCTCTGATGTGGCCAAGATACAAAAGAAAAGAAGAATCCAGACCAGAACCCAGCCCTCGGTCATCCACACCACATGCTGATATATAACATTACATAACACACTCTTTACAGCTTCACCTGCTGAGGAGTCACACACACACACACACACACACACACACACACACACACATGCAGAAACCAGCAGAGTAATCACTTCCCGAACAATGGAGCTGTTAGGAATTTTATGACTGGGATAGAAAGAGATTAGTGATCAAACAGACCTTTCACTGCGCTCTCTCGGTGCAGGTGCCAAAGTCCAACAATCAAAATATCAAAAAAACAAAAAACAAAAAAACCACACAAAAACACAAGTCCGTCTTGCTTTGTCCAGAGTTTGGTGAAACTCTGCGTCCACGTGTCCACGTCCAAAAAAGAGCTGGGACAAAAACAAAGCCTCCACTTCTTCTTTTTCTTCTGTGTCTTGTCTCTGCTCCTTCGGCACAGTCTGGTCAAACACCCTCACATTCCTCTGAGAGTGTGTGTCTCAGTGTGTGTTGCAGTGTGTGCGGGAGTGAGACTGAGTGAATATGATTGTGTGCCGTGACTTGATCCCTCCTTTAGTTTTTGTGCGCACGCATACACACACACACGCACACACACACACACACACACACACACACACACACACAAACACTCCCCTCCTCCAGGTGAGTAGCTGAAGGTTAACTCCCTTCCTTCCCTCTGTCTCTTCCCCACCCTGTTAGAGGTTAAAGCTCCACACCTCCATGCGTCAGCCCCCCCTCCCCTGCTGCATTCCTCCCCAACAGGACCTCACCTGTGTGGGCTTGAGCGTGGGGAGGGAGGCCCCTCCTCCCTGAGCTCCTGGGAGTGGCCCTCAGCAGAAATGTGCCTACAGGCTATGGGAAACGGCTTTGTGACTGTGTGTTGACACAACCATGTGCTCATACAGACGGGGCACATTTTCTACTTGTCAAATATTTGACAGGGAACATCATGGTTGCTACATTATCTTTTTACTCACTTTCCCTTCCTTGTCTCTGTATTAAGATTATATACCAGCGTGGAAAGCCACACATTCCTAAGCAGATGAGAGAGCAGCATGGCCCCGTGTGTGTCCCTGTGACGCTCAGTCCCAGTGCTCACTGTGTATGACAGCGCTGCACAAAGGAGCTCACAAAGACAGAGTGCACCAGACTGTGGAGACCAGCCTACAAGTATTCACAGCCCCCTGACAACTTTAACGGAGCAGCGCTTCCCATACAATGAACCTCGCCTCCATGACAGCAGATAAACTACTTTCGTGACATGTAGCCTATCACTGTTACTAAAGGAGAGGAGAGGAAGACCTGCAAGGCAGAGAGAGCAGGAGAGAGAGAAGTCATTGATAAAAAAAACAAACTTCACACCAACTACTGTGACCAACATGAGGACCTGCCTCTGATAAAAATGTATCTGTTCTGAAGTTGAAGTAAGTAAAATCTGACTGTTGCTCACCTGTCGGAGCATGTGCTGAGAGTTTAGTCTTTGCCCCAGTGGCCTGCATGGGCTCCAGTCTGGCCTGTGGCTTAAAAAATAACCTCAAAAAGAAAGATAACACTCTCTATTAGTATTTTATTTTAGTATAATAGTATTTCAAAGTAAACCCAACAGAATACACATTGTTGGGTGATTATTGTTGTAGTTATAAAATCAATATTTGACCAAAGGTGGTCCAGACATGTACTAGGTTTTGACCCGGTCTTGTTAATCGCTGTTTATACCCAGAATGTGAGATAAGTTCTGTGCCAGGATTCACTGACTAATCTGACTTATTCGATTCTTATTATCTGGTGTTGCATTCTTGCTTGATATACAGTATTGTATGTGATTTCTATAAAAAACAACAACAACTATCTTACAAAATGTTTATATATCTCCATATATGTATAGTAAATATACAGCAGGGGCCTCTCCAAACTGCCCAAAATGTAAGACTATTTTAGGGACAAGATTTCACTGCCTCTGGGAATGCGAAAAGATTCAACGGTTTTGGCAAACTGTATGTGATGAGGTTAGTGCAGTTTTTTTCAACCTTGGGGTCGGGACCCCACGTGGGGTCACCTGGAATTCAAATAGGGCCGCCTGAAATGTCTAGTAAATTACTAATAAAAATATATTTTTTAAGTAATTATTATTCTTTTTAAAATAATGATTAAAAACACCACACACAATCTTAAACAACTCCTATTCCATACTTCGAATATAAATCAATTTCAAATTAAATGCAGCACATAAAAATATCTGAGCTGGCGCATCTTTACTGCATGTGATCCCGGGGTTGCCAGAAATTTGTGATGTCAAAATGGGGTCACAAGCCAAAAAAGGTTGGGAACCACTGGGTTAGTGTGATAATTACTGTAAGCAGCAACTACAGCCTAATCCAATATTATGTTTATTGGGATATATCCCTGAATCACTAAGATCACATAAGAACACTGTACATGTTGGGCCGAAAGGCTGTTATGACCAAATGGTTAGGAGATGAACCTCCTCTGTGGAAGTCTTTACTGTAATATCAGCCTTTATTTCTCTGGAAAGACTAAGATTTCATATTACTGTAACGGTCAGAACGACCTTTTTACAGCAAGGTTTGACAAAGTGTTACAAGTACCTGGGAACTCAGAGTGCAACTGCCTGAAATGTAAGACCTAACAAGGACCTTTGAGATCATTGCTGTGGATGTATTCTGGATTTGCTACATATCTCATATCTCATATAGATAGATAGATAGATAGATAGATAGATAGATAGATAGATAGATAGATAGATAGATAGATAGATAGATAGATAGATAGATAGATAGATAGATAGATAGATAGATAGATAGATAGATAGATAGATAGATAGATAGATAGATAGATAGATTTGTCCTTTACAGGAAAATTGTTTTCACCATTCCATACATGCGGCCTCGAGATATCGAGATATATAATCTGTATGCACTCTGCTGGACTGTTATAATTTTGAAAATGTTCAATAAAAAGAATGTTAAAAAGAAAAAGAAAAACTACAACAACAACACCACCACTGAGAGCAGTTGCAGGAGTAGTAGTATGAGGATTGGTGCAGGCCTGTGCTCCAGCTCCAGTTTCAGATCACACAGATCTGGGATTCAAGAAAACAGCTCCACTGAACAGATCTGAACATACTCAGTCATGCTCCTAGCAACCACATCTGGTTTGGTACAATGGGCAACTTCTCTGTGGGAGAAACACCTCTCCTCTCCCCTCCTCCCCTCTGGCTGCATGGCTGGCTGTTGGTGCCGGTCCAGACAGCTTTCACAAGTCGGAGGAGGAGGAGCTGAAGGGTGTGGTCCACTCACTGTATCATTCCTCCAATCTGTCCGTCTGCCCACAGTGCAACAAGTAAAGCGCTTTCTGCGCTCCACTGGGGCTTTCAGTACAGGTAGTGACTTCCTGCCGTGAATGCACCTGGTCCAGCTGTTTACTACACCAACACACTGAAACATCCCTATGACTGCTTTTAACCCCTGACTGATTGTTTTATCATTACAGTTTCTTATTGTTTCCTATATTTTATGCTTGTATGTTTATTTTATTGTGCTTTTATCTGATGTTTAAACTGTAATTGTAATTGTTTTAATTGTAAAGCACCTTGGTTCAAGGTGCTATATAAATAAACCTGACCTTGACCTGACCTTGACTGACTTGAGGGTCTGTCCTCTCATCACCTTTCTCCACCCTCCAATCAAGTTCTGGGATTATTCCTCTGAACCAAGCAATACAGGGGAAAAAGGGAAAATGTTATTTGCACTACGATTACATCTGGTCAAAGGGAGCCTAACTGTAACTCAAAATATGGTGGTGTGTTTTATACTTTACATCCAGGCTTGTTTCCCCTGCCATAATCATAACTTGTTAATAAATGACAATGAATTTCTGTGGAAACAAACATGTCATGAAGCAAACAGATACAAATTCTGGATGATGCTGATGAACCTAATTACCTACCAGACACAAGGCTTAGTAGTGTTGATAAATGTGGGCTGACTCTGTGGCAAACAACAGGTCAGTGGCACCAAAACATTAGGATGAAACAACTCTGATTGGACTCATCTCTGGGGAGAAGCCGGAGATCCATCATCTGGTGCAGCCACAACAATCTGGAAAAAAAATAAGAAGTGGAGACTGATTGTGGAGTACAGGAAGAACCCAGTCCCAGCCGCCCTAACCACCCTGTACCACATTGGAGAGAGAGAAGGGTATTATTATCCACTGAGGGACACCTGCCTCCTCCTTACAGCAGGCATCCCAGCTCCCAGTTTCCTACAGATGTGACAGATGTGATTTGTGAGAGCTCATGTCCCACAACACCAACGTAAACCTCAACATGTAGTGTCTTTATAGTTTTTTGTTTTGTTTTTTTCAAATCAAACCATCAAATCTGGGCCTTTATCTGCAGCATGATGTCCTGTTTGTCACATGTCAAAAACCTCTGTCAGAAAATATGTACTGTAACACTGGTCTCATAAACAAGGCCAGAGACCCCCTTGTCTGCTGCCCCCCACCCATATATTGTTTATTTACTATAGTTTCCTCTTCTTCTAGTTTGTCTTTATTTATATTGTGTTGTTTGTAATTACATCTGGGCACACAGTGAGCAATCATTCTTTATTCATTGTGTTTCTGCAGAATTAACCAAATCAAATTCCTTGTAGGTTACGTCTGCCTACCGTCTCTGCAACGTCATTCTGATCCTGATTCTCTAGAAAACTTAATGAGATCACGTTATGGGTCATTCCGCCAAAAGAGTGCCATTTGCTCATTGTAACTCTTAAAAATTAAACTTCATTTTTCATTCCATTTCAGTATAGAATTTTTTAATATACACATTTACTCATTCAAAATGAGTAGGCTACTGGTCAATCTCAGGCTACTTTATTTAATTTATTGCTGGTTTTATCATTGCATTTTTGAAGAATGAGTAACAGCAATGAGGGTAACAGCAATGAGTTTTTAGAATAAAATCAGCAATTGTGTGAAATCCAGCCAAATAGCATCTATACTAATAGCTTGAGCACACAGAGCACATTCTTAGGATTTAACTGAATATTTTACTTTTGATATCAACAAACACTGTCTAGAGATAATTTAGGTAACAGGAATTAGTTTTAAGAGTGACGGACCCTGACATAGCTACAATATCATTCAATTTCAGGAAAAATAAATTACAGAATTTAATGTTGGTCTTCCCATGACTTTCAAAAGACCTAAATGATTTCACTTCCAGCAGAACATGTCACTGGTGGAGAGTTTCAAAACTTTTAGAGTGTAGAATGTGTCCGGGTAACAGCACTGAGTGAAAACCTGGGGACGGGACTAAAATGTGAATTTTAACCAAAATATAATTAAGTTTTAATTAAAAAAATGTTATATAAGTGTAGATATAATATAAAGTCACACTAATATGCAAAAAAAAAAGAGATTTTAGAAGGATTTTATTCATTATGCATTGTGGTAAACTATAGCATTTGGCTCTGGGGACATGCAACAAAGGCTATGTTTCAGTGTTTTGAAAGCCTTTTTATAGTAATTAAAAATTATATATCTTTAATTTCTACAATGATTCATGTGTATGGTGATTTGTTTATTAATTAAATGCAATTTATATTATATTATTACATGTTTTTATACATTTAATATGCTGGGGACAGAAATGGCACTCTTTTGGTGGTATCGCCCTTATAGTACCTTGTTTGAATAACAATAATCCACTACTGTCTACAATCAGGACACAACAACACAGAGTTAATGGGACACATCTCAGTGAGCAGCAGGTCAGAGCTTTTAGCTGTGACACAGTTAAATCTGTCAACAGCTTTAATCAGGGAGATGTCACAGATGCTTATTATGTTAACCAGCTACATGAGGGTTTAACAGAACTTAAGTGTGTTGAAACTGTTGTGAAAACAGCTGAGAGTGAAATGGCATGTGGAAGGATGGAAAGTTTGATCTGGGGAAGTTGCGACCTGTTCACCAGGTGTGGCTTGTAGACTCACCTGAACACTGCACGTCCAAACACACACACACACACGCACACACACCGTGAAACAGTCTCTGAATCAAACCTGATGAGCTCAGCAGATTTCACAACAGTCAGAAATGAAGGAGCTGTGATACAGTCTGACTGCTGGTTAGAGCCGACTCTGTTGGGAGAGCATCAGTTCTTACAGCTTCAGTCTGTGTGTGTTGATTCATTACAACCATCATCCAGTGTGATGAAGAACCACAGGCTGGTTCAAGTCCTCCATTATCACTCATTTGGAACGGGGCGTTCCTCAGCGCTGGATCTGAACTCCAGCTTCTGCAGAAACATGTGATAAAGCAGGAAGGACTTTGTTCATGTTGATGTTGTGGGTGTGATTCACCTGAATGACTCAGATCCCCAAACTGGCCTGAAGCCAGCGTGGACGGTGCAGGGACCAGCTGCACACCGAGACACCAACATGGACTTCATCACTTTACAATGTATACATACAAGTATTAAAATCTAATTATGTGAGATTTCCCATTGCAGTGGCATCTCCGAGTCGACGACCATGTTGCTTTGGATAGGACAGTGCAAAGACAGAAAAGAAGGGAGAGTGACTGACTGCTTTGGGGCAAATTCTGCACATGTCGTCTAACCAGTCGACCACCAGTATCGTTTCATCCTCCTGTTGTCCTCCTGGGTCAAGGAAGGAAGGAAAGAAAGAAAGATGGAGGAAGGGAACAGATTGGATCAAGGAAGGAAGAAGAACGAAGGGAAAGAAGGGAGGAAGGAAGTGAAAATGATGGTGGGAAGAAGGAAGGGAAAAAGGAAGGAAAGAAGGGTGGAAAAGGGGAACAGATTGGGTCCAGGAAGGATGAAGAAGGAAAGGTGGAGGGAAAGAAGGGAGGGAGGAAAGAAAGAAAGAAAGAAAGAAAGAAAGAAAGAAAGAAAGAAAGAAAGAAAGGGAACAGATTGGGTCAAAAGGAGTGGAGAAAGGAGGGATGGAGAGATAGAAGGAAGGGAGGAAAGAAGGACCAGTCGAAACAGATTGGGTCAGTTTGACCCCCCGTCACACACACACACACACACACACACACAACCCCTGCCTGCACAGACGCATCAAAAGAATAACGTGATACAAACTTTTATTTAATTAATCTGATTCTTTTTATTCTATTTTTAAATTTTTTTTTTTATCTTATTTTGTTTTATTTTCCTGTCCATTTTCCTTTGCTGTGTCATAATTGTTATCATCTCCTTATAAGCAGGTCGGTTGTAGGTTTGTGTTCCTACTGTCTTTGTTTATACATGATTTTGATTGGTGTGTTATTGGGATTTTAAACTTTCTATATGCACAGATATAATTTTGATAACCTCACAACCTCAGAACAGACAAAGCTTCTTGTTTGTTCACTGTTTACTACCACACTTTCCCCTTCCAGTCAACTTTCCATCACTATGATATTTTGGATATAACACTCTCTGAAAAGCCAGCCCTTTCAGCCATGTTTGAATTAGGGATGTCACGATTATAAATTTTCTTGGTACGATTATTGTCAGAGAAATAATCACGGTACTACGATTATCATGATTATTATGCATTAATTAATTTCACAACACTATGAATGTGTAAAATCAAATATAGTCAAAATATAATTACATTACTCATTGTTTACACAAAATATTTCAAGTATCTATTAATATATGACCAATTCTTAATCCGCAGGGGAAATGTTTGAAATATTCAGGTCATAAATTGTCATCTATACCAAATGTTTGCGTTTATTTTAATCGTTTTTTTTTGTTTTGCTTTTTTTTAAATTAAAAATGACACGCTAACATTTAAATTCCTAACAATTCAGTGTTACATTAGATAAATGGACCAGTATCTGTGCATTTACCTTTATTTTTGCGCACATCTGCCAATAAGGTTCCAACATCAACTTTTGTGAAAGTAACGGTATTTAGGAATCTTTACGATCAATTAATTGTGGCGTTTAATACCACGATTAATTGTGAAAACAAGTAATCGTGACCTCCAAAGTTTGAATTCAATCATGAAAAAAGGAACTTTTCCACAATATTACTATCCCAGACTGTGGAGTTCAACACAGCAGCTGACAGATGGAGGCTCTTCATCTGTCATTAGTTCACAGGACAGTGAGAAACTTCTCACACCACTCAACCTGCTGAAGCTCCATGTCAACACACTGAGAAGAAGTGAATCCTTGTTACATGTTCATTATGAATTGAACACAGATGTTAGAGAAGTCAGAGGCCTAAAAACACACAAGTCCAACAAGTCTAAAAAGGCAACATCTGATCTATTTATTCCCAATCATCAAGACATAGTATGTACAAGGTTAAAAAAAATCTGACATCAGAGTTTGAAGAAGAAAAAGAACATGCTGAGCGACGACACAAAGCTGCTACAGAGGCATGAATTGAAAACACTGAGCCAAGACTGCGATATAAAAATAAACTTTGACAGACCTGTGTCAGAGCTGTTTCTTACTGAGCCTAGGACCAGTTCAGAGTCAACTCATAAACAGGAGGATAAAGAGGAGTCATTGTGATCAGCTCTGCAGGCGTCGCCGTGGATACGAGCTGTGATCCGGTCAGAGAGACGGAGGAAGGCGGCGGGACCGAGTCGCGGCCCAGACGTCCTGCTCTGCGTGGTCGTCGGAGGGAGGACGGCCCGTCCCCTGCTCCTGTCACTGCTTGGCCTTCTTCAGGATGGTGCCGACTGCGGAGATGACTGTGGTTTTGGTGCCGCTGGCGGTGGTCGTCACGGAGACGACGGCGGGCAGGGTTGCCGTGGTGGTGATGAGCGTGGGCTGGGCCAGGGTCACGGGGATTGCAGAGTCCCACTTACTCTTCCTCTTCTGGGCGTCTGCTGGTGAGAGAAAAGTGGGATCAGGACCTAGACAACGAGCTTGACCTGGTTACCACGGGGACGGATCGTGTCTCGAGCTCGGCCTCTTATTGTTGTCGCCCCCTGTGGACTGTCCTGGCTGTCGACAACTGTCAATACATACTGGTCTGAAAGCTCTGAGACAGGTTGGTTTAGCAACAAAGCTAAAGCTAACAGCTGAGCTGGAACCTCTAAAGTGGTTATTTTTGTTTATTTAACCTTTACTTAAAAGGGATGGTACAAGATTTTTGGCAAATTCGCCCATTGCCATAATCCCTATAATAATATCATAGCAGTAGGTTCATTACCTTTAATTATTGGTGCATGGTGTTTTGAGATCCGCGGGGCGCGAGCTGCTCAGCTAACAGTAGATACAGTTGTCCCCTGTCCTTCATCAAACTCATCAACTACACAACCCAACAACTCCAAAACGCTCTGGTGGACAAGTTGTGACCTGCACATTCACCACGCTATCAAATAATAACGTATAATTATGTAACATTACGACACATGCAGCAAATACTCTGAACTTCTTGCGCGAAGTCGCTCCGCCCAGCAGCCGTGTCTGAAATGTTTTGGATACTCATTTACCTCGAACACAACTCCATCTTGTAATGTTACATGATTACTTCATAGCGTGGTGAATGTGCAGGTCACAACTCGTCCACCAGAGCGTTTTGGAGTTGTTGGATTGTGTATTTGATGAGTTTGATGAGGGACAGGGGACTACTGTATCTACTGTTAGCTGAGCAGCTCACTTTTCTGCCCCGCGGATCTCAAAACAACTTGCACTGATAATTAAAGGTAATGAACCTACTGCTATGACTATAGGGATTATGGTAATGGGTGAATTTGCCAAAATGTTGAACTATCCCTTAAACCAAGAATGACATTAAATATTACAACATTTTACCATTATGTGTGAAAAGTGTACATCATAAAGTGCAGCAGTTTAAACAATGTGTAAAATTTAAGAAAAAGTGCAACAGCTGTGATTTTTAAATGACTTAAAACACTGGTACTGTCCGATGGTTTTGTGTTAATGTCAATTAAAATAGCTAAAATCCAAGTACAGATTGAAATTCGTGACAGGAGAGGGAAAGAGGAGGTAGCACCAACTGGCTCCATATTTTCTGTCCAGTGTGGTGTTGCCATGGTTTTCTAAGATGTTCTATTTGACACTTTGCTCAGGGGCAGTGAGAAACAAAAGCTCTGACGTTAGGGTTAGTCACATTGGCTCTTTGCTTTGTGAGGATCATATTCAGCGCGCCTCTAAAATGAGTCATTGGGCTCATAAAAAGGATGAAATGGTACAGTGTGTGTCCGGCTAGACTCTAGCTGCTAGAGGGACAAACACAGGAATATTTCTCTAAGGCCACCCGTCCTGTGTCGCTGCCACTCATTCAGTGCAGTTTCTATGGCAACATACAGTACGTTGGTGAATCTGTTTTTCTGTGGTTTCAGTGAAGCAGGCGTGGCTCAGTCCAATCATTTAAAGGGATACGCCAACATTTTTTTCCCCATGTCTTGCCTCACTCCCGAGTCCATGACAAGCAGATAGACACCATCCTTTCAACTGTGCGTGCAGTAACAAGGGAGATAGAGCCGTATCGCCTGTAATTAGCTTAGCTCAAACACTGGAAGTGCATAGGTAGTGTTAGCCTGACTCCTACCCGAGCCGAAATCAGCAGTCAGAAGCTGATTTTATTTTAGCTCTGTAAATATATCACTTTATTAACATTTCAGGAGTTTTAGGCGAGAAAGTAGCCGTTTAGATCAGCAGTTTGTCTAAATACCAGCTGTTTACAATTTTGTTCGGACAAATTCGGCGCTACTCAAGCTAGCCGTTGTGACCAACGCACTTCCGGTTACTTTCACAAAATAAAACACCCGTTGCCCTTTACATACAGAAGTGCTTTTACTTTGAAATAGGAAGCTAACCTACCCTCGATGTAGCTAGCTTGAACCAAAATAAACCGTCTTTGCTTGAACCCTCCGTTTTGACCGATCTCGTCCCGTTACCGGCATTTGACCGCTCAAGATGCCTTAGCGGAGAGTTTTGTCAGCTCTGAGACGAAGATCGGTCCGTTTAGAGTTGCTGAAGAGCGTCTCTGATGACTTTAGGTGGAGGCAGGCTAACACTACCGATACACTTCCAGCGTTTGAGCTAAGCTAATTACGGGCGATACGGGCTCTCCCTTGTTACTGCACGCACAGTCGAAAGGATGGTGTCTATCTGCTTGTCATGGACTCGGGAGTGAGGCGAGAAACGTAAAAAAAAAAAAAAAAATGTTGGCGTATCCCTTTAACTTTGAGTTGTTCATTCTGTCACTAATTTTGATTGTTGTAAAGATTGGACTGGATTTAATAACCAAGCTCACAGTACCAGGGGTCAGAGCTACAGGGCCGTGCTATAGCACCAGGCCGGACGGACGCAGCAGTGATGGGGGTTTACCTGTGGCTGTGGTGGTGGTGGTGTTGCTGGTGGTGGGGGCTGCTGTGCTGGACGGGTTGGTTCCCTTCTTTGTCCCCGTCACAAACTCAATCTATGAAACACATAAGACAATATGACTTGGGGCTGGTTGGGCTCAGTATAACAACAACAACAGTATTAATGAAGTGTATCTGGTTTCTTTCTCTCATTACTGCAGCTGGACACAACTGATTCCACTCTTTGTACACTTCATTTACATGTGTACAGGCCCATATCATTTACTGTGGACAGGGAGCCACGGTGTTTCTGGTTAAACAGGACACACGTGTGTTTTCAGTGTTAAACCAGAAACACCATGGCTGCTGCTTCCTCTCAGAATGAGAATGAGCTTCATTTGTTTGCTTTTTTAATGCCTACTGCTGCTGTAACATAAGAATGTCCCAGTTTGAAATTAGTGAAGTGAAGTTAAGTAAATCCATCCATCCATCCATCCAGCAGCTGTGTACGTCTTCTCTGAAAAAACTAATCTGACGGTTAAATAAGAGTGCATCTGTTTTTATCAGGTTTAACAGTGTGTAAAAATGCATACTGGTGTTTTTTTCACTTCTGGACCATTTTCGTGCAAAGGCAGAAACACTTGTGTTGGTTCAGGTGTGTTCACTGATGGACATCGAGCGAAGTGGCTCCTCACCTTGGTCCTCTCCTTCTTGGCTTTCTCCAGTTTATCCATCTCCACCTTCTGAGCTTTAGCTGAAGAAGAGAGATAAGACTGTGTTCAGCTGTGATCTCACACTCAGACCCACATACAGACAGACACACAGACACACACACTTACCCAGAGCCTCGTAGTAGGAGTCCTCTGACCAGCCGTGAGGATCAAACATGTCCTTTGGGTAGTTGGTTCCCAGTTCATCTATTCCACAGAACTGGATGAGCTTCTCGTAGATACTGGAGGAACCAGAGCAGGTGAATATAGGTGAGTGTGTTGACCTCCTTTGTCAATAACTCGCTGTGTGTGTGTGTCTATGTGTGTGTGTAGTGTTCAGTGTACCTGGGATTTCTAAATTCCTTCTTCTTCTGGATGTGGCTGTTGGTGTCGAAGTCTCCGTGGAGCTTCCTCTCGTACAGCTTGTGGATCTTCTCCTGACCAAACACAAAGCAGAGGAAGGTGAACCGACATCAACACATATTCATATTGTTTCTACTAATGTTTTATTCATGCCTCATCAGCTCATGTAGATCCCCAGTGATCCACATCTGGTGCTAAAGTTAGATAATCTGATTAAAAAAAAAAGGTTTTGAGTGGAATCACGATCCACGATCACAGTCTTTCCTCTCTGTGATGCTTCATTCTGAGGTTTGTCTGCTTGCCTTTCCTGCCCACAATCCCCTCTTCTGCTTCTGACTGTCACAAACAACAAGACTTCTTTCTTACTTCATGTGGAGAATTCATTTGGACAGAGCTATTATTTATGTATGAGGTTATAGAGTGTTTTCTCTCCACAGCTCCTCCCATAACTAGTTAGTTGGCCAGCTGGGGAACAGTAAATGACTGTAAATTATATGTTGAAGTCAGGTGTATTTATCACACAAGTTATTTCAAAGCATATCTAACACTCTGCTCATGACGAGCAGCTGATACAGTGTGTTTCTGGGGGAAATCACACTATGGTCTGTGATAATACGAGGTTCAGGAGCTGACAATCAGTTGGATTTTCGAAGCCCTGGGCTAAGAGCCTTGGAAACGGTTCGATAATGAGCACAATCAGGCTGTTGTGTTGTGCTGCAGCTCCGTAGCTGGAGGGCAGGGATATCCAGGCAGCTCTGGTGAAGGTGAATCATAAGGTGGGGAGGTGTCAGCCCAGCAGGGAATAACGCAGAGCTTTTCACTTACTGAATCAGCTGTGTGTCCTGACCTGCCCCAGCTCCTCACTGCAGCTAACCACAGAGAGGGAGAGAAGGAGCTGCAGATACCGAGAATGACAGACAATCATACTGAAATTACAGGGAGGAGTGTCAGGATTTATGAAGACACCAGAACCCATCTCTAACCCCAGAGGGAACCAGTGGAGCTGAATTATTCACGCTGATGGAGAACATCTGGGTTTGACTCAATCAAAACCTCCATGATGGCAGCAACTCGTCTCTGAGGGAGGGGAGGGAGGGAGGGAGGATTCATATCTTTATCCTCCTACTCTTTACTCTCCAAACAGACAGAGACGTTTCTTTTAGGATCAAATGATCGACCTGTAAAGGTTTTATCAAGACAATAAAACAGGTCTAAATTCAGAGGCTGAAAATTGAAGCCAACAATGAAGAACCAGAAGTTGCAGTTCCACTGTTGAGTAAACAGTGAGTCTTCAACAGCTTTTTGTTCAATATTCTGATTGGCTCACATTTATCCATGCATTATGGGAAGATCTTTCCCTTGTGGGAAAGCGTTATAGAGGGGAGATTAAACTGTGAGAATTATATGATGATGGAAAAATGGGATAGTTTTGGTGGACAGATGTGTACAGTTGTCTACCCTGCATACTTACCTGCCTGCCTTGTTTTTATTTCATTTATTTTCAGATTATTATTATTTTTAATATGATTTTTTGTTTGCAATAATGAAAATGTAATAAAAACTTTAAATTATAAAAAAATATTCTGATTGGCTGAGAGTTGGGGCAGAGTCAGACACTACCCAGACGGAGACAGAGCAGTTGCCATAGTTCTTGAATGTTCCTCCACACCTTTGCCCATTTTTGGACAAGCAGGAAACGAGGGAAACATCAGTGTTGTACTGTAACTTCGCTACCATAGTAAAATGTTCTACTCTACTTATCTACTTCTATTACTACTTCTGGCAACTTTTACTCTTACTACACTACATCTCCTGAAGAAAATATGTGCATTACTCTGATACATTTCCCCTAAACATCTCAACTAAACCAAAGAAGAAAGAAGAGGAGGAGGACTGATGGACTGACACCATCATGGAGGACCTGCTTCCAGCTCTGCTCCTGATGTTACTCACAGTAACACAATACTCTTTATTTACAGTCTTTGAGTCAAATACACAACACGGGGACCCAGAACATCTACTCTACTGTGGTGACACTAAGCACAGTTATGATGTCAGACCTGTAGGTGGTTGGAGCAGCGTCCGGGGGGCTCGGGGGGGATCCTGATCTCGTCAGGTGACATGTTCCTCACCTTCTCCGAGAACAGAGCTGGAAACAGACACACACACACACACACAGACACACAAAACATGAGTCCTTACATGTTCTCAGTTAGCGGCAGCTTTCCCTCTTCACTGCGTTAGCATGTCTCTACCTGCACAGCCAGGGTTAAAGGGATAGTTCACCCAAAATTCAAATTTCACTCACCCTCATGTCGACTAAGGGCTGGGAGAAGTTTCAGAGTCCTCCATGCCTTCTCTGAGTTACAGTGGGGCTCCGTGCAGCACTTAATGTCCATATGACGGTTGCGAACAGAGCTCACTTTTCTTCGTCCAAAAAGACACACCAAAAAACATCCAAATACCTCCATAGTGCTCGTCTGTAATGTCCCTCTTGTATTGAAGCCCCAACATAAGAAATTGTTCCGAAAAAAATAAATAAGTCTATATTTCAAGCTTGTTTGCTGACGCCGGCTCAAATCGTGCAAAATTTGGACGGACCAGGAAGAGGAGCTTCCGCTACAATTTTTTTCAGAACAATTTCTCATGTTGGGGCTTCACTACAAGGCGGACATTACAGACGAACTGCGTGGAGGTATTTGGATGGTTTTTGGTGTGTCTTTTTGGACAAAGAAAAGTGGTGTCCGTTCGCAACCATCATATGGACATGCAGTGCTGCACCGAGCCCCGCTGTAACTCCGAGAAGGCACGGAGGACTCTGAAACTTCTCCCAGCCCTTAGTCGACATGAGGGTGAGTACTAGATAATGAGTGAAATTTGAATTTTGGGTGAACTATCCCTTTAAACAAGAAGCTGCTGGTGTGACCCTACCATCAACTGACTGCTGAGTGGATGAATCAGAGGGAAGGTGGGTTCAGGACCAGAGACCGGACTCAGATATGAAGCAAAGGGTCAGTGTGTGTTAGGCCGACACTGCATCCACAGTGTCCCTGACTCCCTGTGTGTGTTTCATAAGGCAGCGAGGTATAAGGAGTGCACGCTCAGGGCAGGGAGTGGCTGTTGTTGGGGCGAGTAACGAGAAGGGAGGCTCCTCTCCTCTCCCTCCCTGCCCTTCTTCTGTTTTCCCTGCTCTGCTTGTTTTGGAATTTCTCTGACTGGAGGCCAGACATTCTTCAGTGTCACTCTGGAAAAGTCTTTACAGTCACTCGGTGCCATCAATCAACTCTCAACAACTGCTGAGAGTGAGAGTTTGTGTGTTCTGTGCCGATCGTCCGCAGGTAAAGACTTGACAGGACATGAGAAGATGATTTTGTTGCTTCATATTAAAGAGAAGAGGACACTTCCATAGAAACTAACCACAGAGCAAAGCAGGGTGTTCAAGGTTTTCTTCAGGAGACGCACATCAACTCAGTGACATGGTCAACAAACAGCCCTGATCTCAACCTGACGGAAATTTATAGTGAAAACTGAAAAAAAAAGTGAATGCCAAGGCTCCATTCTGCAAAGTTTATTTATGTCCATCTCTCACCCTGAGGTTTCTCCTACCAGAAGTTGCATTTGTTCAGACATGAATGAGATTCTCAGAGGACTAAAGCTGTAAACATGGTGCATTAATAAAAACATTCACCTTTACATTATGAATGGACCCAAAGCTGTAACATTAATGCAACATGACCATATGGTAGTGCAGTATAATTTGATGAATTGCCGTGGAAAATCAAGCTGTTATAACTCAAGCACACACTTTTCAAACTGGCCCAGATGTAGGTATGTAGGAGTCCAGCCTGTGACGTCCACTATCACAACCCATAGTACTTCTGCTGGTAGATTAGTAGTTTATAAAGGGTCATATCAGTGCCCATTAATTGGTCCTCTATTAATGGTGGTGTGAAATTTCAGCAGCTACGTTAGAGCTGTAGTGAAAACCCATACCACAACACAAATTCTCACCAGTGTACTTTACTGTTTATACCCGCCACTCTTATTAAAGAAAAGTATAATTCGAATGAAATACAGGTTCACTCTGGTGGCTGCGTGTCGACCTGTTGGCAAAGATAAACTCAGATATAGATGTTTTATTCCCTGTTTAATGAGAGTTCCAAAGTAAAATGGTTTAAAATGAAAGTCCTGGATCTGTCTCAGACTCTTCCAGGTAAGGAGCCGGCAGGTTGAAACAGATCCTTAGTGAGCAGTGAAAACCAGGAACAGAGCGGCACAGACCTGCACTGAGCACAATGCTGAGTCTGTAACTCACAGTCATTTTAGCAATACTAGGGAAATGTTGATTTGATATAAATGTTTTTTTTAACCTTCCTAATCAGTTTGTTCATGTTTGATTTCAAGTCTGAAAGTGCTTCTGATGTGATCTGAGAACATACAGCCTCCGGTCCTGAATACAAACCTAACCAGCAGAGTGATGAGTCAGTCAGGTACTGTAGGTGTTTTATGTAACTACACTGGAGCGGTAGGACCAAATCTAACCAACATAGACTGAAGAATCAGTGGAAGAAGCTTTTCATAACAGCAGGTATTAAGGAGACCTTTAGTCTTGTTCACAACGGAGTGGAGTGGCACCATAATGTGCACTTACAGAGCCATGGACAGACACACACACAGAGCTATCTCTGTGTGCTCTTGTTAACACATCAGAGCCTCCAATTGGTGTATGTGCTTTTTAAAGACCCCCTCCCATGAAAATCGTGTTTTCGTGCTTTTCACATGTTCCTGTAAAAACTTCATAATCACAATTTAAAGAACACAGAGAATGTTTAAAAATAACCAAAAAGGGTCGCGGGAGGGGGACTTTAAAAACATCCCTGTACACAGTGTAACTGTGGTGTTTCAGGGGTAACGGCATTATGCTTCGTTTAGCCTCATCTATCTTAAACATCTAGCTAAGTGTGAATATATCAACAGGAAGACCATGGGAACAGAAAGAAGATTATTCTCTGCTTCAGAATCACCATCTGACTCACAGAAACAGGCCTGAGGCTGTGTGTGTGTGTGTGTGTGTGTGTGTGTGTGTGTGTGTGTGTGTTTCAACAAACACACAAAGGGCTGTGTTGAGCTGCTGACACTCTGTGACATTTACTGACAGACAGGACAGAGGAGCCAGGCTCCGCTGCAGGAATGTCAAGTGTCCAGGCCCAGAGTCGCTGCAGTGGTGAAAAGTGAAGCTCCTCCACACCACCACACCACAGACATGATGAAGGAGTGAGCTCTGCATGTGAGGAGGAACCGCCGGCCTAGACTAGTTCAGTGTACTGCACTTCAATTTCATTTCCTTTCTAAATAAATTATCTGTCCCGTGCCTTAGATATTATAAATGAGCCCACTGGTCACCCTGTCACTGCCCTTTTTCTTCCTCTCTCGTTGGGTAGACGGTATCGTGCAATAAAATGCTCCTCCTCTAGGCATGCAAACTGTTTTTTTCCTAGTGCCGTGCGTAGCCTGAACAAACAAAAATTGTGCATTTAATTTTTTTTCCCCCATGTTAAATTATGCTCCTGCAGGCACTTTGCACTTTACATAGTATGCATTTTTTGTATGTACTGTACTTTTTCTTGGTCAGCCTATCCATGGGGTCAAATTGTCCTTTTTTATCTTATCATTTCTATTTATTCTATCTATTGTATCTGTTTATTGATTGTTTTATTAACAATGCTGTCTATTGTCTCATTGTCCTAAGTGTTCCTGTTTGAGCTCTTGCAAAATCCTTTTCCAATGTGGTCTCCTTCCACAAATGGCAAATAACTGCTAACTGACTCTCTGACTCTAATGATTCTTCAGCAAAGCTACACATCATCAAATCATTGTCCTCTTCTTATTCTGCAGTATCACAACAATAATTACTGAGTTTAACAGGGACCTCGAGTATCACAGTTTTTTGGTGTGACAGATTTGTGAGTAAAACACACACACAGACTAACTTTAACACTCCCTGTATCACTCACTTCCTGTCTGCTCTGACTGTACCACACCTGTATAGGGCACTTGTGACTCACTAATCACATATTAAAGACTCACACCCCACCAATCAGTCACTTTTTAACTAACCTAGTTCTGCTGAGTGGCTCGTACAATAGCTAAGCTGTTAAAGTGTGTGCATGTGTGTGTGCGTGTACTTACCAACTAGCTCATTGGGGTCTTTTCTTTCTGCCTCTGGGATCTACAAAAACACAGAGACAGAGATTATATATATTTAGTCTTGTCAGTCTAATGACTTCACTGCAGCAGACTGAGACACTGTGGTTGAATACAGTGAGGAACACCCAAATTGATGGCTACAAGAAAGGAAGCAGCCTCCGTAAAAGTGTTAGTTGTATACATTAATGAGTCAGTTTAAGTGAAAACAGAAACATTTCCCACCTGAGGGCTACTAATCACAGGTATGAATGCAGCGGTGAACAGAACAGAAGCTTCTAAGAAGTAAAAGAAAGCAGGGCAGTAAATCAGAAGGACTCTTTCCAGTGAAGGCCTCAGCGGGAGGAGTTAGAGAGTCTTTACGGCCTCTCAAACACGCTGCCTGTGCCAGCAGCACTGTGGGCCGAGCACAGGTTCAGCACAAAGGAACAGGGCTGTTATTCACAGGAATCCCGTCATCACCTAGCAACTGCACAGGCACCTCAAAGAACGGCGGTGAGACCGGCCAAATCACCGAGAGCTGGAGAAGAGGAAGGGCCGGTTGGAAATAATGTACAACAACAATACAGATATAGGAGGACACCGGCTGTCTGAGACGACGGAGACTCATCGTCTCACTGAGCCGAGACATGGCTGGGCATACTCAGTTGTTTTTTTTAACTCATCAAAACGCAGCTGCTTCAGGACACATTAAACCTGACAACTAGGGATGTCACAATTATACATTTTTTTGACACGATTATTGTCAGAGAAATAATCGCAGTACTACGATTATATGTAAAATCAAATATAGTCAAAATATAATTACATTACTCATATGTTTGCATAAAATATTTCAAGTATCTATTAACTCATTGAGTGCCAACCACGTAATTTCTCGTTTTTCGTTCCCATGCGTTGAGTGCCAAAAATGTAATTTTACGTTTTTTGCTTCTTTTTTTAAATTATGAAAATAGACACTTTAACACACCTTTATGTGTAAATTTGGGGACTCTACGACGAGCAGAACTGAAATAGATGACGATCAAAAACTCATGACAGCTCACGATCTGGAAGTTTTTTATCATAACTCGGCTTTTGCCAACGGAGTTCTGCATGTGGATGCAGCTTGGAGCCGAAACAGGAAGCTCTCAGCCAACAGTCCCGCCCGGTCTTCATCTCGAGCAACACCGTGTCCTCCCGCGGTAAAATGTGATGGTCCCTTGATCAAAGCAGACCGCTGGCACCGACCCGTACCACAGAAGGACCGCGACCACCGGTGGGACCGGTGTTCCCGAGCTGCTGTGGCCGAGAGACCATCACATTCCGCGGCGAGAGGCTGTGCCACGGCACGGTGCGTCTGTGTTATTGTTGTTGTTTAGTGGCTTAAGTCTTTTAAATTGGGATTGCTGAGTTCCCATCTGCACAACACATTTACCATCTGGTATGAATAAAGAAACCTTGACCTTGACAGGCACCAACACAAAACACCATGTCCGTTGCATGGTCAAGTGTATGTGACTGATCAAATGTACAGTACACCATCAGTGATTGGTCGACCAGGCTCATCAAAGTTTTGGAATTGGTGGCAACAAAAAAACTGGATTGCAACATCCCAACAGATAACTTAACTGTTCATTTTTAATCAAAGTGGGTGAATTATTAACCTAAAACCAATCCACCAATCCAAAACCACCACAATCTACAGATGAATAACCTTCTCCACACAGTTCAGATCTTTGTCTGTTGTATTGGACGACACACCTGTTTTGGCAGCGCACAGGAAATCAAACCTACTGTTTGTCTCTAAATAACTTTTGCAGACTTGACAGATTTTCAGGTGGTAGACCAAGACTAAAGGGAAATTACCCTGAACACGGACCCTGAACATCTGTAACAGATTTCACCTGCACATGGGGCTTGATGAAAACCAAAGATCACCACAGACAGTTGAATGTCTCCTGATGCCCGTGCTTCTCTGCCCTAGTGTAACGGGCCGTCTGCAGCAACACTTCAAAGACTTCATAAGAACTCAGTGGCTCAGGTTAAAGGAGGTTCCAGCTCCGAGCCGACTGCTTATCTGCACTTCAGCAGAACTGTATCAAAACGCCAGCACTCAATCCGTAGATAACAGAACTGTAGCAATAATAAATGGGAGGGACAGAGTCGGCACAGAATTCATTTTTACTGTGCATTACTTTGCCAGCAGCCCCACATCACTAGTTTGACAGGTACTTGCAATATCTGCAATGGAAATGTTGCAAGGGCTGGTGATAGCATTGCAAAATACGATCGGATTGGGTACCGGCCGATAAGCTAAGCCCAGGTATTAGCATCACCATTGGGACTGAAAAAGCCACATCGGTGCATCCATAACTAGGGCTAGAAATACAATTTAAAAAAACAACATTGAATATAAAAATATTTTTGTGCTAGAAGATCTGATCACTACAGCATGTCATGCATTTTGTTTTTATGTGATTCTATGAGCTGCAACCCAATTTGCCCTCTGGAACATTAAATAAAACTGAACTGAACTGAACTGGTGTGTGGTTGCATTTTAAATATAAAAACTATTAAGTAGTTTTAAATTGTGTGGATCTGACCTGAAGCAAATCAATGTGTGAGATGTGTGGAGAAATGTGTGTGTGGTGTACCTGTTCATACACAGTGTAACTGCTGTACTTCTGTTAGTTTGTTTTGGGGATTATGCATGTCTGAACTGTTGGTCATGTTAAATAAACAGTGCATCAATGCAATCAGTTTGTTCACCTTCATAATGTAAACATTAATGGATGCACCATGTTCGAGTCCAGGCCGACACATCTCTTAATCCAGCCTGCTCTGAGTGAGCTCAAACACAAGATGACTGATGGATGCTTTTCATCATTCACCCGTGTTCATATCATTCAGTTGATGCAACAAACAAAACACACCTGGTGCAAAGGTTGGATCGACTGCACACTATCTATAAAACTGTTATTTGTATTATTATAATAATCAATTAGTATCATACTTTATCATTAGTATTATACTGATGTGTTGTTTTTATTATTGGTATCATACGGACATTCACATGAAATAATAATTGGTATCATATAATATCAAAATAGAGAGTGGGGGTAGGAGTTCATACGTTTTTACTTCTACCTACTCCTTTTTGAACATGTTTATGTTTATGTTTATTTATTATTATTAGTTAATTAGTAATAAAATGATTAGTTTTTTTGTTTGTTTGTTTGTTTGTTTCATATATTCTTTTTTTTCTTCTCTGATAATGGTAATTTAGTTGGTTTTGGTTTTGTTTTGATTTTCAGAATAAAGATTTCAATCAATCAATCAATCAACCCCCACCCCTGGAAGAAGGACAGTCAGCTGGCTGCAGTTTGCAGGTCAAGCTGTCAGTTGTTTTACGGTGACAGTGCAGTGGTTTAACTTCCATTAAATATCTGAATACTGCAGCTTATAATGACACAATCTATTTGATTCATCTGAAAGTAAATCATTTAAAGTAGTCAGACAGTCTACAATAGAAACTGAATTGTTGTGTAATGCCCTTACTGCCCCCTTACCGTACGTCAGCACAGATGCTGACTTTGGGTAAAGAAATTACCCACAGTTCATAGCGTTGTGAAGTAAAATACTGTTCCATTCCTGTTCACAGCATCTGGACCCTCACAGACTCTCACACTCAGTCACATACAGCTGACGTCAGTTCAGTCAGTGAGGGTTCAGGGTGTGAGTCTTTAGGGGGCGGATTGGACCTGGGCCATGCCTGTGACTCACTCTCTCTCACCTAGAGGCCTGCCCCGAACATCGTGTACACACAGATGATCAGCATGGTACAAGTTTCTGCAGGTTCAGGTTTAACTCACATGAAGGTGGAATGCTCCATCAATAACAATCTCAGACCTCGTCTCATCTAGATTAAGTTCCAATTTGGTGATTGAAACACACATAGAACCACAGCACCATCTAGTGTTCATCCTTCTTCACATCTGCTGTCACATCTTGTAAAAGAGCTGTCCCGTATAGTCACACAGGAAATGAAACTTGAATCAGAACTAATCCGTTTCAAGATCCAGTCCATCTCTCACCAGATAGTGTTCAAATACCTCAACATCCTCTGCGTCCCTCCCCTCGTCAGAATCCTCCATCTCCTATAAAAACAAGAATGAGAGGGTTAAAACCATACAGGCCAGAGAGACAGGAGGCTAGGAGGGGCCGAGGGGCAGCACACACCAGAGCCAGAGCCAGAACCAGCTGCAGATTTATGTTTTAGATTTCTTTAGACTTCTAATCAAAATTGATTTTTGTTAAAAGCAAAACAAGAACATACATCAAGATCATGTAACATGTAACTGTAGAGACACTTTGGTGTGTAACTGACTGAGGAGAGACAAGACAACACAGAACAATACTCTGCATCTGAGCCTGTATGAGTGCAGACCAATCATTTGTATTTTCACTGTAATCGCAATAGGAACACATTAAAAAAGACTGACTAAAGGGAATGCAAAACAAACAATTCATCAATGGTACAGCTATTGAGCCAAATGAACTGGAAACAACACACAGCAGCACACACAGCGTCTCATTCATGAAACGTGAGCAGCACGGATTTGTCTGTAAACTGTATGCAGCGGAAATTTACGTGGATTTCCGCATTCATCAATCTTTTAGTAGTGCCAATCTTTTCGTAGCTACTCTCAAAATCTCAAAATCTACTGAATGATGAATGAGACTCAGTGTTTTCACAAGCTTTGTGAGCAAAAAAAGGTGCGTTATCATCACACCCCTGTTCAACAAGCCTTTTGAACTGCTCCACCCACCACAGTAACTTTAAGTTAATGGTGAACTATCAGTGTTGAGGCTGTACAGCCCTATGCACACTGAGATATCCATTCATCATAACATGTCTTCATTGCAATACTGAACATTGTTATCGTATACTGCAAATTCCCCCATATGTTGCGTTGTCGTTGAAAAGTATCAGTCACATGACAAACACAGTCATATGACCTCCAGCAGTCGCCTGCATCAACCACCTCATAATCATAAACACACACACAATGCTGCCATTAGAGGGGCTGTAGCAAGGACTAAAACTATGAATATTTCAGCTTCACTGTTAAACTGACCTCTGTGATATTTAAATTGTGATTGAACTCTGAGTTATAACATGACAATGATAACACTGAAACCTGAAGCTCAAATACTGACCGAGTTGCTCTCCCTGCTGTCTTCATCTCCAGACACCTTCTCTTCTACATCCTCAGTCCGGTTCAGGTCATCGTCGCCGTAGCCGTAGACCAGTCCCGCTCCACGCGCCCCTGGAGACAGACAGGAGAAGGTGAAGAGGGGAAGAAAAAAGGCAATCTTTAGTTCAATATAGTGTAGTTTTAGTTTTTGTAAATTCTCCATCATGGAGACTAACGCCCTACAAAGCAAGGACCGTCTGTCTGTCTGTGTGTTCATCATAGCTCTTGTGCAGGCAGGTGTCTTGCAAATGGCACAACAGAGTGCACCACAGTTTGGTCATGAAGATATCATTAAAAAGCAGCAGCCATCCACTCCATCTCTCACACCGAAGCACTGATCATCGTGATGTTTGGATGTAGCCTAGATCTATCAACAAGTGTGACCAAGTTAAAATCAAAATTGAGGATGAGGACATTCAATGAATCCATACATTGTCACTGTTTCGAAATCTATTTCCTGATGTACACTGTTGTGGTGTTCTCAGGTCTGTTGTCATTAACATTATTATGTTTGCTGACTTTATCAATAATTATCAACTAAATCATCATTGTGTATAATGGCCAGGGCTCAATTAAGTTGGTCTAGGTAGCTAATAGTGAAGGCTAACAGGTTGAATGTGTTCACGCACAGCCCAGTCTATTCAGCTGGACACCAACTCATCCATGGACAGTGGACTAAGGCAACTATCCAATGGCTAATTTAGGCTCTTTGTCTTTGGTTCGTTGTATTCAACAACTCAACTCAAACATACTTCCTGATATAGCTCAATTTTCCACAATTTGTATTTTAATATCGATTTTGATATTCCACAATGTAAAAATGGGGGAAAGAACAGAATATAACTTTTGTCGTGTCACTGAACCAGTGAGCATTCAAACACATCAGAAAACAAAAACAAAGAGTGCACTAAAAACAGACACAACTCTTTTACGTTATTATAACGTATGTAAAAACAAACCGATGTCCAAACATGAACCCCGTTACTTTACAGTTAACACTGACATGCAGCAAGTATCATTGAGTTTGTTGACAAGCATCAACTAAACCTAACCCTACTATAAAACGGTTTAGACTGAACCAATTTCATCTTTAATCAAACAGTTTGATTCCCAAGTTAGCTGCGATGGCTAGTTCCAAGCTAACGTTAGCTTCCATGTAGTGTCCCGCTGTAAACGGCGTTTTATCTCCACCTGACTGAAAACAACTATAACCTTTAATAACATGTACCTGTCTCTTCTGGTTCGGGTTCAGAGTCGGGCTCTGAATCGTCTCCATAGTCTGCCAGAGAGGAAAGTGGAAGACTCTTTTTAGCACTCGCCATTGCTAAACTAAACAGTCTGCGTCGCGTCGCAGACACGTTTGGTCGCAGGGTGATTACGTCAGTGAAACTGTGATGCGCGCGCATTGATCGTGAGCGCGCAGCTGCCCCATGGCTTCACGGAATAAAAAACAACAACTTACTATTACGTTACATTCACTCTCCACAATAAATTATAACAGATCAACAATTGTCTTTTGGTCATTGAAGAAGAAATGGATCCTGCGTGTAACCAATTTATAAAGTTAAACTAGGCCTATTGCTAACCTATAACCTGTTGAAAAGCACATTAATAGGCTATGTCATGTTTTCATTTTTTAACAACAGTGCTGCCTCACAGTCCCTGATAATGTCCTGTGTTATCACTTGAATCTGTTTCACTGTCCTCCAAAATTCAATTCAGGTGTTGATGGATGTGTTATGAGCATAGACTGGTTATGAGGTGGACCCTTCACATGGACACGACCGTTTCTGTCATTAGGCTATGTGTATAAACTTTAAAGTAGCCTATCCAAAATTATTGGACATTTCCCTGTAAGTTTAATTTCATACACAAATTTCTTCAAACAGACTGGATATTTACCTGTTCAACAATACATCTACAACTCCCTTCCACAAAAGTATGTGATCCACATGTTTTCATCAAATACTTTAAAATCTTAGACATTTGATCCAGAAAAAAAAAGACAGGATTTTTTAAAAGGTATTTTATTCAAATACTGTACAAACCAATGGTGATAGGGCAGCTGGTTGTAGATTTGGGTATGAAAAGGGGGACATGTCTATTTGTACCCATCTCAGACAACCTTGTATTACAACTTGAGTCTTTTTAATAATGGACAGATAAATATCTATATACCTTACTCTCCATGTCCAGAAAAAGACCAAAATGCAGCCTCCTGTTTCATTGTGAAGTAGGTTTTACAGATGAGATCAAATGTGTGTAGTACAGACGATCCAGCATCACCTGATATCGTTCTACACAAATAATTAAGATACTTTGTAGAAGAATGGTGATGTATATTTAAAAAAAATCATAAGAAGAAGAGATAAAGTTCATAAAAGTGGAATCACTGTTTGTAACTGACAGAACAAAGATGATTCAATCACAGTGATGCGACCCCACTGTGTCTCTACCTCAGTGTCAACAGCAAAGACAGATCAAACTTTCAGATTTAGTTTCGATTTATATTCCCACCACATCTGAGACGTGATCCACAGGGCAAGGACATTAAAACACATTCTCCATCCTCCGTCTATCGACACTCCCTCTCTTCACAGTCTAGATCACTCCATCCTGCTTTGACTTCTTTTGTTGCTTCCTCTGCTTCTGGTCTGTTGGGCCGCAGCAGCATCCATACAGCAGGGCAAACATGACCAAAGACAAAGTCCCCAGCACAAACACGGCTATAACCACAACACCACCCAGTGCCCATGGCTCCTGGTGCAGCCGGTACAGGAACCACTCCACCCAGTGCTCAGGTGACTCTGGGGCTTTCTGCTGCTCCGCTACGCTGCACACAGAAAGATAAACAAGTATCGGACGAGAAAGAACCTGGACATTACACCTTTATCGCTTTAAACAGTGATGAAAAGCATAATACATTTTATTTACACCATCTTTTATCAGCTTTCTACATAAAAATCTGCTGATTTTAAATACTATTGTCACATTACACATTCCTGCCCAGAAACTCACCTCTCCATGGCCATGTCCGCTGTCTGATTCTCACAGCTCACTGACTCCCAACACAGTGAATATACAATAGTGTGAGGACACAGGGCTCCAGCTACTGTCCTATTCTGTTCCACTCACTCACAGCCTGGCAGCTATTTAAAAACAGCTCAAAAATTGCAGTTTAGTATCATTTCATGACAGAGGAGCCTCCGGTGCTCTCCAGACAGCGTAGCCATTTACTGTGTGTGGTCACAGCAGAGTCAGGGCAGGAGCTGCTGGTTAATGTTTACTGAAAACATGGAGGATTTCCGGGCAGAGGTCGAAACATACAAAACAATTCTTCTTACTTTGAACATGAACTGAACTTTTTTATTACATTGACATCAAAACAACCAAAAACAACCTCAGAACAATAGACCAGCAAAATGTTAACAATGAGAACACATTTATGTTATTATTATCTATTCATATAACAAACATCAACCAAACAACGGCTCAGATTCAACATTAGAAACATTTAAAATGCCCTTCTTCTGTAGACCAGCAGGAGGGGCTGTGTCTGTGGAAGAGCCCACTATTTCCATGTTGATTTCAGGATCCTAATAGAGATCAGCAGAACAGCGAGTCACTAAAATGTCACTCTGTCTCTTTATGCTCTGCTTTGAAGCTGCCACACAGAGCCGTTGTCCATGCCATTTCGATATGTTTCTTCATATGGACGGTTGGTATGGAATTTCCTCCTCCAAAATAAACACTGTATGTCACTCTGTGCAACTGAGTGATGGAACCTGGGGATGACGTGGATGACGAACTGGAAGATAAGGTTGTGTGTGTGTGTGTGTGTGTGTGTGTGTGTGTATTGTGGATGCTGGCCCTCTCTCCTCCTCATTTGGGCTGCAGAGGCTGGACTCTGGAGGCTTGCTGTTTTGTCTTTGGACAACAGCAGCAGTGGGCACAGGTCAGGACAATCAGGAAGACAAACGTGGCTGAGAGGAGAGACAGGAGACATAGGAAAAGGTCGGTGTCATCATCATTACCTCTACAGCTCCTTCAGTGCTTCAGTTCACCTTTACCTATACCTGACCTTATTCCCAAGAGCAGCACTACTGATACATGATAAACCTCATGCACACAAATAAGTTCCATCTAGCAGGTACATTGAAGGCCTGTCAAATTATCCTTCATTAAATAACATATGCATACTGACATGCTATCAACACCTGTCCTCAGGTGTTGTTCAGATTGTTATGTACATAGGGATGCTTGGAGCTGGTTAGTATATTCTTTAGGACTTCAGCATTCCCATTAGTGACCTTCCTTAGTGGTATGCTTACCTGTTCGTTGTCCACTGTTTACATACATGTCCGTGATCTCAACAATTAATTTATCAGTAAAAAAAGAAAGTACAAATGGTAAAGAATCCTTATTATAAACACATTCCCATTTACAGGGTTATAATTATTTATTACTGATAAAAGGAGCATTATTGTAAAGGATAATTTTAACATTTAATGATTAGTTAGTGTGATCTCAGACTAAAGAGTTGAAACTTACCGACAAACAGAATGAGCACAAAGAAGGCTCCCAGCTCCAGAGGAGTGGCCTGTGGCAGATCCTGCAGTTTGGTCCACATCTTGTTCACGACAGACAGAAGCTCCTCACTTGCGTCCATGATCTCAAGTACATGTACAGACCACACAGATGAATTCACAACTACACCTGAAAACACAAGAAAATGCGTAAATGACCTCACAGCTGCACCCGAAACACAAGAAAACACTGGGTGAAGTAGGATTTCACATGAAGAAAATGTCCTGCACAGCTCCACCCTGCACTCCCGCAATTTTATACTTCCACCCTGTCATTACCTCTCACTGCATGCACCGAGAAGCTTTAAATACCGACTCCCACCACTATTACCTTTTATATATAAACCTCCCTAACCAGGAGGAGGCAGCAAGTTCAGTTAAATTAAAAAGAAGTGAACTATTTCAGGCCTGAGATGACAAATGTCACACTAAGCCTGTCATTATCACTATAACAGCTGAGTGTGGGTGACAGCCCAGACAGACAGCTGGACACTGAAGACAGTCAGTCATAAGACAGTCTGAATGGACACAAGTGTGTTAATGAGAAACACAGGAACTCATCATGATTAATAAACCCACAGTTGCTTATATAAGCAGTCTGAAAAAGAATACCTCAGATTTCCTGTTCCTTTACGATTACTTACTTTACTTTAGTAAAAAGGTACAAAGTTCAGTAGGAGACCACTGTTCTACTTCAGTATATGACCACACACACTGTACTCAATATACATACTTCAATACAACACTGACTTACACAGAGAAAACAAACAGTCCAAGAACCAATTTAAAACAGTCCCAGTCCAGAAACAGTTAAACCAAAACCAGTTTAAACAGACCCACAATCTATAAAAAAAAAAAAAAAAAGGAACCTGTTTAAAACAGTCCAAGAGCCACTTGTTTGGGACTTGTTTAAAACAGTCCCAAATTCAGTTTAAAACAGCCCCAGTCTAGAAACAGAACCAGTTTAAACAGCCCCTGAACCAGTTCAAAACAGTCCCAAAACCAGTTCACAACTATCCCCAAATCAGTTCCAGAGTTTGGTGTCTCTCCATCCATCCACTATAGGCTAAATATCAATAAATCGCCAGATCAAAATATCTTATAATGAAACAACTAAATTAATATAGTAATACATAGATAAAAGGTTAAGGCTAATCATATTTGAATAAGTGATTTAAAGATATCTTAGACTGACCAGTTGATGTGAACTCCACAGGTGTTAGTGTTGTTGTAAGTTAGCTAACGTTAGTTAGCGAGTTAGCCACTTTGCTGAGCAGTTTTGAAGAGGCCCCCTCTCCTCCTTGTTATAGGTCATGACAAACTAACTCACCAAGATGTCAGTTCACCTACGTGGATATCTGTCAGTTACAACATGGCTAACTTACTAAATAAGTGAGTAAATAAAGTTTAGTTCATGATAGCCTCGGCTCTAGCTCTCACCAACTAAGTTAAGCTAGTATCAAGCATAAACAGGCTAACTCTTGTTAGCCTGCCTCAGAAACAACCTGCCACATGTAATAACAAAATACCAGCTGCTCATTGGTTCATAAACTATCTATAGAACTACATTTACTACTACTGTATATTTTCTAAACAGCTTTACCTCCAGGATCATTGTCTTTAACCACAGTTTGATGACAGGCTGGCAGCAAATTTAGCTCTCCTTCTGCTTTGTTGCCATGGAGACCCCCAGTTGACTGAATGAATGGATAGCTTTGATTGATTGATTACATTAGGCTTTATGTAATCAATCAATCAAAGCTATCCATTCATTCAGTGCACAAGTCTTTAGCTTAGTGATTGCTAAATACTCGTGCATCTAATCTATATCAGCTACTATACTTCACAGTCAACTTTTAAAGGATGTGTGACAACAAGTGGCAGCAAGTTATCACAGTTGTTTCATCTGATGATGGAGAAAATGTAGGTGGTAGACTACATCATGTTGTGAATATCTATGGCTCCTACTGTAGGACTCCTACTGTAGGGCTGCAACTAACGATTATTTTCATTATCGATTAATCTGTCCATTATTTAAATGTGTCAATCAGTGTTTCTCAAACCACAAGATGACGTCCTCAAATTTCTTATTTTGTCAACAAACCAAAGAGATATTCAGTTTATTGTCATAAAGGAACAAATAAACCAGAAATATTCACATTTCAGAAGCTGAAATCAGAGAATTTGGACTTTTTTTTCTTAAAAAACTACCCAAACCGATTATGCGATTATCAATAGTTGACGATTAATTTAATAGGCTAATCGATTATTGTTCGATTAATCAATTAATTGTTGCGGGTCTAGTTAATTGTGATGGCTGCTGGTGTAGGTGGCTGCAGTATTGATACACTGTGGTGGTCCACCTTCTACTTTTTGCCCCCTTTACCTTTGTTTTTGTTTTTGTTTCATTTAGCCTTTGCCTCCTGTTTTGTCTTGATTTGCTTAGTTTAGTGTTGCTGTTTTTAGTTTAGTCTTCCTAGTGTGATCTGTTTTGCTTATTTCTGTTGCTGTATTTGTATACATAGGCTAGCCTATTGTTTTGGATTATTTTTCTATTGGTTGTTCATCAGTTGGGTGTTGGTCTGTTAATTAAATGGTCTCTTTTCAGTGCAGCTGGGTGGTGGTAAGGTGAGGCACCTTGGTGAGGTCCCTGATTGGGGGCACTGGAACACACTATTGGGGCATGTCTGCTGTGAGGTTGCTGTGGTTTGCTGTGCTGCACCAGGGTGAGTGAGAAGGGGCAATCTGAGCTACTTTACAGTAGTCTCTGCCTCCCCACCCCACTTACTGTTCTTCTGTGTAAATAGATTTGTACTTTATCCAATCTAATTCATAGCCTGGGCTTGTTGAGTTTTTACAGCCTATTATAAATCAATTTGTTGTATATACGAGCCTTACCACTGGAGTGTCATTTCTTCTTGTCTCTAGCAGCTCCAGTCCTGACCATTTTATGGTTTTCTTTAACTTCAGTCCTGGCCGTTTTTTGAGTTTGTACCACATTCAGTCACAAGCCCATGTCCCCATAGCTTTTAACAGAGGTGATTTTTGACCTCAAGGAATATCCTGGGGTGAAAGGCTCCTGGTGGTGCTGTTGGTCCCTTTTTGGTTCCCTGATTACTCCCCACCCCCTAATCCTCGCCACACTAATATAATACAAAAACCGGTGTTTAATTATGATGGTAATGGTTTGATGTCCCTTACATTTACACTTTCTTCCTGTTATTGTCATGTTGGCAGTGTTTTAGTCTGGAGATGAGACAGTCATCACAGAAGCAGGACCACTGGATTTACTCTGTTTTTAATTATTTAATCCATTTCACTTGTACAGTAACTGTCCAGTTTTTCCACAGCAAAGAAGGACTATTGCTGTATGGCGAATAAAGACCTCATTGAGGACATCTGGACCACAGTCTGAAGACTGTCTGACTTGTTGTGTTTATGGACTGTGCTCCCACACTGTGGAGCTGAATACACTCAGAGACATGCAGCTGTAGTCAGCAACATGTTGCTACTGCAAATAAGTTAATAGGTGCACCGAGAAGACTTCTCTACAGCTGGTTAGCTACTTAGTTCTGTTATTTTTATGTATTTCAGACTTAGAAAGTCCATTCTATCCATGCCATGAAAGCCCTAACTTGGTATTAATGTGATATGTACAAGGTGGTTTAAAGTGCTGTGTATGTAAATCAATAAACAAGCTCTTACCTCTGTAGTCAACATGTGACACAGTCACTGTTTCCACAGCTAGTCCTCCTTCTTGTTCTCACCCTCCTCTCCTTTCACTACTCTCACAGGTTCTCCTGGGCTGGATCCTGCTGTTCTCTATAGTCCAGACTCACAGACCGGTCCTGGGTGTTTGGAATCTAAACCTTTGAGCTGAACAACACTGCTGCAGCTCTTCCTTCTGGTCGCTGACTTTCTCTGAGAGTTTGAGTACCTCCCCCTTCAGCCCGATCCCCTCCAGGAGCTTCAAGCAACTCTCCAAACTCACTCGTTCACTCCTGCCTGTCTCCCCCACCCTCTTTGTCCTGCCCATACACTGGAGCTCCTCCTTTTTCTGCTACAGACCAGCTGTGCCAGGCCTCTCTTTTGTCTCTAGTCCTATTTGAGACAAGGCTCTGCTTCTAAAAGGAGCAGTGGGTGGTGTGTGGGTGTGTATGTTTGTGTGCCTGTGCTGTGTGTGTGTGTGTTCATCCATCTGGTGTCCCACCAGCATACACACAGCATACATATATTTTAGGACCATGTATGTCTGTATTTGCTGTTGATTCATCCTTGTCTCTGCTGTGTACGCACAGGAAGAAGAACAGCTGCCATGTTCAGAACATGAATGTGATGGAGGCTGTGAGTTTACCTCCATCAGGAGGGAAGTTTCTCTTACAGAAATAGTTGAAAATCAACAGGTGTGTGTCTATGTGCATTAATGGGCATCAGAACCTCGCAAGTCCTTCATCCACAAACAGTTGTCACTTGGTCCTGCATTGGCTGTTAAAGTGTGTTAAAGTTGAGGCTGTTGAAACACGATATGAAGCAGAGAACTGTGTCACACAGCATAGCGCTGCACAGATACGTGTTCACCAACAGCTGTCCACCTACACATGCTGCAGATACAGTAGCAGTAGAACAACACATTATTAACTAATCATCCTCAAACGGACAGTTCAATTACATTGTCAAACATCACAGTGTTAGTGGACTTTATGGACGTCTGTACTGTCTGTACAGTCTGTACAGCCAAATTCATTCATTCAAAGTTATGATATGCTGTGTTAAAATAAGTTGTTTATTGTGTATGGATCCCAATTCGTCAACACCATAGTGAAGATTCTTCCTGGGGTCCATTTAAAAGAGAAGACAAACAACTTTATACAGCAAAGTAAACAAGCAATAAAGTCAGAATACAAAACATTTAATATCAACAATACATCAACAATAACATCACATGCAAAATCAATACAACAAATCAGATAAACCTTTAAGAAAATAGCTGACCATGAGGCAAGTAATGAAACTGGTCTTATATATTATTTCTCTGTGTATTACAGCTTTTTTGTTTCATTTTTACCTTGATTTATTTTCAATAACAATTAGATGAAGTCTATCCCAATATGATATGGCTCTATATAAGACTGTATTAAGTGCATTGGTTCTAGGCCAAGGTAAAGTGAATGACAGCTTGAGGCCTATGGCGATGTCTGTCAATGGTGAGTAGTAACTGTGTATACTGACTTTTGTTTATGTAAGGTCCAATAAATATAAAATAAGGCTACATTTCACTCTTTCATCAACCGTCAGCCACAACAGCCGTTGACATAACTCCTAAAAGCTCTATTCTGAGTAGTCTGGAGTTTAACAACCTCTTGTTTGATGCACTAGACCAGATTGTAGAGCAGTAGTCCAAATGGGGCAGGACTAAAGACTGTATAACCAGTTTAATACGTATTGCTCTCAGTCAAGAAGCGAGCACTTCTTCTGCTCAGTTTGGTCACTGCAACTTGGATTCTTTCACCTGCTCTATAGTGATCTTCACTCCATCATCATTAGCCTACTCATCTGTCGGTCAGTCTAACACCTTTTACCCCGTCCTGCGTCATTCATCCATCCTCTCCATGCTGCCTCCCCTCTGCCTCAGCAGCCACCTCCTGCCTCCTCATTACTCGGCTCCTGTGTGACTGCGTCCTCACTGTGAATCATAACAACAAATACATGCTAATGAATCACACTTGTTCCCGGGAAACTTCATCTCCATCCGATCACTACTGAGTGACTCAAATAACCTCCTGAAACTCCTTGACAGAGAAGGGACTGTTGTTATTGGTGCTGATCTTCACCATCATGTGTGCTTTGTGCTACCTGTCAGGTTCTGTAGCACATGTATTGGAGACCTCAACACTGTTTTCTTTAATGTGTCAAATATCACTCATGATGTGATTATTCAGTGGTAGCACAATAAATTCATTTAATTTGGGAGTATTGGTGATGATGACGGAGGTATGAGGTTCTACTGAAAAAGAACAAATCTTTTATGATGACTGATCACTAAATAACTGACTGACTGATCACTAACTAACTGACTGACTGATCACTAACTAACTGACTGATTGGTATTTGACTTTTGACTTTTCTACAGCCCGAATTCATAATGCAAAGCAACAAAATATCTTATCTTGGCACATGGCAGCAGATCACATCAAAACCAGACTTGCAAGATGAACACCATGTATTGCAGCTTTCCCTGTCCAATTCTTATTAAGCTTGCCTGAACTTTTGTTTATTTATTTATTTCTAATTTTCACTGTTATTATTATTGTTTTCCTTCTGTTATGATTTCTGTCCATTAAGGTCCGAAGCAGGTCCGAAGGGTGGGTGGGGGGGTACGTGTAAGTGTATGTTGTAGGCTAATGCTTATTTGACATAACTGTTGATGCCACTACTGCAAAAGAAAAAGAAAATATAAATAAAAACATTTGATCACAAAAAAACTGACTGACTGACAGACTGGCTGATTACTTATTGACTGACTGATCACTAAATAACTGACTGACTTATCACTGACTGAATGAATTAACTAACTGACTGACTGACTGATCACATGGAAACAGATCAGAGTTGTTGAGAGTTTCTCTGGTTGAACTATGAATGCTTTGTCACTGTCAGTGATGAAGCCTGCTTGTTGTAACACAGCAAACATTTAAGGTGAAATAAATCCCTCTTTCAACCACAGACCTTCAATCTGTCATGGTCTCTGCTGTAACCTAGAACTTTTTTTGCTGGGTCGTTCGTAAATTAAATTTAGGGAAAATTCATATGTATCCTGCAATGGTCTCGTTGTCTTTTTATGGTGACATCTAGAGGGCGGACTTGAGCCAAAGCAAGCAGGAAACCGAATGGTGATGACGGCTCCGTGCGGTACGTGAAGGCATCACGGGGAGAGTAGGAAGTGCTGCCACGTCTGAGGCTCCTCTGCTGCAGCGAGCTGCTCTGAGCACCGGGATGGGCCGGCACCGGGCGGGGCGGGGAGGGGTGTGAGAGGTGGGAGTGACGGAGGAAACACGAAGATGCAACACCACATACCACATCATCACAACACCGCATAATAATAACACATCAACACAACATACTACATACACAGCAGCACACACCCACCTCTTCCCCTCGGAGGACCCCGCCAGCTGCAGCTCCATTGTTCCCACACCGAGGCCTGTTATCTGCGCTTTTCCCGGCTCCAAGCAGAGGGGAGACCCATGCTCAGCTCAGGGACAATGGAGGAATTTGTGACCGAAGAGGAAGAGCCGTGGTACGACCAGCAAGATCTGGAGCAGGGTAAGACCACCACGTCCTTCCCATCGGCCGCGCACAGGCTGACACGTCCGAACGAGCGGTGCACACAGTCACTCAGCTCCAGATGTTGTGACAGCATAACTGGAGATTAGCCAGGCCCCAGTCAGCTGCTGGAGCCAGGCTGGAGCATCAGGCTGTGGCATTCAGGGTGTAACCACTAACCAGGTCCTAACATCTGGCTGTAACACCAGGGTGTAACCAGGTCCTAACATCAGGCTGTAACACCAGGGTGTAACCAGGTCCTAACATCAGGCTGTGGCATTCAGGGTGTAACCAGGTCCTAACATCTGGCTGTAACATCAGGCTGTAACATCAGGGTGTAACCAGGTCCTGGCTGTAACATCAGGCTGTAGTATGGCTGTAATCTGGTCCTAACATCTGGCTGTAACACCAGGCTGTAGCATTCAGGGTGTAACCAGGTCCTAACATCTGGTTGTGGTTGTAGCACCAGGGTGTAGCATCAGGCTGTTATCTGGTCCTAACATCTGGCTGTAATATCAGGCTGTAACCAGGTCCTAACATCTGGCTGTAACATCAGGCTGTAACCTGGTCCTAACATCTGGCTGTAGAATCAGGGTGTAGCATCAGGGTGTAACCAGGTCCTAACATCTGGTTGTGGTTGTAGCACCAGGGTGTAGCATCAGGCTGTTATCTGGTCCTAACATCTGGCTGTAACATCAGGCTGTAACCTGGTCCTAACATCTGGCTGTAACATCAGGCTGTAACCTGGTCCTAACATCTGGCTGTAACATCAGGCTGTAACCTGGTCCTAACATCTGGCTGTAACATCAGGCTGTAACCAGGTCCTAACATCTGGCTGTAACATCAGGGTGTAGCATCAGGGTGTAACCAGGTCCTAACATCTGGCTGTAACATCTGGCTGTAACGTCAGGCTGTAACCAGGTCCTAACATCTGGCTGTAACATCTGGCTGTAACCCCCTGAACACGGCTTCATGTGTCTGTCTGCAGACCTCCACCTGGCTGCGGAGCTGGGGAAGACGCTGCTGGAGAGGAACAAGGAGCTGGAGGACTCCTTGCAGCAGATGTACATCACTAATGAAGAGCAGGTGCAGGAGATCGAGGTATGAAACCAGGAACTGAGTATATCCAAGCAAACAACAGGAGGAAATGTCCTTTTAATAAACACTTAGTTTCAGAGTGAAGGACAAGACAACTGTGCAAACTGATGTTTAAGTGAAGGTTTAATATACAAATTAACTTTATAACATTGAGGTTTAAATGATCAAAGTCCACTCAGTTGTTGTTCTGGGGTTCACATGGTCTTCACAAACAAAACCTTTGGAAAGAGACAATGAGCAATTTAAATGAACGATCTGGGATTTATACTGATGTTAGGAAGTAAGAAATTCTCATAACCGACCAATCAGCTGTTAGTCCTCATGTTTACATGAGCAGTGATCCTCAAATATGGTTCAAACTGTTGTGACACATATGCATTGCAGCCTTAGCATTTTACTGTTTTACAGTAGCCTATATAACTTTTAGTATTGGTCCTTGACCTTAAGGCAAGGCAATTTTATTTGTATAGCCCGTTTTTACAAACAGTTTGTCTCAAAGGGCTTTACATGGCATCATAACAACATCCTCTGCCCTTAGACCCTCACATCCACTGAAGAAAAACTCCATAGAAATGGAACTTAAAGTGGGACTTCAAATAGACAAAGGAGTAAATAATCAATAATGGTCTTATGAGTTACATACTAGATAATTAGGACAGATAAGATCATCACTGATATGTTTCTCCTTGATGAGTTCATTTGTGGCTGTCACCTTGTTGAACACTGTCTCCATGAAGTCTCACACCCAGCTAACAAGAGCAGGTCAAAGACAGAAGTGTGTGTGTGTGTGTGTGTGTGTGTGTCAGTACCTGTCCAAGCAGCTGGAGGTTCTCCGGGACATGAACGAGCAGCACGCCAAAGTGTACGAGCAGCTGGACGGGACGGCCAGAGAGCTGGAGCGGACCAATCACAGTCTGGTGACGGACAGCAGGACCTCCCAGCAGAAGATAGAGAGGTGAGGAGAGGGGGGTGTCCTCCCTCTGCTGCTTCCTCCTCCTCCTCCTCCTCCTCCTCCTCTAAACTTTCTCTCCCCCTCCTGGACCAGGCTAACAGGGACCATCGACACTCTGCAGGCCCAGGTGGAGGCTCTCTCGGGGCAGGTGGATCAGCTGCGGTCCATGGAGCAGCTCCGAGTCCGGAGAGAGAAGAGGGAGAGGCGTAAAACCATCCATACTTTTCCCTGTCTGAGGGAACTGTGCACAGCCCCCAGGTACTAACTACAGTGTGCAGTAGGGGCAGGGTTTGGGGGTGGGGATGGGCTGCAAATAAGCCCCATGTGTCTGTCTCCCTCTCAGGTATGAGGATGAGTTCGTAGTGGGTCGAGCCGAGAGCTTCACCGTGGAGATGAAGCCTAAGCCGTTTGTGGAGGAGAACCAGCACCTGAGGGAGGCGGTGTCGGCCCTCAGAGCGGCGGTCCGGACCGAGAGGGGGCGCAGGGAGGGGGTGGAGAGGGAGTGTAACCTCCTGTTGGGAGAGTTCTCACGGCTGCAGACACGACTGCAGGTTGGTGAAGAGGCCCAGTCTTATTTTACCTGGCTAGGCACTGGCTCGCTTTGTTTCTATTGTCTTTATAATCAGCAGAGTATGAGCCACATCATTTCTTCAGAACTTTATGCATTCATGAACACATGCACCTGCTTACTTTGTTATTTGTTTGTTTGTTTGATGTGTTATGTTTGTGTTGTTTTATATGTATTTCTGTTGTGAAGCACACTGACTTGCTTTCTGCATTAATAAATTGCCCTCCTCTTCAGCAGAGAGACAGCTACAGAAGCTGAGAAGGACCATTCTTTAAAATATTTATTTATCCTGTTACCTCAATATAACACAGTTCAGGCAGTTTTCCCCAAATAACAAGATATTATGAAGATTACATATGTATAAATGATATGTCTAGTAGTATTAATATGTATCTGTATTATTATGACAGTATTGTTAAAATGTCATGATGATGTCATGAAATGTACATAAAGTAGCAAAACAACCTGAAATTGTTTCACCACCACCACATTTAGACAGTAAAATAATAACATGTACAACACATCCATGATGGTATGGTTGTATGGTATGGTCATTTTAGGATACTGTAAGCAAAACGATATACCACTGTACCCTCATAGTACAAAGGGCACAACATTGTTTGCACAAGCAAATAGAGGCTATTTTATGTATTCAGACTCAGACCAGTTGCACCTGTATTTGTATTTTATAGTTCATACTGCACCCTACGTTATAGTATAGTATAGTATAGGATTTACAATGAGTTACAAACTGTTATTTTCAGATAATGGGATAAAAAACTTTGCACTTCAGAACTCACCTGACCCATCTGATGATTCTTTTAGGCAAGGCAATTTTATTTATATAGCCCGTTTTTGCAAACAGTTTGTCTCAAAGGGCTTTACATGGCTAGCCTCGTAAACCAGCCGCTCCCGGAAATGCAAGTCATTTCATTTCTGAGGGAGAGTCTGGCCTCATCCCCGTTGTAAGTGTTTGGCCTGAAACCCTCAGGAGGCCGAGTCAATCAGCGTCGCCGCTGTGATTGACACAGCACGTTGGCCAATCAGGGACCGACTGGTGCAAAGCCCCGTCACTAAACCAACTTGCTGATTGGCTACTCCCGCTCAGCTCCCGCCCACCCCAAACGCTTACAACGGGGATGAGGCCAGACTCTCCCTCAGAAATGAAATGAATTGCATTTCCGGGAGCGGCTGGTTTACGAGGCTGTTACATGGCATCATGACAACATCCTCTGTCCTTAGACCCTCACATCCACTGAGGAAAAACTCCATAGAAAACCCTTTTAACAGGGACAAATTGGAGAAACCTCAGGGTGAGCAACAGAGGAGGGATCCCTCACCCAGGACGGACAGACGTGCAATAGATGTTGTATACAGACAAGAAAACAGTTTAATATAATTATAATATATTCTATTATATTATATAATAATTACATTTTTAGTGGCTCAGATGAGCCTGCTGCTGCTTCTTCACAGTAAACACATGCATGCAACCACATAGATAACCCTATTAAGGTGTCACTCCACAACACACAATAAAAATACAAAATGCATAAGGGCACAGGGGGCAAGTTAACAGAAATAACACTTGGATTGAAAAACACATCACCTGTGTAGTCTAGCCTCAGTTCCCCGTGTGGATCAGGTGAAGAGCAGTTGTCCTTTGTTGTGTCTTTGCTCCAGGATGCTGAGGGATGTCAGGCCCGGGTTCGGGAGCTGGAGCTGGAGCTTCAGGAGCTGCAGCAGCTCCGTCAAGCTCGCACCTTCTTACTGACCAGTGAGGACGACGGCGTGGCTCTCACGCAGACCGTCCTCAACAGCACTCCGGAGACCGACACGTTCCTGGAAGCGGAGGCGGGCCAGACAGGAAGAGGTACGAGCGAAAAAACCGAAGGCGGCGGTGGTGAAGGAGAGCCGCTACCCGAGTCCAGCCCCGTGAGGAAGAGCTGCAGCGACACGGCGCTCAACACCATCGTGGCCCGGGACGCGTCTGGCTGCAGGAGGGGCAGCTACGCCCTCCACGCCAACAGCGTGAGACGGAGGGGGATGTCCATCCTGCGGGAGGTGGACGAGCAGTACCACGCCTTACTGGAGAAGTATGAGGAGCTGCTGGGGAAATGCCAGCGCCACGAGGAGAGCCTGTGTCACGCCGAGGTTCAGACTTCCAGACCCGTCTCCCGAGACCCGTCCATGAAAGACTGCGCCGTGGGCCCCACCCCAGTGCCCCCTCCGACCCCCGTCCAGTCGCCCTCTACCCCAGAGGTCATCGAGAGCATCAACAAGCAGGTGGAGGCCGTGGATAAAAGGCTGAGTCAGAACACGCCAGAGTACAAGGCCCTTTTCAAGGAGATCTTCTCTCGAATCCAGAAGACCAAGATGGACATCAAAGCTACCAAAGCCTCCAAATCTGGAAAGTCTGGGAAGTCTGGGAAGTCCAACAAGTCTGCTAAACACTGATGGATCTCTGATGGTCCATTGATAATTCACTGTTGGTCCACTAATGGTTGGAGAGAGGATGGTTGTGATGTTTGAGCAGGAGTTTGTGTAGACGTTCCTCATTATCTGGGTCTGAGACTGACAACTTTTATCAACACACAAATCTGACACCAAGTTTAACACTTCAGTCACTTCCCTCATATTCTTGTATTCAGTCTTCATTGTCAACCTGTTCTGGCCTCGTTGCCTACAGTACCTTATAGAAATCTAACATATAATAGTAACACACCTCAGACACTAAGCCTGAATGTTCCACTAGAGAACTGCTATTTATTGGATCTACTAACATTTGTATAATCACATGAAGAAATCTGTTCTTTCAAGGAGTCTGTGCAGGTTCTCAGTCACTGCGGGCATGGTAGTCATTAAGTGCTGGAGTTGGAGGTGACTGGGTTTCTTTTCTTTTCATTTTTTGAATCTGAAAGGCTTCTTCAGCTCTAAGAAATAATGTGAAAGGGGTTGTCACCTTGGAGGGAGGATCACAATGGTCAAAAGGTGAATGGTGAGTTTTATAAGATATGCAGGCCCTCTGCTCCCTGTATCTATCTATCTATTGTGCTGAGCTAAGACGATGCTGACTGGCTGCTGTATAGTAGCTTCACGGTGAATATACAGAGAGAGATGCTATTGATCTTGTCGAACTGTTGGACAAGTGTATTTGTTGCAGTTTTAAAACTGTGTAGTTTATGATTTAAACTGTGATCTACAACAAATAGTCAGTCAACTATCAAATAAACCTGTGCAAATAATGTGCAGGTTGTTGTTATTACTTTTTCTGGGCATAATGGACACAGAATATAAAGGATGAGTATAAAAGATGAAGAATGTGAAGTAGATGGTCTTTTGGTTAAGTAATACACACACTGCATTACAGTGGTGGAAGAGATACTCAAGGCTTTTTCTAACACCTAGCAGTTTAAGCTAATTATACAATTAACATGCAAATATATTGCACCTTTTTCACAGTATACAGCCTATTTCTGGGCAACTTGTATCAGACTTTGTTATAATTAATGTTATTACAGCTACTATTTTATATCAGATTTTTTTGTGTGACATAAGACATGGCAGAGCTTTACATCTTCACACGCCTCACCTGACACCAGATGGTCCCATGATAAACCAGAGCCTGATACCTTTCTGCTGTTAGTGTCATGTCTTGCACTTGAACATGTTTGACGGCCTATCTCTTGCATATTCAGAATAGCTAATAATATGAATCTGTGACTGTGTATTTATTTGTGTCATTGTTTCTTCATATTTTTTTGTAACTTTTTAGTGCCTGTATGTAAATTTCACTAACACACTATCATAATAAACTGTTTGCTTTACTTACATGTATTAGTTGATAAGATATTGACATTACAGTTTAGTTTGATATTAGTTCTGTCATTAATGAACTAAGACACTGGTAATAAAGCATTTATGTCATGACATGAATCCTTTGTTATTTTTTCTGTTGTCTGAATGCTGAGTGGAGAAAAAACAAAACAAGGTGCTGTTGTGTTCATTTCAGTTTTTAGGGTAGGATGAAACTATGCAATTACACAAAAAAGAAGTAAAAAGCTTTCACATATTTTGCAATAATAATAGAACTGTCAAACCACCCAGCCCGTGTTTATAAACAAATGAAACCAAGAGCTCATCAGAGCATACTCTAGTCAGGAAATAATGGTCTTTGACAGCTCATATCCCTATCAGACCGCGTGGCCTAATGGATAAGGCGTCTGACTTCGGATCAGAAGATTGAGGGTTCGAGTCCCTTCGTGGTCGTCTTTTAGTCCCTGGTTGCTATTGCTTTGTTCGGTATCTGCTTGTTTTGCTATTACCGCTAAGTTAAATTATCAAGTCGTAATTACTCAGTCGCTACAAGGTAAGACCAAAGTTACACACAAAAAAAAAAACCGTACTACTCGACCGGGAGGTTTATATGGACTGTAATACCGCAGTATTTCATAAGAGCAGAGTGGCGCAGCGGAAGCGTGCTGGGCCCATAACCCAGAGGTCGATGGATCGAAACCATCCTCTGCTAGCTTTTTGAGCATATAACTCAAGTTACAAGTACGAATTTTGACCTTGTTCTGACGGCTGAAGAATGAATAGCCAATCAACACGTTGCTTACTGATTTGCCCATCAACCCGGTGCCCACCCATGTGCCAACCATAGACTGTAAAAAGAAGGTAGGTGCCAACCTAGCATCATCATGTTGCCCTTTTATAAACCGTCTTTGCTTTTATGCTAAAGCTCTGCTAATTGTAAAACTGTGACAGGTGTTTGCCCATGTTGTGAGCCTATTTATTTATTTCGTCATTTCCCTCTGATGCTTATTCTTACTGTTCAACAAGAATTTGGAAAAAAAGAAAGAACAAAAGTGGGAGTAACAGCGTTGATCCGCTAATGAACGTTTTGTAAACTTGTAACTTCAGGGTCGCACTTGAAGGTGGGAAATTTGTGTGTCCGTCGGATTTAGTTTTACACATGTACAAAATATTCCCACGGATACAAATATGTTTTACACATGCACAAACTATTTTTACAAATTAAAAATTTTGTTACACATGCACAAAGTGTTTTTACACGGGCACAAAATATTTTTACAACCACAAAACTTTATTACACATTTGAACATCATTGTACTTAAGTCATTATGATGAATGGAGAAGAAGTGTTTTCCATTCATCATAGTGTTTTTGTATGAGCACATCAGTGTTCGACTGGTTCTTATAAATGTCTATTCATATGGTTTGTGTCATTTGAAAACAAAATACCATTTTGTTTTGAATGTAAAGTTTCATTTTGCAGGAGAAGTTAGGGGTTTTGCCCATTTTGTGTGTGTTTTTTGATAGAGAAAAACTATAACATCATTAATACAAAAAAAAAAAAACGTAGAAAAACATAGCCTTTTCTTTTCAAGTGAATGCATTACTATGAATGTGATTATGCTGTAAACCACAAATGATCTTCTTCTATGCAACGTGTGACGCATATTGTATAAAAAATGACAGATGTTTGGCTTTATGGCTTTTAAGGCCACCATGAACCTTATTTCAAAGCTGTAGTAGTGTACTTCAATGACACTAGTCTGCATTAATTTGATTTTTACTGCTTACTTTATTTGACACACAATTAGTAACAGAAAACTGGGCATAAAAACATTTGATCAATCAAAATCCACTCGTCTGCTGTGTTTAATGGTTGATTGGATCTTCTTCTGTTTGAGTCGTTGCTCATTGCTCTTCTGTAACCTGTAAAACATATTTCATATCACATTCACATACACAGTTAAGAGCGATTTCTAATGAGGATGGATAAGAAACCACAGTGAAAGATGGTACCTGGTCTCCTTCAGAGCTACGTCCTCTGCTGTTGGCTCACAAGGCTTCCTACTAGCTTCAGCTATTATGACAGAAATTTTCTTTATACAGTCAGAGAGGTTTCTCTGCTGAGTCCGGCTCAGCTCAGAGGTCACCAGCAGCTCCCCGGCCTTATTGATGCGTGTTTTATTCTGTGACATGAAGCAGAAAATGACTTTTTCCTCTTGTTGGTTCAAAATGACAAGAACAGAAATCAGCAAGTCCCAAGATCATTACAATACCAGCTCAGCTTTGCTGCTGCTGACAGTGTAGTGACACTTAGGACATGAGCTAAGAGCAATAAGAATTACATTTTTGGAAAACAGACTATTTTCTGACAACCATTTTGAAGTAAGACTATGAATCAAAGTGTCCCAAGTGTCACCAAGAACATCAAAGTTTCCATGATGCTGAAAACAAACCTTTTCAAAGATCTTCTGCCGAACATCCTCTGGGATCCAGTCTGCTGTCAGCACATGAAACCGGACCTCTGCCTTTGTGTTAACTGTGGATTGAGATCATCACACAGGACATATGAAAACATTAGGCTGTACAGGCTTTCAGGAGTTACACATTTACATACACATGCATCTACCAGGTCAGGGAGTTTTTTAAGATAATAAAGTTCAACCTTAGACAACCTTTATTGACATGCTGACCACCAGGACCACTACTCTTGCTGTAAGATACTCTTAGACGTTCTAGGAGCCAGAGAGAGAGGAAATGTAGTAAATAAATAGATACAAAATGACAATGAAAAAACACACTTATTTTGTTTTCGTAAAATTCATATTTACCCACTGGAATGTGTACTTGGGCCTCCTGAAAAACAACAATGAAGAATAATCATTTAAATAACAGTACATTTCATATGATCATTTTCATGTTATGTTGCAGTTTTATGCAACAAAAAAAAGGAGAAAAAAAATCAATTTACACTTTCACAATGACTAACAAATTCAAGCAATGTATTAAAAGTCAAACTGAAATAACACGTTAGTATTAGAACAAACTTAAGTATTAAGAAGTTGGGATCAGAGTCAGTTGTGCCTCCCTGGACAGTGCGAAGCCACAGAGCCACTGTGCAGACTGAAGCAGGTTTAACAAAGCTTCTGACTGCAACCAAAAGGGTTGAAATGTGACTATCATAGTATTGATGAGGCTGCTTTGGATCCCATGCGTTGTAGGTGTATTTCCCTCATTGGCTCAGTCAGCCTCTGTACTATTATCAGAGTGCAGGAGAATCCATGAAGCAGGATTAAAGTAAAGCCTTGCTTTTTTTTGTGACAAGTCTGGCAAGTGCACGGAGACTAATTAATCTAAATTTACATCTCCACTAACTGACATGAAAACGACACTGACAGACTGTAGTAAAATATACACTTCATATCCTGTATAAACATCTAATGAAATATAACATGAGACACACTGTTTTGGAGAAATGTATTGGTGTGTTTGTACAGAAGCTCGTAGCAGAACACATTTTTGCTCTAAACACTGACGCAAATGTCCACTCAGGCATCATGACATGGATAAACTTGGATGAAATATGTTATCTTCACACAGCTCCATCAGCAGTGTTTGTTCAGGCAGTGAAAATAACAGCACCCTCCTCTCTGCGATCCATTTGACTGTCTTTTGGTTCATCCATCCATTTGGGCCTCTGATAAACCCTAGGTCCGGAAACAGAGACAGACTATGTAAGTCTGTCTTGAGTCAGTCTAGATTAGATAAGTCTGGACTGCATTAGCTGAATGACTAGAGACTTGATTTGGATACTGCTAGTTTAAACTTGGCTAAATGCAGAGACACAGTGAGCTACTGCCTGTGGTTAGGTTTAAGGGCAGTTATACGTGGTGTAACAACTCCAAACTTGCTCCCAAGTTAAAGCAATTTCATCTTAATGGCCTACAATTCAAGCACACAACCTGATTTAGAGTTCAGTCCTTCAGGAGGAAAAGTAAAAGCAGGGTCGTTCATTCAGGACAGGAGTCAAAGAAACAACGGCACAGCAAGCAAAGCATGCTGTCACTTCACTGACCTGTGTGTCGCTTTCCCGGGTCCCATAACAAACGCACTGTTTTAATATGTCGTTAATGTTTCTTACTACAATAGTCTTTGGTTCTACCCGCAGTGGAGTCACATTTACTCCAGCGCAACGACAAAGTAACGACCGTCGTGCTATGTGCGCCGCCATGTTGGATGTGACGTCGTTGAGGCTGGTGATGATAACATGTATGTGAACTACTACTAGTGAAACACTCTGCATGTAAGTAGTCGCTAGTAATGTTAGGTACTGCGGCTCATACAATTCTATGTATAATAGGTTATTTTATCATCATACACAGTGCGACACAAGAAAAAGTTAGGTTCCACCGAGATTTGAACTCGGATCGCTGGATTCAGAGTCCAGAGTGCTAACCATTACACCATGGAACCTATGGAGCCGTATAATACAGCTGGGAGTATAAAAACAGATACATACAGAGCGATTTTGTGGACTACAATGATAGTAGACATACGTAATGTGTGAAAATGTGTGAAGCATCATCAAACACAGTGTAACATGTTATAGGCTAAGTGAATGCAGAAGATGTGTATTTGAAAGAAAGACGATTATGGAAGGAACGCAGAAGGTAGAAATGGCAGCAAATGGACTAATATCATATTGGAAAGTGTACTGTAGGATTTATTTAGACACAGCAGATGGCGGCAGTGCAACGTCCTCCTGGATGCAAGCTGCCTTTAAAAACCTGCAGGAGAAGAAGAAGGCGGAACTTTCACTCACAACATTTCGCTGTTGCAATCGGAATCAGTAGGCGGACGGACACTGTTTTTGAGAAAAACAAAACAAGCCAGACATCGATACGCCCCGCGGACAGGCAGCGTCTTCTCCAGTGAAAAAGCCGTATTTTTAACACACCACCACCAGCTAAACGGTAGTCAGCGTGGCGAACAGGATTAACCATCAATATTACGGAGTTGTCTCAGTGAGGTTGCTAACGTTAGAAGCTGCTAAAGCAACGGTATTAATCCTGATATCTGTCGATAGCTAAGGTAGCTAATGTAGTTAGCTATACGTTGACAGGTCGCAAACCGTCACAGTGTTCATGGCAACAGCAGGACTTTGGGACTAAGTTACCTTGCTTCGTAACATTATAAAACGCCAGCGGACACACACATACACACCCTGTGAGACCTTTAGTTGTAGCCATAGACTGTAAAAAGAAGGTTGTAGCTTACGTTAGGTCACCGCTGAATCATTGGAGCTAATTGAGCAACATTGGAAAATATAATGTGACTGCGCTGGGTAACGTCTGACTCGGTGCTGCCAACGGTAACTTAGCTGCTGCTGCTGCATTGGCAGTCATCATCATGAAGGGCGTGAGCTGCTGTCCGTCGACCAGGACAAGCCTTCCCACTTTCTGTCTGTAGTGTGTGTGTGTGAGAGGAGGATATCACCTTTTTACTCTTTACCAGTCAGTGCCATATATCTCCTCCTCTTCACCTGCACAACAATGCCTGGACTGGTGGTGTTCGGTCGGCGGTGGGGCATCGCCAGCGACGACCTCGTTTTCCCCGGCTCGATTGAACTGTTCATCCGTGTACTCTGGTATGTGAGTTAATGTTGCTTCAGCAGTGTTGGGCACGTTACTTAAAGTGATTAGTCGCAGTTACTTGTTACTTTCTCCTCAAAGTAACGGTATTATAACGTTATAAAGCAAGTAATTACAAGGAAAAGTAGGCTAACTATTGTGTTACCTTTTAGTAAAATGCTCTAATATATCTTGTATTGGACTCGCCTCCCCCTAACCTCCCTATTTCCATATTTCGCACATTTTGTGACATAAACTGTAAACTGTTTTCTTGTCTGTAACAACATCTCTTGCACGTCTGTCCGTCCTGGGTGAGGGATCCCTCCTCTGTTGCTCACCCTGAGGTTTCTCCGATTTTTCCCTGTTAAAAGGGTTTTCCATGGAGTTTTTCCTCAGTCGATGTGAGGGTCTAAGGACAGAGGATGTTGCTACGATGCCATGTAAAGCCCTTTGAGACAAACTGTTTGTAAAAACGGGCTATACAAATAAAATTGCCTTGCCTTGCCTTGCCTTGCCTATATCGGGCTCAGGTAGATTATCCGCAGCCTGCCTGTGCGGAGGGATACCGAGAGAGTTGGTTAGTTCCAGTTGATGGACTGAAGAAAATGAGTAGCCTATATGACGTAGCTACACTTAAACACCTGTATTATTATTTTGTGATGGGTTTTATTGAGTCAACTGAAAAAATAGTAGCGCCGTGTGTTTATAATGCTGTTATTCTCATCACTGTGCTTCATGCTTACCCTCAGATGTGAACTTCCATTGTGCCTTCATCAGCTTTTTAAGGGTAATAATAACTGTCCTGCTGCTGTTTCAGGTGGATTGGCACATTGATCCTGTACACTCATCACAGAGAGGGGTTTGACTGTAATGGGAGAATTCTTCACAGCTACCTGGTGGGACTGCTGGTCGTGCTTGGTCTCATCATCCTAACACTATCTGCTATTGTTTATGTCAGTGCTCAAGGTAAATTGTATGTCTTCTCCCTAAAAGTTTGTTGATTTAAAAAATGTACAGTTGAATTTATAGAGCTCTTATCTTGATAGGAGGTGTTTTTCTGAAATATGCAATGCAGGAAGTTTGCATCACAGTTGTTATCTTGCACAACACAACTTTAAGAAACTGGTAGGATATGAAGCAAATCAATCCTCTAATGATATCACCAGCTGTAAACTTTTACTGAAATGTCAGAAAATGCCAGCGGTAAAAGGAAGAAGGGACAGCTCTAACTGTACAGCATATCAAACATCAATCATCAGTCTGTCGCAGGTGAACAGCACAGGTATATCAGTGATATGTGTGATTGTTTCCCAGGTACCATAACGAACCCTGGTCCACGGCGCTCTATCCCTGCCTTGGTGTACCTGCGAGCTCTCTTGTATATCCCTGAGCTGGTGTGGGCCTGTCTGGGAGCGGTGTGGGTCTCTGATGAGGGCAAAGGCTGCGATCCTGCCACAGTGGGTGCTGTCATCGCAGCGGTAGTTGCCAGGTGAGTTTATCACAGGTACATATGGTGGTAATCATCATCACCACATAGGGAAACATGTATGTAAAGATAGTTTTGGTTTTGTACCCCTTTTCCACCAAAGTAAATCCTGATCAGGAGCCAGTTCTTAGTCTGTGGAAATAGGAAAAACTGTCAAGCTGGGAAAACTGATTTCAAAGTAGCACCAGCACTCTGCTAGTCGAAAACCGAGATCCGCTTCAGGGTCAGGCATTGGGGTTATTGTCTCCTATAGACCAAGCGAAACATGACAACTGCAAGTTCTGAAAAACGAATGTGAGCCGGACCAGACACCGTAGATATTAGGAGCTCAGCTCAGGTTCCTTCATCACACCCGTACGGAACTGTACTGTGATGAATTTATCTAACAAATGACATTGACAGACCGTGGTAAATTGCACACTCTAACAAAATGTAATATGAAGCACACGGCCTCTGTTCAATTTTATTTTTTTATTGTTATTGAAATGTGTTGCCGTGTTGGGACAGAAGCTCATAGCTGATGTTGAACTCTTCAGTGAATCACGTACTTAATCAGCTTTATCCTTCTCAGACGAAGGACCAGCTACGAACAGATTTCATCTTTCAGACATTAAGACACCAGGGAAACAGAGCCGTTGGTAAATTAACAATAAAATAATACTTTGATTCCCTGCCGGGTGTCCCTCTCTGGTAGGACGGTGCTCACATCTCCAAAACACCAGAGTAGATGTCATTTGGATAAATAGTTTTTTATGCTAGGTATTTAGAGCCTTAACTTTACTTTATCAACACCTCATGAAATGACTGAATACTGCTGCACAAATAGAAACGTACTGTGGCTCTCTGCCCAGTGGAAAAGTGAACTGGTTCTTTGAAGATTCGGTTGAAGTTGAACCAATCAGGAACCCGCTCTCACACCAACCTAGAACTGTAGATTAATCTTGGTGGAAAACTGGTACGTACGATGGAGTCCTCTTTAACCTGTCGCACGTGTGTGTTTTCCTGACAGTAAATTGTGGCAGATTGAGTGGATGTGTTTGGATCAGGATTATTTCTACGTCTTTCTCAACAGCTGGATCATCCTGCTCTTTACGGGGCTGGGTGTGGTGTTTGTGTTTGACCCTCTGGGAAACCCCCGCCCTCAGCCTGCGGCCATGGAGCCCCTAGGAGTGAGAGAAGAGGGCACCCAGTTGTTCTCCACGGCTCGCTCCCTGGCTGTCAAGGTGTGGGAGAGCAGGCTGCGGCTTCTGTGCTGCTGTCTGCCTCAGGATGAAAGCCACCGAGCGGCGTTCTCCAGCATTGCACAGCTCGTCAGCGGGTTTTTCTCTGTAAGGGTTTCCCCTCACTTGTTGGTCTTTGCCTTCTTTCACACCTTCACTTTGTGGGTCAGTCAGATTGTATGATAAAACACGCAGTTCTGTTGACAGACCTAATCAAGAAATGAGGAAAAATGTGAGAGAGCCTGAACACTTCAAGACAAAGACAAACAAATGATTTTGCGGTGAGATACTGAACTAAAACTTATGGCATACTTTCTGCATGTGTGTGTGTGTGTGTGTGACAGGACACAGATCTGGTCCCCAGTGATATTGCAGCTGGTCTGGCTCTGCTGCACCAGGAGCAGGATAAGTTAGAGCGGAGCAGAGACCCAGACGATATTGTCCCGCACTCTGATTCCCCTCCACCTGTGAGTAGTAGTGGAGCCGCAGTCCACACCGGTGACTTCACTCCTCAGCATGACATCATGTAATGAAACATTCCCCCTCATGTTTGACTTTCTGCAGGGAGACGATTTGGAGATAGAGCTTGAGAAAGCAGCTCACTGTATGCAGTTTGCTGCAGCTGCCTATGGCTGGCCTCTCTACATCTACTCTAACCCACTGACTGGGCCCTGCAAGCTCAGTGGAGACTGGTGAGATGCGCTTCATTGTCAGATCACATGTCTTCAACGATCCCATCACATTGGTCAGGGATGAGCACTTTTCTTAAAAAGAAATTAGTCTCAGTTGACCAGTTGTGATCAGATACAGATAAACACATATAGACTGTTGTTTTTTAGCCAATCAGCCAATCTAAACTTTCAAATGCACATCAAAGTTCAAAGTTTTTTTTGGCATTCCACATGTTAGACATGACAGAATTAAATTTGTACCCAGGTCCCAGATAAAAAGTAAACAAATATAAAAGCAAAGAACGGGCACAAACTAAAAACAGACATTTCTATAGACAGAAATAAATAAGATAAAATAGTACATGTCCAACTGTTGAATGCTTCAGAACTTCTAACATAACATGCTGTTCTCTAACAAGGTGATTAACCACAAACATCACAACACGTGTCTGATCCATGAATCCACCACTAAATGTTCTGCATCAATGACAGTTTGTATTGAAACACTCCTCTTCATCCTGCTGTTCACACTCTGACATCATAACACCAATACCACACTTGTATAACAGTAACAGTGTAGTGCTTTTCTTGTCTCTAGGACCACTCAAAGCTGTTTGTCACCCTTTCACACACATTCATACAGCTACAGCTAATCATTCTCACACATTCACACACAAATGACACAATGGGGGGGGGGGTTCAGTGTCTTGCCCAAGGATGCAGACTGGATGAGCGAGAAATCGAACCACAGACCGTCCAGTTTAATGAATGACCAGCTCTACCTCTTCCATGTTGTTTCTGTTAACTGCATCACTGATGACAGTGTTTTTGGGTGTGTGTGTCAGCTGTAGGAGCCAAGCAGCTGAGTATGACATTGTTGGAGGAGACCACCTGGGCTGCCACTTCTCCTCCATGCTGCACAGCACTGGTTTACAGTACAGAGACTTCATCTACGTCAGCTTCCACAACCAGGTGAGAGCGAGGCTGTCAGCTGTCCTGTGTGTTGATGTTGTCTGGCTCACCTGTGGTCTGACGCTGTTCACCTGGCTCCATCACAGATCTATGAGATCCCCTTCTTCGTGGCTCTGGACCATAAGAGAGAAGCTGTTCTGGTGGCTGTCAGAGGAACTCTGTCACTGCGGGTAAGTCTTCATGTTGTAAGCACCGTCAATGGCTGTGATTACCACGTTGCTAGGGCCCTATCAAATCCATTTTATTTTTTGAAAATTCTGTTTTTCACCTTTTACTCTTATTTTCCTACCAAAAAGAGTGTGTCTTTTTTAATGTTAATGACTAAAATGTTAAAAAAATTAAATAGAAATTACTTTAAATGTATTAAGGTAATTAACACATTTCCTCCAAACCTTAAGAGCAAATACTGCATGATGCACATAATACTGCACTGTAAGTACTTCAAGTACCAACAAAATATTAATGCTTATGAGCTTTATGTGTTTCCAGTCAAATAAATTATATTAGCTTAGATTAAAAAATACCACCCAGATTTGCTTCCCTCTGTGCAGTTTTCCCCAGACACACTGTATGTTCCTCTTCCACACGAAAACAGCATTTCAGTCAAATTATGTCAAATTCCACGTTAAAAATAGATTCTGTTTTAATTGGCCGATTCCGCGGTTCCTTGATTGTGGAAATCATAGGGCCCTACTTTGCTGGATTTAGTGATGTGAAGTTTGCCAACAAAAGTGTTAGAACAAAAAACAACATGAAATCTCATGAATGAGCAGTAGGAGTGATGAGTGTCCTAGACGACTGATGATTTGATTGGGTGTCCTGCAGGACGTCCTGACAGACCTGTCTGCTGAGTGTGAGAACCTGCCTATAGAGGGAGTGTCTGGAGCCTGCTACGGTCACAAGGTAACGGACTGACCTGCACCTACAGACGATACACGGACTGAGTATCAGCACAAATGAAAGCTTCTCTTCTCTTCTCTGATGCAGGGCATGTGCCAGGCTGCAGGTTACATTTACAAGAAGCTGGTCAATGACGGCATCCTGAACCAGGCCTTCTCCTTGGCTCCGGTAAGATTCATAATGACTGAATAAATATTTTTAATGTCGACCAAAGTGCAGGATCATGGTGCTGTGTATGTAAGTGTATGGGTGAGTAGATTTTAGTAGCTGAATGGTCCACTCCCTCTGGCTGAGGTGTTGCCTTGTGTGTTTGCAGGAGTATAAACTGGTGATCACCGGTCACAGTCTGGGCGCAGGCACAGCGTCGCTGCTGGCCATCCTCCTACGGAACTCCTTCCCCACGCTGCAGTGCTACTCCTTCTCTCCACCAGGCGGACTCCTGAGGTGAGGAGCAAAAGAACAGGTGAAGGTTGGACTGTGAATCAACAGTTTAAAGAAAACTTGTTCTTAACTTAAACTGAGTTTCATGTATTTGTTTTAATCTGAATGTTTCATCAGTTTTGGTATTGGAATAATATTGCCATTTTATTATCACATGTATTTTGTTCATGTAGTGTGCTATATTGTGTTAATGGCTGGTGTGTGTTTGGACTGTGCAGTAAAGCCTTGGCGGATTACTCCAAAGACTTTGTGGTCTCTGTGGTTCTGGGGAAGGACCTAGTTCCCAGGTGAGACTGGTTCCTTTAAAAAACAGGTGTTTAAACAAAAAAAAGTTGAATGTTTTACAGCTGGATTCTGTACAGCAGGAAGTTTTAATGTGTGACACTTGACAATGGACCACTGAAGGTCTAATATAGTTGTGCTGTAGTGAACTATTACAGATGTCGATCTAGACTATTTGATTCTTCAGAGGGAAAAGAGGAGGAGACGAGTGACGTCACACTCCTCTTCTCTTTGTTTATTGATCTGTCTCCTTCCTACAGACTGAGCATTCCCAACATGGAGGACCTGAAGAAAAAGATTCTCAAGATAGTCTCAAACTGCAACAAGCCAAAAGTAAGACCTGTTGACTTTAGAGATTCTGGAGCAGACCTGAGATCAGATATATGACACTATTAAGATTCATACACATTAGTAGCCAAACGCTATTAAAATAGACAGGGAGATGTTTTTGTTTTTGACCAACACACCTCTAAACTATGAGAAACAATATACAAATGAGGAAAACAGTGACATCTGGGAGTGGGCAAAGAAAAACAGTGTATATGTGGGGCAAAGACTAAACAGAGGCAGTGAAAATGACAATGTTTACCAAAGAAAAACACATACCTGCAGGCGATGATGAAACACATAATAGCCTTCTAGCCTCTTATTCTGTAGCCCTGCTCTTAACCAGGCCAAATGACACAGTTAACATGAGGGGATGGATGCTACAAGTCTGCAGACCTACCTGGGTGATGCCATTGTAAAAATAGCACCAACAAAGCTGCACAAAACACCTGCATGCCCAGCGTACAGGCTCTAAAACTGAGAGTGGTAAATATTAAAATAGTATGAAACTGTTAAAGGGATCGTTCAACATTTTGGTAAATTCACCTATTGCCATAATCCCTATAGTTTTAGGCGTAGGTTCATTACTTTTAATTGTCGGTGCAAGCTGTTTTTAGACGTGAGCTCTGCACAGCGCGTGGTATTTCCCGCCTTTCCCTCATCAGACTCATCAAATACACAATCCAACAACTCCAAAACACTCTTGTGGACAAGTTGTGACCTGCACATTCACCACGCTATGAGATAATAACGGAACGTTACGAGACGATCTAAAAACAGCTTGCACCGACAATTAAAGGTAATAAACCTACCCATTAAGACTACAGGGATTATGGCAATGGGCGAATTTGCCAAAATATTGAAATATCCCTTTCACACAACCATTCACAAAGAATAAGGATGTTAAATGATGCTGAGGGCAGCACTAATCACACAGGTATTTTTCTTATAGGAACTGTAAAATTGTAATTGCTGTGCATGATCAGAGGAGTGTGTGAGGTGCCACAGTCTATGTATCAGTTCATATGTGGGAAACTATGTATGCATGGTTTTTGTGCGTATGCATAATTAATGTACATGGCCCCTGGATCGTGTGCGTGTGTGTGTGTGTTGCAGTATCGCATCCTGCTGCAGGGCTGCTGGTACGAGCTGTTCGGAGGAGACCCAGACGATTTCCCCACTGAGATGAACAACAGGAGGGAGGAGGAGCTCAGTCAGCCACTGCTGGGGGAGGAGTCACTGATAATTCACCACTCGACGTCCTATCAGAGCCTGGCGTCAGACGACTCACCTGCCCACAGGGCTCCGCACTTACCTCTGTTCCTACCTGGACGCATCCTGTATATTACAGAGGATGGGCCGTCACGGAGGTGTGTCCTGATGAATTCACTACACAACAGCTGAACCACATTCTCCTTTGTGTCTAAGTGTTAATGTGGTTGTTCATGTTTTCATGTGTTTGTGTGTTTATGTAATCATTTAACCTGTCCCTCATCTTCCGCCGAACCTTCAGCTGCTTTCACCGCTTCTATTTTCACCAGTTCCAACTTCCAGCAGTGATCGGCTGATCAATGGAAATTTATCAACTGTTTTAATAATTGATGAAGTGACTGAGTAGCGCGTTGCAGCTCCTCAAATATGAATATTTCATGTCTTTCTCAGTCATGTATGAAACTGAACTGAATCTCTGAACTAAACAAGACGTCTGAAACTGATGAACATTTTTAGACCAAGTGATCAACCCATTCCCTTGATGATTAATTGATCGTGACATTAATTGCTGTTTGCAGCTGTTTATCAGATATTTTGAGTTCTGCCAGATGTTACAGGTTGTATATGCTGACGTGTTCTTCATGCTGTCTCTCTCCGCCCTTAGATCCTGTTTCTCCCAGGTCCGGTACAGGGCCGACTGGTCCAGTGAAGATGCATTCAGGAGCGTTCTGATCGGTCCCTCCATGCTGGCAGATCACATGCCTGACATTGTGCTGAAAGCACTCACCGGTCTGACTAAAGACAGCTCCTTCTCCATGTGTCCGTCGTCCTTGCACAGCTAGCAACAACACTGATCAACCTGGACCCTGGACTGTCTGGTCTGGAGCCCTCATACACACTTTGACTTGATTGTAATGGAAACATGAGACAGATTTATCCGTTGTGATCTTGGTGAATGAACCTGCTCATGGAAACATGCTGGACTGCCTCTTAAATTATTTGAATATTTAGTTTTATCTCAACACCTTGTGTATGCCATTATCTTTGAATGTGCTCTGTATACAATACTGTGTACAAGACAGTGCTGCAGTTAAACTGAAGTGTCACTGTTCTACCCTAACACACACTAAAGCATTCAACTCAAATAAAAGCTTTTTTTTTTCTGAAACAAACTCTGCATTAGATCTTTTTTTTATTCTTCCACGCTGTCGGCAGTCAGAGCCGCTGTCTTTGGGCTCACATGTCACACACACAACTTTTTAGGCCATAACTCAAGACTTCACACGTCAACTTTAAAGGAATATGTGGAGGTGGCAGATGACCCTGAGGAGGTAACTCTTATCTTTATTTATTAATTTGAGCATCATTTAAATTCTTCCTAAAGTGATTAATACCAAACTGTGACTTCACTGACAGTGACATGCCAGGCTGACGACCATCTGATGTTTATTATAAGAGGTTTGTAATAAATGCATCAGTAACCAAAGTTACTCACTTTCTTTTTCTTTTTTCTCTTTATTTATTAACATTCAACAATACAGTATAATGAGTGTAAGAACAAAACGACAGGTATTCCAAGCCATGATGAGGTATAAACTGATAACAGAGGTGGTATAAAGACAAAAATGGTCAAATAATGATTTAAATAAATAATGTAAAATAAATAAGTAATATAGGAGTGATAAAAAATAAATAAATAGAAAGAAAACTAGAATGAAAACCAAAGTTACTCTCCCTCCCAGACCTCCTTAGTTTATGACGTCACAGGGACGTCCAGTCACTGACACATGAGACGTTCACGTGACTCCTGCGAAGTGGGAAATTCCAGTACAGCGAGTCTGTAAAAGAATACATTTGTTTAATGAGTTTTTCAACTTAGGTTTTGAACCTGTGCTGTGGTAAGAAATAGTATATTTAAACCAACTTGACCACGTGTTTGCATGTGTGAGAATCATGACCAGAAAGCGGATGATGGAGGAGTCTTTAACCACGCTGCTCAACGTGATTAGAAATGAACACCCATCTCCACGCCTAGAGAAGAAAATAAACTGATTCGTCCTCGTTTTAATCAGTTGATACAGTGTTTTCTCCGCCCATTAAACGTCACACAACAGAAACTATATGAGCAACAACTCTGACTTACGCAGAGTGGAAAAACAAAACATAAAACAACAACATAATCTTCTCAAGTGTTTACTACGACGATCTTCATCTGTCCAACAGCACCTGAAGGCAGCAGCGGGAGCTCATCTGTTGGACAGGAAAACTAATCAGGAACAAGTAAAGACTTCTAAGTACAGCTAGCTCCATGCCAGCACCCCGGAGCCCACCGTCCTCTCTCACCACCCGGGGCTCCCAATGAGCCACAGCGGCTCCGAGCAACAACTCAACTCGGTCATGTGCTAGAAAGAAACTCGCTTGTTTCGCGGTTGAAAGTAGAAAGTGCCAAAAAACAAAACAAAAAAGAGGCAGGAAAATGGAGCTGGACAGCGTCGTCCTCTACCAGGACGACTCCGGCAACTCTACCATGATGTCCGACCGGGTTTCGGGTCTGGCCAGCTCGATTTACCGGGAGTTCGAGCGGCTGATCGAGAAGTACGACGAGGACGTGGTGAAGGAGCTGATGCCGCTGGTCGTGGCCGTGCTGGAGAACCTGGACTCGGTGTTCGCGGTGAACCAGGAGCACGAAGTGGAGCTGGAGCTGCTGAAGGAGGACAACGAGCAGCTGGTCACTCAGTACGAGCGAGAGAAGGCGCTGAGGAAACACGCAGAGGAGGTGGGCTTCAGGCTTCAGGCTTCAGGCACCAGCAGCACCAGCACCAGCACACAGCCGCCGCCAATATCACTCATAACACGGATTATAGATTTAACAGCCGCCCGCGCTTCAGTTTAACGCCACAACTCGGTTCTAAATCACAACCACAACTCAAACCTGGCAACCCGAATTCATATCAACTTTATATATCAAATCTGACCAACCACCAATCAGTACTTTATGTAAAATAAGTTACACAATCAGTTTAGTTTAATTCAGATCCACTGACAGGGCCAGATAATGAGAGAACTACACTTGACTACTAACTTGTAGCGCCCAAACAAACCTTTTAGCAGAAGAGAAACTCTTTACGAAAAGTGAAACATAGGCTAGTTAAAACATAGGCTATCACAGCTGGATGGTTGAATCAATGTTTCCTCGAGGACGAATCAGTAGTGTCAAAAAGTAAAGTAGCCGATTATCAGAGATACTGTAGGCCAAGGGTGTCAAACATGCGGCCCGTGGGCCAGAACCGGCCCTGCAGAGGGTCCAATCTGGCCCTCACGATGAATTTGTCAAGTGTGAAAATTTGAAATTGCACATATTTTTATCAAGAAATTTCAGGTGGTTCATAATATGTTTTGTAAAAGGATAGTTCATTAACTGTAAACATCTTATTAATGTACTAAAACAGAGGAAAATTTCAATTTTTAAAATATATTTAAAGGTTATAATGGTATTATTTTACTGGTCCGGCCCACTTGAGATTAAATTGTGCTGTTTGTGGCCCCTGAACTAAATTGAGTTTGACATCCCTGCTGTAGGCTATCATATCAACAACACGGAGGGACAAACTGTGCTGTAGCTGAATGTTCATGAGTTTCAGTGAACGCAGCATCAAGGCTGATGAAGTTGAGCCTGTGAGACAGACAGACCGCTGCCGTGATACATGGAGATCACAGACAAACAAACAGCTCAGCTCAGCCCATGAGTCCTGTCATCTGACCCAACCAGTGATATAGTTATTGACATCACCTCATCCCCACTCACAGTCTATTTCTGGTACAGTAACTAACACATTTCCTGCAGTTGTTGCACACTGCATAACAGGTCTGAGGTCAGTCAGATTGAGTTTTTAAGTGTTGATCGTGTTGTTGTTGCGTCCTGCTGGTTCTTCCCTGCACAGTCTCATGTGACAGTGGTCAGCCTGGCAGATGTTGGCACCTGTACTGTCAGATTAGTAGATGGTGTAAGTGTCCAGTTACTTCTCAGTGTCAGCTTATCTTAGAGTCAACAGATGTGAGATATTTTAAATGTCTTTGTAACACTTGTTGTTTTGTTGTTACTGCTTATTGTAGGCTACAACCCCTTCCAAAAATCCTGAATGCAAAGAGTGTGTATTATTTGTAAGGCATTACTTTCCCACAGTAACATTGTGATGGTGGATGATGAATCAGGTGGTAATGAGATACATACATAACTAATTTTGAAGGAAAGAATATGAACCACACCGGCATAACATACCAAGATCAAGCGACAGTAAGAGCAGAGCAGCCTTTAAATGGATAGTTCAACATTTTGGCAAATTGGCCCATTGTACCATAATCCATATAGTCATAGCAGTAGGTTTGTTACCTTTAATTGTCGGTGCAAGCTGTTTTTAGAACGGCGGAGCAGAGCCGCGAGCTGCTCAGAGCTACGCTACGGAGGCTCGTGGGATTTCTTGGTTTCCCTCATCAAACTCATCAAATACACTATCCAACAAGTCCAAAACGCTCTGGTGGACAAGATAGATAGATAGATAGATAGATAGATAGATAGATAGATAGATAGAACTTTATTCATCCCGAAGGAAATTATTCGGTTCTGTGTAATGTGCAAGTTGTGACCTGCACATTCACCACGCTATGAGACAATAACGGAACGTTACGAGACAGAGTTGTTTTAGAGGTAAATTCATGCAAAACCACTGATGTGCGTTGCCTTCAGGGACAGTTTTTCATCAAGCAGTCTCTGCATTTACCTCTAAAACAACTCTGTCCAAGAAACCAAGAAATCCCATGAGCCTCCGTAGCGTAGCTCTGAGCAGCTCGCAGCTCTGCTCCGCCGTTCTAAAAATAGCTTGCACTGACAATAAAAGGTAACAAACCTACTCCTAAAACTATAGGGATTATGGCGATGGGCCAGTTTGCCAAAATGTTGAACTATCCCTTTAAATCATTATCATTATTTAATTGTTTGTTTTTTTAGAATACAGCAACGGTCACATCAGATGTCCGCAGCACAGAAACCAGTTAAGATTCCCTTTGCTGTGTCCCGGTGAGCGTATCTATATAATGACCTTACCACAGGTCCCTCAGCAGCTCCAGGAGTCACAAGATCGCAGTTGTTGTTGAGGTTTAAAAGTGAAAAGAAAACAGCTGTGTTCTACCGGGCAGTGAATGGATGCTTTGTTCTTTTCAGCTCATTCCAAACTTCATTCTGTTCAACTCAATTTTATATAAGTTTTCTCAGGGCACCATCCATTCAGACCACCAGGTCCAGACTGTAGTCCCCCATCAGAGATCACCTGGGGCCTCATTTATAAACGTGGCGTATACCCTGAGCAAACTCTGAGCCATGCGTAGGCAGAGTCTGGAGGAAAAGGGGAATTCAAAGAATCTAAATGAAAATTCAAAATCAAAATTCCTTCTCAAATCTCAAAGCCCGGGAAAAAGCCAGTAATCCTTCACACAATCGTTCCACTCTGTTTTCTTGTTATCAGTCCTTAATGCTGCTCATCACAAAAACCAGCATAAAGAAAAGTGTAATGCTCATTCATTCTTCAGGATGTATTTCAGGATGGAGGATACCACTAACTGATTCTGCTAATTATTCAAAGTTTTATCCATCAGTTACTGTAAACGTATAAATACAGCGGTGAGCCCCGTGCGTAATGCTGCACCATGGCGCTGCGGGAGGAGAATAAGGAGGGAGAGGGTCTTCTGATGACTGGTTAATAACTTGTTTCAGATTCTCTACAACTCTGCTCTAGGATTGTGTGAGTTTTGAGGGACAGAGGACCTGTACCATTCACCTCCATTGTGTTCACTGAGCAGCTCACGTCTCTGCCCCGCTGATCTCAAAACATTATAAAAACTACTGGCTGTTAGGATTACACAGGAACATCTGTGAACACCCACAGAGCTGCGTTACTGCGGTACCTCCTGTAGCTGAACACTACATTTTACCATGTTACACATTCATAGTGGCTGATAATTATCGTATTAATGTGTATGACAGCTGTGGTTAAAGTTGCTCCTATAAGTCCTGTCCTGACATGTTGCAGAGCCGTGTTACAGGCTCATCAGGCTGTGGCTGCTGTGTGTTCAGCGCTGCAGTGAACGGTGCTTTCACTCATTCTTCTCTCAGACGATGCCATAGGTCTGTGGAGGTCAGGGGTATGGGCTGTAAGAAAATATTGCAGTATTTCCTGATGATTGTACACAACTTTGAGGGTTTTTTTTAATACTAAGTTAAGCAGATGTGTATTCTTCTGTTCAAATTGAACAAAAAGTTTTTACTATGAGGTAGGGTGTTGTAGGAACTTAGGAATACAAATAGAGTCACAACTGTTCTGGGTCTAAATGCACAAAATGGTCTATATATGTTTGGGCTTATAACAAAGTCCTGACTGAATATTTAAAGAAAAAAAAACATTTAAAAATGTAAGAAAACCACACAGTCATTATTTTTGACTTTGACTTGATGAATAGAGTTCAAATGTTCACTCTGAAAAGAGCAATCAGACTGTGGCAGGATCTGATTCAGGCCTTCCCTGTGCTCAGGATACATTTGTGTTCACACTGCAAAAGAAATGTGGACATCAGCCGACTCTACTCCTGCCACCTGTGAAGTAGCTCAACTTCTACGGGCTCGTCCCAACTCACAAGAGTTGGAGTCCGTGTTGGAAATGGCTCAAGGGTTTAGGCCAAAATTATGTAGGCGCTGCACTGTGGGATAATGTGATATGATCGATACTCCAGTATTGATACTTCAATACCAAACATGTCCATTTTAGAATCAATTCCCATAATAAAATATCAATACTGTCCCAGTACCCTGGCACATAAACACACATAAGAGCAGTGAGAGTGATGTGATGAGCAGTGAGAGTGATGGCTGGATGCCACTCTAAGTGCAGACATGTGTGGAGCTGTTTTTCCTCTGAAAACAGCTAAGCTCAGACTGAGATACTCACATGTATATTTATTTTTCAAGCCTGGAAAGCTGAAAAGTTGATGAGGTAACATTTGTACGTTTTCTCCCACCTCTTCGCACATGAAGCTTTTGTAAAATATATCGTATCGTATCGGCAATACCACCTTAGGTTTTACTTGGTATCAGAAATGGGCCTCACCTGTATATGTCAGTCACAGCTCACATCCCTCTGGTCTGTCAGTGGCCCTCTGACTGATTTCAAACATGCCTCCTGCTGGTTATTGTCTCGCTGTGTCTGTTGGTGGCTTCATTTGGGAGGTGAGTTTCAGAGACTCCTCCAATCTGCGGGTGTCTCGGTTGTACAAACCTGTGAGCTTGGGCTCCTCCCATGTCAACATGCAATGCCTTCGTCTGAAGTGACTCCTTGTGACCTCTTTTGGGCTGAAAAGAACGACCGTCCAACTGGCGTGAGTCATTGACATGGTGACGTAGCTGTTGAGCGGGGGAGAGATGATGAGGTGTGAAGGCAGGAAGCATGGAGTAAAGTAGCACGTCCCTCTGAGCTGTACGTAACAGGGTTCCTATGCAAGTATATATGGACAAGTATGGGATTTGATTTTATACATTTCCAGGTCTGGAAAAGTATGGAAAATGGAAACTATATGGAAATATATTTATCTTAATACTCGTGGGTTTGGTCTTATCTGAATTTATTTGGGTAAATCATTTAGTATGTGCTATTGTACCTAGCTACACTTATTGCATCATAGTGTGTTCAAAAGTTTGACTTTACAACAAGGTTGTTTTTTTTTACAAAAGAAAAAAAAAACACATGCCAGCAGCACACAGGCCTATGGTTAATGACTACATGACACAGCCCAACGTGAACTATTTTAACTTCCACCTTTTATCAAAAACAGAAGTATTCTGTTGCAGTTGTTTCAAAATATGATTTGATTACACAGTAGAGAGATTTTTGTCACAGAACATGAACGTGTAAAAACCAGAGAATATTTTTTTTTTCTCCATTATCCTCTCATCTTTCTGGACAGTTCTTTGGCCACTTCAGTTCTTTGATCCAGGACGACCAGGCTGTTAATGAGCTCCTCAATCAGACAGGATGTGATGTCATCAGCACGGTGATGGAGGGAGTCAGTCACTGACTTTTCCAAACTTCCTTCTTGTTGTTAAGAGCAGGCTAATGCTAACACTGATCCTAACACTTGTTGTCATAGTGATCCAAACACAGCAGAAGCTTCCTGCTTCATAGTGATGTGTCCCACTAGGAGTGTGGGTTGACTCGGTCCTCTACGACTCCTGGTGGTGTGAACTCTGACAGCACAGGTTCTGTCTGGGACCCAGTGGCTCTTCTTTATTTCAGCTCTTTAAACGGGTTGCCATGTCTGTCAGTGAGGAGCTTTATTGAGCTTTGTGGTGTCTGTGGGCTCTCTCCCTCTGTTTGTCTTCGTTGTCAACAAGCTGTGGACGTGTGTCGTGTCTCTGGAAGAGGTGCAGCTGCATATAGGAGGAAGCAGAGCTGCAGACACACACTGTCACACTGATACTCACTTTTATTAAAACACTCATTCCAAAAATATCAGAACCAACAAAGTCAGGTAGCTACCTTTTACTGTTTTAGCTGCAGGCTATCAGGATTCTTTCTTAGTATCATATATCATGCAAACCCAACTGGATGATGGACTCGCAGTGAGAATGCTTTATGCTGATCTCTACAGGTGGCACAGCCTCGCAGCTGTCAGGTCTTCTTCCACACCTCCAGCATCTCTTCTTGTTTTCATCCATGCTGGTGTTTGTGAGGTGCCCCTTTGACCTTTGACCTCAGCTCAATGACGTCTGGACAGGAACCTGGTGCTCGATGCTGCTACAGAAAGGGCCCTCTGGTGTCTCTCTCCTTTCAATAGGAGATGTGTTGGAAGCAGTGGAGAATTAAGCCGCGTTTCCACTACAAGCCGAGTCGAGTCGAGCCGGTACCATGTAGTGGGAAACGCGGCTTTAGTCTCTGACTTGGTTGTTGCCATAATAACTAGTTGACTGATGTTTAGAGACTTGGCTGGTTTTTGCGCTCTCTACTCAGAGTTGGGTTTTGCATTCAGTAGCTCTTTTGTTGCAGTCTGTTGCAACTTTTTTGAAACGTGTTGCTGGCATCACATTTAACTGGGCACATCATTTTCAAAAAAAATTCAGTTGAGTAGAAAGTCAGTTAAATGTGGGGTTGAAATAGAGCTGTCACAATCATGAAAGTTTTAGTTGACAATTAATTATAATCGATAATACAAATAATTGTGATTATGGATTTAATTGTCTTTTTCTGATCATTTTCTGCTACTATTATAGTATAAGCCTAAACATCGTTTAATATCACACATACAGCTTATGAAGAAGAGGAGGAGCCATTTATTGGCATTAATATTGGAACAGCTTTGCAACTAAATCCGTGGTCCTTAAAGAGGAACTATGTAAGTCCGCTCGCTTTTCCTCTGTGTTGCTAACCCTCCTCCTGGCCATGTGCATTTGTTTAAAATGAAGCCAGTGAGAACGCAATCAGTAGAGCAGTAGATAATGTTATCATATATGATGTTTCGATGTGTATATTTGTGTAGTTTAATCTGTCATATACAAGAGATTGCGTGTTACGCTGCTTGTTTGTGTCACGGTGCCGCAGAGACAAGAGCTGGGACACCAGGGCGGCGGCCCCGATCTTGCGAAGTTGGTTTTCAGCCTAGAGACGTAATAAGTGACACGCACGTGGAAGGCAGAGAGCCTCCATTCTCCCTGTAACAAGTTAAGCCATTTATTGAACCATCACAATTACTCCAAAGCTGTTTAATTAAGGTAAAAATTTAGCATAGTTAAGCTACAAACCCTGCATAGTTCCTCTTTAATATTAGAAATCAAGTTCCTCAAAATAAACAGCTTGTGGCTCCACTCATGTGTCATTAAACCATAGAAGACGAAGAAGGGGGCGCAACGTGATGTCATTAAAAGAGGACCAGTCAAACCTCAAATGAGGAAATATTGATGGAAATGTGACGTTTCTGTTTCATCCAGCTGTTTTTATACAGATGAATGAAAATCACTTATAATTGCCGTCAGCTCAAATAATTGCGACCGGCCTAGGTTGAAATGTCTAACATTCTGTTTATATTTACGTTTTTGGAAATGGGGTTATCCTTCAGTTGTAACAGAGAGAAGTGAGTGCACATGAGCACTCTACTGTCTCAGGCTGTCTCATCATGGTCCAGCGGTTAGCTTCAGGATTAAGCCATAACAATGCAACAGCAATATAATCTCTGGAGCACCACCATTCAATAATGCCACATGACCAATAACAGCTGCAAAGTGTAAATTATATGCACACAAACAGTCCACTGTTTTCAGCCAAATGCCACGTCCAGTCAACATGGTTCGGTCAGCACTCCATGCCCACACAATTGGTCTATTTTTGCCACCAGCAGGGGTGGCCTGGAATTGACCATTTCCTTGTAGACCCCTTTAACCCTGGCCTGCAGGAGGACCTCCTCTCCGTGGTTTGTTTGAGCACAGGAGGAAAAGGCAAGGCAGGAAATTCTTGGGGAAAACTTCCCTCAGTTCTTTTGTCCAGTCAGGGCTGTCTGCTGTCCTGCAGACCGGAGCCCGCTCACTCAGACACAGTCCAGACTCCAGACTGACCATCAGCGGTCGTTAACAGCAGATCTCTGGGTTGTTTGGTCCTTTGGTTGATCAGTGGGTCGGCTGGGTGGTCTGTTGTCTGATCGGTTGGTTATCGGGTTCGTTCGTCTGGTTGGTTACTCGCTTGTTTGGTGGGTTGGTTGATCACTTGGTTGATTTGGTCAGTTGATCCAACACCTTCAGTAGGGGTGTGCTAAAAAATCGATTCGCATAAGAATTGCAATTCTCATTTAATACGATTCAGAATCGATATAAAATGTCCCAAAATCGATTTAAAAAAATAAAAAAATGAAACAAATCTGCTGGCTGTCGGCCTCCATTTCCTTAGAATTTCAAAGGCAGCATGTTTAACTGCACTATTTTCTTTAATAAAGAGGCACTTTTAATTTTGTTACTTAAGTAATATGTGATATTGCAGCTTTTATGCAACAGTTTCAACAATTCCATCTAAGCATGGATACATGTTTAAGACTCAATAAATGTGAAAAAGACACTTTAGTCATTCTGTCTTGCAAAGCAGACAACATCAACATCATGAGGATCCTTTGCACACCGATAGACTGAAGCAGAAATCATTTTGAATCGAATCGTAGCCCCAAAAATCAGAATCGAATCTAATCGTGAGATAGTAAAAGATTCCCACCCCTAACTTTCAGGATCAGGGTGCAAGAAGATACTGGTGCACTAAAATACTGTCATATTTCATCAAGTTTATTCTTGGAAAGTGACCATTTTAATAACATCGACCTGCAGAATCAGACTATATCACCTTATATCATATCATTATTTAGTCAGATTGTTGCCAGTACAGACAGTCTTAGTCAGGAAACTGAAACATCTCAACCATCAGACAGTTGAGTACCAGAAAGGACTCTGTGTGTGTGGGTGTTTGTGGGTGCATGCGTGCAGTCAGTTGTTGTGCGGGTTACATGTGTTTGTGTGAGTGCCTGGGACAAAGGGAGCCTTATCTATGCAGTGTGGGGGGAAGAGTGGAAGTTAACTTGCTGGAACACTCATTCTCTGGAGCGCTGTCATGCTCAGGCATCTGTCCTGACTCCTGGGTCATATGACGAGCAGCAGGGTGAGAGGATGCTGGGATTGTTCTGATGACTGTGGAGGAGGAGGGGAGGAGGGGGGGCATACAGTCTGTTGGGGGGAATGGATGGAAGTCTGGTGATGAGTCTTTAAACTGATTAGAGACTGAGATTGTTAATACTTTAGCCTTAGTGTTACGGTGAGGCACATTAACAGATTAGGACCCCCCTGCCCCCCCACCAGGAGCCCAGTGCTGTTATGTTATGCTATGTTATGCTATGTTAATGCTCTTATTAGATTTGTGTGGGAAATAATGCTGTACTACCACCAGGAGCTCACCTTCAGATGCTCCCACAACACCCCCACACCCCCACACCTGGAGGCTAGAGGAGTAAATCCCAGCATTCATGTAAACAACAAACTCCGTTACACAATAAGTCCCTCAGTGGTTCTGTCACCTGTGGCGGCTCATGGTGAACGAGAGCGAGAGAGAGCATCAATGAGGGATTGTGTTTGAGCACCTCTTGTTCCTCACCTCCAGTCTCAATGTGACTCCTGTGTAAAGAAGAGGAGGCTGTTTGTAACCAGGTGATCCTCATCTTCCCCCCCCCCACCCCGCCCGGGGCCCGACCATGGGGCCCCTGTCCAGAACCAGTACCCACATCACAAGACTGCATGTTTACAGACATGGAGAGCTCTCTGTTAGCACACGCCTGACTGAGCTGGTCAGATGATCAATACATGACACACACACACACACACACACACACACACACACACACACACACACACACACACACACACACACAATTCTTCAGATTGTTGCTCTAGATCTCTATTCTTTTCTGTTGCATACCATCTAATTATTTTATTCATCCAGAAACAGTGGAACGTAATATACACTTCAGTTCAGTTTCAGTTTAATTTATTTGACAAGGGAGAATGTACATTAAAGAGGAACTAAACCCCTAAACCACTTTTTTCTGCTGAAAACAAATGTATTTGGGTATAAGGTAGTGTTGTCAGTTGATTCTGGTCCAACTTTTGACATTTTAGTCAAAATATTTCAATTTGGTGTATTTTGTAGTAAAAATGTAGAGTGACTGCCCTCTATGGGTTGAAACACGGCTATTACAATCGAATTTTTCTATTGGCTGAGATGGAGGCAGATGACGTTTTGGAGGCAGCTTTCGTCACCGGCCACTAGCTCCCCGACCAATCAGCACCGGCTGCTGCCTGCCGCTAACGGTTGCTAGGCACTCTAGCTGCTCTGCTGCGGCTAACGGTTGCTAGGCGCTCTAGCTGCTCTGCTGCGGCTAACGGCTGCTAACAGCTGCCTGAACGGGAATGTTAGTGCGGCCGGCGCTAACGAGCCGTTAACGAGCTAACGAGCCGGCGGATCAGCTGTAGATGCTGTGTCACGGCTCTGGCGTCCTCTCCTAGTAGTGTCCACGCTACTAGTGCTGTTAGAGTAGCTCGTTAGTAGCTCGTTAGCGCTAGCAGAAGTGTTGATGTGTGTTTATTACTTTTTTTTCTCTTTTGTGTGATTTCGCGGGTGTGAATGGGGCGCAGGGGGGAGGGGGGAGGGGGGGTCGGAGAGTGCTCCTGGAGTCCCGCCCATAATCAAGGCATTTTTTGAATTTCAAGCTTAGAGCACGTCATCCAAAACTGAGGGGTTTAGTTCCCCTTTAATAAAACATTGTAAAAAAAACAAATGTAAATGCACCAGAGTTAGCTAAAAAAAAAAAAGCTAGTTTTCATCGCCAGTCCCTCTGCCTGATTGTAATGGGCAACCTTTAAAAAGAGCAACAATGAAGTAAAATACCAAAGACACATTCGGTACACATTAATAAATATACATTTGTAAGACAATAACACACATTTGCGATGACACAAGGTTAAGATAAGATAAGATAAGATTATACTTTATTGTCAGATCACTCTGAAATTTGTCTTGCGTCCCATGACGTCCAACGTTTCACACAAATAATAACAAAATACAAAAAACATACATTTACAGAAAGCATAAATGTTACCCTCAAAAGTCACATTTAAAGGTTGTTAGTACTCATAATATAATCAGTTCTTATTCCTCACATCATAGGGCATCAGCAATACATAAGGAACAGGATTCATTAAACAAATCACTATAACTATCTGGTTACATCATATAGGAAAATACATGACAGAATACTCACTTAGTTCTTCATTTAGTCTTTAAATTGGAAGTCTCCTGAGTGGCTCTTTTCACATGTTTAGTTTGGTCCCATATTTATGTTTAAAATAAAAAGGTCAATTTGAATAGCATGCATTCATGATTATCATGCAGTTGACTGACACTGTTGATATTGGCATCGATATCAGTTAACAAGGTCTGTTTATAAATGGCAGTAGCACGGCCAACACTCGCTGTACCTGCAGGCTACATGTTTAAAATAAAAACAATAGATAGAATAGAGCCTGTTTATTATTTGAATAGCTTAGTATTGAATGCACAACAACAAGGTAGCACTAGGCCCAATTAAATATAATACAGTTTTAATTTATACTATATACTCAGGCCTAACCAGACTCATGGTTTCCATGGTTACCCATGTGAGGCTAATCTCAGCCACTTTGATGCAACAGAACCTGCTCATATTAGCCAGACTTGGCCTTTTAAGCCTGGATTTCCCTTCAGCCTGTTTAGCAGACAGATCAGAACAGTTAGCATAGTTTGCATCTTTTATGTGTTTCTTTTGTATCATAGTTTATCAGTCAGTGGCGGACACAGTTAGTGCTTACGCTAATGCTTATTCTCTCTTATTTCAGTTTTATTTAGCCCGAACCTCTACCCCTACAAGTGAACAAGGGTGGTTCCTTGGGTTTGTGATGTATGAAACCCTGGAGGGTCTTTCTCTCACCCTGTGGCCCAGCCCGTTTATCTGATGATGTTCTGCTCTTTTATTTTACCCGTTATTTGATCCACTTTCTCAGCGCTCATTAAAGTTTCAGAGAACTCATCTACTTACAGAATGTGAAGTGGATCAGGTCTCCTTTGACTCCGTCTGACCACCGACGTCAGCTGCCACACCGATTATGAATATTATTACTCTCATCATTATCATTTTACGGTGTGTGTGTTTGTGTTTATGTGATTATACACATCCCTGTGTAAATAATCCTTTTGACATTGGTCACAGAGCTCAACATCCCCTGGAAGCAGGACTGTGGTTAGTGACAGCAGCTGTGTGAAAATTAGAAAAACAACCTTCAAACTGATATCAAGGAAAACTGTGTGTAGAGCACACTGTGCACCTTTCACTGGAGGGTAGAGGACTGTAACAGTGTTTCTCACTGGTCTCAATGGTAGTTGTGTCAGAAAATGGTGATGCACTAAATGTCAAGATCTTTTCTGACATAGTACTGTCTCCATTCTTGAGTAGTAGGGGCGGGAATCTTTTACTATCTCACCATTAGATTCGATTCTGATTTTTGGGGCTACGATTCCATTCAAAATCGATTTTCGATTCAAAACGATTTGATTCATAATGATTTCTGCTTCAGTCTGTCGGTGTGCAAAGGATCCTCATGATCTACTCCAGTCTGCTTTGCAAGACAGAATGACTGAAGTATTTTTTTCACATTTATTGACTTTTAAACATTTATCCATGCTTGTTGAAACTGTTGCATGAAAGCAATATCACATATTACTTAAGTAACAAAATTTAAAGTGTCTCTTTATTTAAAAAAAATAGTGCAGTTAAACATGCTGCCTTTTAAATTCTAAGGAAATGGAGACCGACAGCCGGCAGATTTGTTTCATTTTTTAATTTTTTAAAATCGATTTTTGGGACATTTTATATCGATTCTGAATCGTATTAAATGAGAATTGCGATTCTTATGTGAATCGATTTTTTGGCACACCCCTAATGAGTAGTTTACATGGTGACATTGGTTTTGTGTTTTATTTGAGCCACCAATGGTAATTCCTTTGTTGAGATTGCACAAAAATGTGTGTTATCAAGCCTCTTTGAACGATAGGCCATACAATATCATACTGCCCCCCTATAATACTGATCATTACCAACATGTGACATCTGTGTTCATCCCTCTCTGTATGTGCAGGTTTGTAGGTAGATTCTCCCTGACCCTGAGGCTGACTGTGTGCTGTCTCTGTCTCTGTCTCTGTCTGCAGAGGTACATTGCTCTAGAAGACTCTCAGGATGGAGAGAAGAAGGACCTGCAGGGTCGACTGGTGATGCTGGAGTCTCACAGCCGCCACCTGGAGCTGAAGACTAAAAACTGTGCAGATCAGAGTAAGCCTAACACACACTAAAACACACGGGACAGATGCCCGCACACACACACACACACACACACGGTCTGCAGGTCTTGTGACTGGCTGTCAGCTAATGAGCCAGTGGGCAGATGGGCTGAATAAAGACCCTCAGTAACAGTGTTTGTCTGTGAGCTGTGAACTTTATCTCACAACCTTGTGTAATGTTGTGTGTTGTCAGGATAATACACACACCCAAATACTTATTAAAAATAAATGAAAGGAGGAAAGTGGTTCACGCCGTTTCTAACTCATGGCCCACTCTCCTTGGGGCACAGGTGCAGGTGTCCATGCAGATTAGTTCTTGCCTCTGGATGTGACACTTCCTGTTTTTCTGTTTGTGTTTGTGTGGTGTACACTGAAAACTTCCTATCATGTTAACTCTTTTCACTTTCTCTTTTATTTGCTAATATCTCATATTTTTAATAGAAGTTCACAATACACACTGGTACAGATAAGAGGGTAGGTGACTGTTTTAATAATGAATGAGCTATTTCAGTTATTTATCAATGGGTCACCCTACCTGACAAGTCAGTCACTTATTAGCTAACGTAATCCACATTCCAGGACATTAAAGGGATAGTTCAACATTTTGGCAAATTGGCCCATTGCCATAATCCCTATAGTCTTAGCAGTAGTTTCATTACCTTTAATTGTTGGTGCAAGCTGTTTTTAGATCGGCAGGGCAGAGACACTCTGGCGGACAAGTTGTGACCCATGCATATCACGCTATGATATAATAATGTAACATTATGAGATGGAGTTGTTTTCGAGGCAAAAGCGTAGCCGGAACTACATTCCAGACAAGGCTGCTGGGCGGAGTGATTTCAAAAATTACGTTAGGTTTAGTTCCGAGTATTTGCTTTGTGTGTTATAATGATACATATGTTATTATCTCATAGCGTGGTGAATGTGCAGGTCACAACTTGTCCACCAGAGCGTTTTGGAGTTGTTGGATTGTGTATTTAATTTGATGAGGGAAACGTAGAAACACCATGAGATTCCGTTGCGTTAGCTGAGCAGCTCACGTCTCTGCCCCGACGATCTAAAAACTGGGCATAGAAAGAATGACATCATCCACTTAGGGCTGGGCGATATGGCGATATTAGATCGTGAAGGATTAGAGTGTGTAGACGATCTGCCAAAGTGCAGAGATCGTAGGATCGTCTGGGGCACATTCTATAAATTGCAGTTCTATGCTGCAAAGCGCAAACAAAGGACATTTGCAAAGTTTGCTAAAAGAGATAACAACAGTTACTTTATTTGACCCTTTTCAATCAGCTATTGAGTGTTTTGATATACTTAAAATCCTGTTAAAATGACTGTGTTGAATAAAACAAACAGTAATGTCTTCATTGATATTTTACTTTCATGTTTATTGAAAGCTACCTTTTATGTTGCAAGAGTGCACTTTATCAGAGTGTTGTTGTTTACCTTCTAGTATGTTTACGTTGTTTGCACATGTTGACAAAACTGCAACTATTTAGATTAAAATCTATTCAGAAAGGTTCTTTGGCCTAAATTGTCTATTTTTCGATTTAAGATCGTGATGAAATCGAAATCATGACTTCATTTTTAAAAAATCGTGATATGATATTTTTGCCATATCGCCCACCCCTACATCCACTCCAATATGCCTCAGAAGGCAGTGAAGTAGCCACTCCAGGGCGGGGCCACCAGTCTGTAGTCCTTTATCTCAGCTGGGTAGCCTACTCTGTGTACTGCTGGATGTTCTCCACAGGACTGTTTGTAGACTGACGTTGAAGATCCTCTGGAGAGGCTCAGCCAGATGTACGGTCCTGAAACAGCTGCAGACACACACACACACACACACACACACACACACACACACCATCAGGGCCAGGTGCTTTTCTATGAGTTAGCCTGTTGAGCTCTGCCCTCACCTCCTCCACTGTAAAGGACGGGGAGCTCGCTGTGTTTTGTGCCATTAGGCATTTGACCCATTAGGTGGTGCAAAATCATATCATGTTGAAATTATTTTTTTTTAGACTACTCTTAACCTGTCAATGTGATCTGCATCAAACACTGTGTAGCGTGATTACACAGAAAGTCTGCAAGTCAAAGGAAACACTTCAACTCACAAAGAGGACACATGAACCCAACTATTTGATGCAGACAGTGCCGTGAGATAATATGCGTAATGATTTTGAACATGAATGTCAGGTCTTTAGGCCTCTTTGACTAAACGTGGGTCAGTCAGTGGTTTGCTTGGTACATGTTGGCCAGCAGGTGGAGCTTTAACAAAGAGTTTGACCTGTGTGTCCTCAATCTCTGTGCTGCTCCCAGCTTCTCCCTTGGACTCCAGCGTGCACTCTGATGTTTATTATTTAGAATAAGTCTGGGTTTGATCCTGTTGCGTCTCTGATGATGTAACCAACTGTTTTCTTCCTCCAGTCAGCAGGTTGGAGGAGAGAGAAGCCGAGCTCAAAAAGGAGTATAATGCTCTTCATCAGAGACACACTGAGGTGAGCTGCACCCACACACAAATGATAAGTGTGTAGTTCAGTCAGTATCACATTAATTTGCACAGTGACCTGTGATGATACAATTATAGTTGTAGTTGAATCAGACTTTTCTGTTTCCTCTACGTGTTGGCTATGAATGAAACATAAAAACATACATGAATCCACTGTTCACTGCAGATGAGGATGAAGATGATCAAAACAATCAGAAGGCTTCATTAATCTGGCGCAGGAAATTGTTTGGTTACAGTGCTTCATTCCACAAGAACAGAACAACAAATATGAAAGTGTGGTGGAAAATTGCTGCCATTGGTATTCCCCTTGTAATAAGTGGTAACCTCCCCACCCCCCAATAATATAACCTCCTCATACTCAGAATTTTAATGAAATTTAATGAAATAACATCTGATACAGGATACAGGAAAAAACAGAAATAAAACAGAATGTCAATCCATGAATTGATTGATGTGTGTTGTCTCTAAGATGACATGGTTGATGGTAACGAATGCTCTGTGTGCGTCACAGTGAATGATGTTACATGCTGACATTGGGTCGGCAGAGAACATGAGTCATAAAACTCTTTAACAGAGATCTTATCATCTTAACAGATGCTGCTCTTGGTGTTATCCAGTGACTGTGTTGATGTTGTGTCACTTCCCTTTCTGTCCAGATGATCCACAGCTACATGGAACATCTGGAGCGGACCAAACACCAGCAGCACCCAGTGACACCAGCAGAGCCCCCAGATGTCAGCACATCTTCTAGAGCACGGTGAGGTCACCACAACCGCTTTGTCAGTGTGATAATTCAAATGTCGGTATGGGCAACAGCAGCAGGAAATTGGCCGAGCATGAGTCTGAAGCCTTCACCCACCGCTGATTACGCATTCACCAATCAATCAGTCAATTACGATTGTTTTCAGCCGCTAGATTTATCAACACCACTGTGAACACACTGTGTTCCACTGAATATAAACCATGTAGTAAGCTTAATAATAAAGTCTGAACTGCAGTTCCCGACCACACGCGCCAGTCTGAGCCGGATTCGCACCGAGAATAAGATACGGGCTTCCTTTTTTCCTCTCTCCCCCTCTCTTTTTTAAAAATATAACACTCTTGCTGGTCGCGCTGTGAGAAATCCATTGAATCGGTGCTGCTCCACTTTGTGCCATCTCTACAGTTGTGGAGCATGCGCACATGCATTGTCCAGCTTCTAAGGTGTATACATGACGGAGAAAATCGAATTCCAATCCCATTATCAGGGTGTCTTAATCGGAGTTGGACGACTAATGCGTTTGCATGCACTTCAGTTGTCCAGTTATATTATTATTATTATTAATCTTTATTGCAGACACAACAAGCGGTCCATATCAACAACAACAAACATGTTAAAAACAGATTTAAGAAGGAGAGAGAGAAAAAAGACATACACAAAGACAGAGAATCAATTCTCCACATAGTTCATAAGCAGGCTATCCCACCAGTGTTTCCTGGAGGAATACCTATAGCAGCTCCTATCAGGGCTGGTCAAAGCCCCAATAATGCTGTTCCCCGAGTCATCCAGGCGGCACATAAAACGATACATTAAATTTCTCAGAAGTGCTTCACAATTGTAAGGCAATTAAGGCAATAATTGGGTTTTTTCATGTGTCATGTAAACGTACTGACAGTCTCTGTCTGTATTTACTCTGAGGATGCCAGAACTGCCTCCCAGAGGTGACTGCCCCCCACCCTCATAGAGCTTTCTTTGTAGGATGCTCCATAGGCTCTCAGTAGGGTTAAGCTCAGGGGATGATGGTGATGGTGACCACATCATGATTTTCTTTCTCCCTTCATGCCATTAGCAGCCAAGGCCTCAACAGTACAGTTCGCAGCGTGAGACAGTGTGTTGACTTCCATGAAAACAGTTTTATCCCAGAGGGCACGGTTCTTCTTTTTAGACCATGGCAGGAAATGGTCAGTTAGGAACTCCACATGTTTTACAAAGGTCATTTTTACACCTTCAGGTTCAGGCACCTGAAGGGACCAACCTAAAACATCACCGCTCCACCTCCCTGCTGACATGGTGGCCATACACCAACCATCCAGATCTCCCAACCATCTGGACCACCCCGTGTAGCAGGGCATTCATCAGTGAAGAAAACAGTTTTTAAAGTAGTCTTCGTGTATTTCTGAGGCCACAGCAATTGTTTCTCCTTGTTGGTACGGGTTAATGTGGCTGAAATATACAGCTTTATGCACAACGGCAAGCCTCTGAAGAACCCTGCATCAAGAGGTTCTTGGGACTCCAGAGGCACTGACAGAGAGTTTCAACTCTCTCTGTCTCTCAGTGGCTTTTTCACAACTGTTCTCTCAATACAATGTATTTGTCAACAAACCCATCTGCTCTCGGAATCACACAATCTTTTTACAGTACCACAATCTCTCTTCATTTTCCATGAAATATCCCATGTATTCATATTTTTTTTGCAATACTTGACACTATTTCATGCTTTTCATGTGGAGAAGGAGCTTTATTTTTAGCCCATATTGTATGAAACCAATGACTTGCTTAATAATGTGGAACAACCTCCTTAAGTAATTTTCTTTGATTGAGTTCTCTGGGCAAACTAACTGCGTTTTACACCAGATCCTACACAAGTTTGATCAATGAGGGCCACATATCCTAGAAATGACTGTCTGTCCTCAGTGATACAAACTACTGACTGTTAGGACACTGTATTTACTGTTGTGACACCTCGAACTTGAAACGGTCTAAGTGGTTCATCACTATTCAAACGCTGCTAAACAGTGTGTAACAGTTGGGTTCTGTACCGTGCAGCATTTTAATGCCTGTGCATTCAGCCCCGTGTTTTCCTCCTCCGCACCGTTCCTCTAATGCAGATACACTGCCAACCTCTCTCTCTCTCTCTGTCTCTCGCCCCCCTCCCTCCCTCTCTCACACTCACACACACTCTTTGATTGATCAGTCTGGCTGTTTGGCTGCCATTCGGCCGTCGCCTGAGAGGAAGCATATGAAACAAGCTGCCTCAGCATCCAAAAGAGTGAGAGACAGAGAGGGAGGGGTGGAGGATTCACACAGTGAGAGAGAGAGAGAGGGAGAGAGGGAGAGAGAGAGGGGGGAGAGCGTCAGACTGTTCTAGACTGAGCAGCAGCAGTGGAGCTGCATCTGAGCAGAGGTGGAGAGGAGTCTGATCCCCTGTAGGATCGATGCTGGCGGGGGCCGTTGCGTTTCCTTCTCCTTTGACCTGCGCTCTCCAGTGGCAGCATCCAGTTGTTGACTCCAGCTGCTGGACCATGTCTCTGATTCATCTGTGTGATCCAGAGCTCCACTAACCCCCCGCCCGCCCCCCTCCTCCTCCTCCTACCTGCTTTTCATCGCCCGCGCCCCCCGACCTCCTGGCTGCAGCGAGGCACTGGGCCATGATCTGGGGGGGCCATGAGCCCCGCGTGTATGCTGCTCTTTGTGTTTGGCTTCGTGGGGGGAGCGGTGGTCATCAACTCTGCCGTGCTGGTGTCTCTGTCGGTGCTGCTGCTGGTCCACTACTCGGTCTCTACCGGCAGCCTACCTGCCCTGCTGTCCTTGCCCTCCACCCCCCGGCACGGCAGGTACAGTGTCTGCGTCCTGTTATTTATTTTGCCTCTGTCTGTGGTGGCTGAGCTGCTGTGGGTGTTGATGCAGTCAGACGGTAAAGTAGGTCAGGAGAGAGAGGTGTTTCTACAGCCGCAGATGATCCTCGGCGAGCGGCGAGCGTCCGTCCTTGTGTTCAGAACAAACAGACGCTGCTGTGTTCGCCATCAGCAGCCCGTCAGTGTGTGATCTCTTTTCTCACCATGGCTCTCTGTCCATTGTGCTGTCGGCTGCACCTTTTCATCACTGGCTGCCAGCAGCTGTTTTCACTGCCATTGTTCTGCTTTGCACTGTACAACAGGAGTCACTGGGGTGAGAGGAGCTGCTGCTGCTGCTGCTGCTGCTGCGAACCTGCTCCGAGCCACGGTGCTGCTGGGGTGTCTGTAGGACATGGAGTTTGAATATTCATACAGTTTCTAAGGTTTATGTCCAGAATATTTCTCATTGTTTTGACTTGTTCGGGACTTTGACCATCTGAACGGGAGCGTTAGCTGGTGTTTTGGTATTTTAGGATGGAAGTCCAGTGAGATAAACGCTGCCTGTCCTCTGACGAGAGCAGGAAAGCAGCTGCTGTGTCAGCAGAGCGAGTGCTGTTCATACCTATGTGCTGTTATTCCTTGGTGTTGGTGACAAAGTCAGAGATAAAAGTTATCCAACTCTCTTTGCCATTCTCACAGACACAGTATCTGATTTAATGCCTTGAGGAAATTTGTCCAAATTTGTCAAAAATGTCAATTGGACTGGAAGTGATGAGACTGAAGAGGTCAAAGGTCGAGGTTGTGGTGACTCCACTAGACGCCTCACAGTGATGACAACATTTCACACACATGGTTGATGATGAAGCCGACAGCCAGCAGGAGGTGATTCTAGTAGTTGTTGTGTTCGATGCTGATGTTGCCATCAGGGTGTCAGTGTCAAGTATAGGTTGTGTTATCATTGTGTCATCACTCTAGCCTAGAAATCTAGACGCACCCTAGCGGCAGCAAATATATTTTCTCCGTAGGTCCGTCTAGAAACGAGCCATAGGAACTTTTTGAGTCTCGAATGCCGTTTGTGTTCACCAATCACAGCGCTCTATCTGTTTAGAGAGGCGTTGGGCGGGCTTAACGCCATGACGACATACTTGCGACGGTGAAAAACATGACAAGATGGCTTTGGCAAAGGAATCGTTTGAATCGGCGTTGGCATCAACTTTGAAAGAATTAAACTTGTCATTTTCTTTAAAAGTTGAGCAAGAAACTGCACTGAAGTCATTCATTTCGAAGAAGGATGTATTTGGTGTTTTGCCAACGGGATATGGGGAAAGTTTAATCTACCAGCTTGCTCCGCTGGTAGCGAAAAAAGTGTCATCCTGCTCTTTGCTCTGATTAGTCGTAGCGCTACCCTATTGCGTGCAGAGACAGTTTGAAAGACAGCCTTCATCCCGCCCCCTGGATTGAGCCGAGGTCTACCGGTCGTTGCCAGACTATACATTTTAATGATATAGTCTGGCTTGTCAGGCTATCATCACTCTGTATTTATAATTTTATGAAAGTCTGTCGACATGCATTTACCTTTATCAAAAGTTGCAGCACCTATGATGTGGACATTTCAGTTGGACTCCTGTATGTCAGACCAAATGTCAAGGATGGAAAAAACTGTTGTTCTATCATGTGCTGCTTTGTTAACCAACAAATATGTATGTATGTATTCTGGAGATGTGGTTATGTCCACACGCCAGGGACTTCTAACTTCATAGTGAAACTGAATAGTGCAGTTATATTTATTTCTACCAACATGCAAAATGAAAGGTGGAGTTCTTGTCTTTGTCTACACCTTTCTTCATTCTCCTGTAAACAAGGTTTGGAAATAAAGGCAATCTGAAATGAAATCACTTTGACATTGTCTGGTCTTAAAAAAAACATTGATTAAGATTTGTGCAGTGAATTACTGTCATTACTGCAGTGTCACACTCACATTTCCGTCAACAAATATCCATCTTGTTAAGGCCAGAAATGTGTTGTAATGTATTTCATCATCCTGCTCTTTGTGTGCAGTGCTAATTAGCTGCATCGAGCTGCTAACATGGCTGCTCCCATTACGTAACAGCAGCTTGACCACTGAGTCAGTTTCTCACTGTCACTGTGGTGTGTTTGGATCTCCAGGAAGGATCGTCCCATCTCGGGAATGGGAATATTTCAGCTTCCTGGGAGCAACAGTGTGACCCCTGATGTTGAGAGGGAGCCTGTGGACACGCCCTCTGAACCCTGGAGATTCAACAACCTCAGTCACCCCCGGTCCAACACCAGCCTCAAGGTAACACACACACACACACATACACACTGAGAGCAGAGTTTAACCTTCCTCTTGTGTTAGGATCAGTACTGACCTGTTTTTAGATTTGTAATGCATAAAAGTACCACATAAATTAGTTTATTGCATCAAGGCTTTTTGACTTTTGGCGCTCTTCCACTAGCGGCACGGTTCTACTCGTTTCTTTTGCTTTTCCACTAGCCCATAGGTACCAGGTAATGTTACTTTTTTGGTAACGCCTCAGCCCTGGTTCCAAGCGAGCCGAAGCGATACTAAAACGTGACGTCAGCCGACTGCCTTCCACTGATTGGCCAGAGCGTCGTCACTGCTGGAAGAGTCGCGAGCACGACGTCCGACAGCACCGGCAGCAGCGCCCACTGATCTGTACCGAGACTGTTGTTATTCTGTCACGAGTTAAATGACTGCTGTGTGGAAAACCACACTGTGGTCCGTAATCGAGGTGCAGACGAGTGAGTTTGGAGCTGACGAGAGGATCGAAAAGAGAGAGAGAGAGACGATGCGGCAGTAGCCTCTATCATATTCCGTATCTGTGCAGTGGAAAAGCACCAATATTTAGGAACCTCTATTTAAACAAAATAAAACAAACAATTTTTTTTCACAAAATTCTAAAATGCTCTGTTTAAAACTATGACATTTGTGTTATTTGTGAGTCGGTTTCGACCCGGTTATAACAACAAAAAACTGAAATCATAGTGCAAAACCTTTTCATGGATAAGGAAGCCTAACAAAACCAAGAGATGAGAAACAAATGGGATGATAAACAATTGTTTTTACTGTGTTTTACATCTGATTTAAGACTCGGGTCAGAACCGACACTAACACAAGAGACGGTAGCAGAAAGCTGACACAAGACGAAGGTTAAGTGCAACGTTAGTTTCTGGGATCAGCCTGTGGAGCTTCCCACGGATCAGACGATGACATCATCGTCAGGAGCCTGTAGAGACAAACTACAACGCTCAGTGCCAGAGTACACTTCCTATTGAGAGAAAGGGCTGCACAGTGTGTCCAGAATCTTTAGCAGCCTGCATGTGTGTGTGTGTGTGTGTGTGTCTGTGTGTGTCTGTGTGTGTGTGTGTGTGTCTGTGTGTGTGTGTGTGGTAGTCAAGGGGAAGTGGTACCATTCGGGGGCCTGCTTTTAACCTCGGGGAGGGTGAAGCACTGAGTCTCCTCACACTGTGGCAACTGGAGACAATGCTGCAGACGGGAATATATGATGATAAGTGTTTATTATCGTCTCAGGACAGAGTTTGTAAAGTGTCACACACACACACACACACACACACACACACACACATACACACACAGTCTTTGTGTTTTCTCCTTGACTTGACATTTAGTAGAGATTTTCATCAATGCTCCTCTCTTAGTGCGCGTGTGTGTGTGTGTGTGTGCGTGCGTGTGTGTTTTGGAACATTGGAGAAGAGACTAAATCGGGAGGGCAGCACAAGAGGAAACTCTCTGATTGGCTGCTCAGTGCTACTATAGCAACAACAACACTGATACTAGAGATGTGAGAGGAGCCAGCGGTGTGTGTAGTGTGTGTAACCCTTCCCGGTCCTCCATCCCTCCTCCTCCTCCTCCTCGGCCCGTTCTCCAGGTGACAGGATCTGTGTGGATGTTCTGACTTTTTCCCATCAGCCACTGTGCTATTTATAGGACTGATGTTACCGGATGAAAACAAAACGGGGTGGGAGGGGCCACGGGCCAGGGTGCTGCTGAACCTCGGTGTCTGATTGGTCCATGTTCATATGGTGATCAGGGACCAGTTGCATAAAACACCTGAATTACTCCCCAGCTCAGGGGGGAAGCTTCTTATGTTTAATAGGTTGTTGTTTTCACACTGTACAAAACATTTACTGTTTGTTTTTTAGGCACAAATGACACAAAAAGGTGAAAATAATACGGAAGGCAAAGGCAGCATGATGAAGTGTTATTCACTTCACCTGTCAGAGCTCAGAAAGTTAGGCCTGATCGGTGTTACAAGCTACAGCACTGCCTGTCCACTGTTGCCGTTACCACCAACTGTACTTTATGATGTACTGTAGTTTACTGGAAACACCAATAAACTCAGATATATGAGAGTGGCGCAGGTCCAACTTCAGATGACGCTCTCCCACCTTTTTGGGCAGCCAAATGAGTGAGTGTTTTAGCACAGACATAAATATGATGCTGGTCCAAAGGAAGCTTTCTATTCTTTGACCACAAGTTACCTAATGAGGAACATGAGGATGTTAAACAGAATCATTGAGTGCAAATAAAGTTGTGTACTGCTTTTTTATGGTCTATGCAGCACAACACAACTCATCTTCCCACCACTTTACATACTATACTGTAGGCTACCTTTTGGTTGAAGCTTTATTAGCTTTTTTATATTCCAAGTTATATTCCAGTTTTTCAAGTTTGACTTTGACATACAATATCTCTTATGACATTATATTATGTTGTCACTCACATAGTATATGCTCAGATCCTCCTAATACACCATACTAGTCACTTTACTACTTGACCACTTTGCAGTTAAAGGGATAGTTCACCCAAAATTCAAATCTCACTCATTATCTACTCACCCTCATGTCGACTAAGGGTTGGGAGAAGTTTCAGAGTCCTCCATGCCTTCTCTGAGTTACAGGGGGGCTCCGTGCAGCACTGTATGTCCATATGACTGTTGCGAATGGACACCACTTTTCTTCGTCCAAAAAGACACACCGAAAACCATCCAAATACCTCCACACAGCTCGTCTGTAATGTCCCTCTTGTATTGAAGCCCCAACATGAGAAATTGTTCCGAAAAAATTAAGTCTATGTTTTAAGCTTGTTTGTAGCGGAAGCTCCCAGTGTTGCTCTTCCTGGTCCGTCCAAATCTCGCGCGATTTGCATTGACACCCAGTTCACGGCTCCGCAAATCACGCGAGATTCCGGCAGAGCAACACTGGGAGCTTCCGCTACAAACAAGCTTAAAACATAGACTTATTTAATTTATTTCGGAACAATTTCTCATGTTGGGGCTTCAATACAAGAGGGACATTACAGACGAGCACTGTGGAGGTATTTGGATGTTTTTTGGTGTGTCTTTTTGGACGAAGAAAAGTGAGCTCCGTCCGCAACCGTCATATGGACATGCAGTGCTGCGCCGAGCCCCACTGTAACTCAGAGAAGGCACGGAGGACTCTGAAACTTCTCCCAGCCCTTAGTCGACATGAGGGTGAGTAGATAATGAATAATGATAAATTTGAATTTTGGGTGAACTATCCCTTTAAAACAGAGACACGTTTTTAGTTTTTATCTTTGTGCCAGCAGCTTTCAGACTCTGAGCCACATTGTTTTCAGGTGGTCTGTCTGTGTCTGCCTCTTTATGCACAAACATTCACTTGGAGTCAAAGACAAACTGATTAGACTTTGGTGGTCAAAGTCAGTGAAACCTCACAAAACGCTTGTTAGCCCTTACTCAAGACTTTTCACAGCAGTGATGACAGAATTACAGACAGATGGTTCATAATTAATGACTCTGGACAAACTGGGATGAAATCTGAAACAAGCCTGTTGGAGGAAACAGACAACCACTAAGAGGTGAAACTGGTTTTACCTACATTTTGTGCAACCTTGTGCAGCATGCCTTACTGTAGGAGACGCCACTCAATGGTAATTTGACTCATGGAACTTGGGCTGTATACATCTGAACATGTCAGCTCACTCTGCTGCCTTTTGTGTCACTGAATGAAGCTAAACAGGTTCATGATTGAGGTCTTTAATGTTTCTCAGTGTGCGGAACAGTTTTGTCCAATCAGAGTGGAGGGTGACGGGACCCGGGACAATCTGTCCAATGAGCAGACTGATCAGGACCAGGTAGACCGGCCTGTGATGACGCAACCAGACTAACCCGGTGTGTGTGGTTCATATTAACCGATGTTAACAGCTGTGTGGGGTTGAACTCTGGTTCACATTTCAGGTGTTTACCGTGTGACATCAGTTTTCATGAGTCTGAATGTGAACCAGGACTGAGATCTTCATTGTGAAGATAAACTCACATCAATAACATGGTTTCAGTTGTTGTTGCCTGAGTGTGTCTGAGTGTTGAGGAATCTGGAGCATCCTGGAGCCAGCATCCGCTCAGTCCAGTGTGATGTGGGTCTAACTTAACTGAACTCTGAAGAGCCATCTAACTACAGCCCACTACCACATTTTGGTCTTTTAAAGGTCAGATCCCTTAACAACAAATCCTTTCAGCCCAGGAAGATTTGAACTCTCTTACTGAAGCCTGCAGCGGTCACACACAGGATCAGCACCAGGCAAAATCTGGCCAGCTATTACTTAAACCAGTAAAGATGCAAATGAAATGCAAAACATTAAAGGGATATTTCAACATTTCAGTTCATTACCTTTAATTGTCAGTGCGAGCTGTTTTGAGATCGGTGGGGCAGAGACGTGAGCTGCTCAGTTAACGCAACGGAGACTCATGGTGTTATAATTAATGTCATGGACCCCAGGAAGACTAGCTGCCTACTAAGGTACCAGCTAATGGGGATCCTTAATAAATAAACAAATATCCTAGCGTGGTGAATGTGCAGGTCCCAACTTGTCCATTAGGGGGAAAGCCCAGAAATACCACGCACTGTGCAGAGCTCACGTCTCTGCCCTGCCGATCTAAAAACAGCTTGCACCGACAATAAAAGGTAATGAACCTACCCCTAAGACTATATGGCGATTATGGCAATAGGCGAATACGCCAAAATGTTGAAATATCCCTTTAAATTGGGTGATTCCATACTGTGGGAAGATTAGAAGAATGTATCTAATGTCTAATACTTTTTTCAAACTTCATCAGAAAATATAGCAATACAGGAATAGGGAGTTTATTATTCAGTGTGTCACAAAAGCCACATTGCAGTAATTGAGTGCTTTAATTCAGTTATACACTCATATGGAGTCTACTCGCAGTGCCACCCACTGAAAATAGTAATTTCTAAGAGGCAAGCATTTGATGTACCTGACCTTTATTGTGTGGTCTGATGCACATCCTCATGTGTGTCTATTGCATGGCCTCTGGCACCACCTAGTGGATAAAATTAAGAATACATATAAAATGTAGTAAGTAGTGTCTGCAGCAGCCACATGGTCTGTGTGGTTGCTTTTCCTGGCCTCAGTACAGGGGCCTGATCCACTCTGCTTACAGTTTAGTTTTTATTTCCCATGCAGGTGGCAGCTGTTTTTACTGAACTTGGAAAATCCATTTCTTCATAATGTATCATGCAGAATATTCTTAAGATTACTTCATTTTTATCATTAAAGCAATTTAAATCCCAAATTGTATATTATTTTAGTTCCAACTGTTATTGTTTTTAGCTATAAATTTAAAATTGTTTTTAAATTTGTTTCTGATTTAATCTTTTACTACTTTTACTCCTCTCTTTATTTTATCACTAATCTACTTATGTTATTTGTTTATCCTGGATACATTCTATATGTATTTTTCTTTAGCTATATAATAAATGAGGTTTCTACCTCAATATATTTCCAAGTCTAAATAAAGGTTAATGCATTTTATTGTTATTATTGTTGTTGTTATTATGTTAAACCTGGACAGGACAGGCTGCACAAGGAATGTTGTTGTGATGATGTTTGATGGTGTTTGATGTTTTCTATTGTTGTGTCTTGTGTGCTGCGTGTCGGTAAAACCATCTTCATCAAATTAACATCATTGTGTCTCTTCTTTCTCCTCCTCCTCCTCCTCCTCCTCCTCCTCCTCATCCTCCTCCCTTGACCTTCCTTGATCCTAAGGATGAGTTGGCCGGTTCGAACCGTAGAGGCTCAAAAAGCGGGGGATCCAAGTCCAACACCCCCATGTCCTCTCAGGGAGGAACCTCTAAACCCAACACCCCCACTTCTACATCCACACCTCTGTCTCCTCATGACAGCGCATCTGCTACTGCAAGTCCTCTGTCCAGTCTGGGTGGGGGTTCTGCATCTGCAACATCTGGGTCTGCAGCTGCCTCGGATGTAACCATGGAGTCTGCGGACACCCCGCTCCAGGAGCAGGCGTCAGACTTCAACCAGAACCTGAACTGGAACAGCGGGAAGCCGGAGAGCAACAAGAACATCGCAGCAGTGCAGGAAGGACAGCAGGGTCAGAGTGGACGGGACGGTCCAGAGACGGCTGCTGCTGCTACGCCCGTCACAGGTGGGTGGGGGTCTGAGCTGCAGTCACCACAGCCAGATGTTGTGTGATGTCTGCTCCTGTCTGTCTAAAGTCTGTGTCTCTGTTGGTTGAAGCAGATGATGGAGCAGAGAACCTGGAGAAGTCTGATGTCCAGGCCATCATAGAGTCCACTCCAGAGCTGGACATGGACCTGGAGGGCTGCAGAGGAACCAGGTAAAGACCTGAGATCAGGACGAGGTTTATACTGATCTCACCTGGGGGTGGGGACTGAAACTAGTTATTAAAGGGACAACGAGGAGTTTTGGAAAAGGGAAGTGTTTTCATACTACATTTACCATGAGTCTCCGCGCGCATGGTGAAATGGTGAAAATGGACCGGCGCAAGACGGACATCTTGCCAAGAATGTTTTCATTCATCAAGAATTAAAGTCAGAGGTTCGAAGACGATCACATACCGTCGTAGTTCCGACCATAAACGGCGATTCGGCGGCGTTGTTATCATGACCCGCCGGGCAGCGTCCGCGAAACCGAAAGTAAGGAAACGCTGGTCGGCTCACCCAGCATTTCCACCATTAATTAAAATAACAAAGTAACGATAGAGACAAAACGATATATTTATCGAAAATGGAGCCATTAACAAGTGTGGGTAGCGTAGATTCATCCACATTAACGTGAGACTTTTTTTATAACCAAATAGAAACTCCTTGTTGTCCCTTTAAATGGGGCCCCAGTGCAATTTTTTAAAAAGACCAGAGTATTGATAAGTTCTAACGTTGCTTCTGCTTTTGGTACAGGAGTAATTCATTTGCTACGATTTTTTATTTTATGGCCGGAACTACGACGGTATCTGATCGTCTTCCAACCTCCGACTTTCATTCTTGATGATTGAAAACATTCTTGACAAATGTTTTCGCTTTCGTCCGTCTTGCGCCGGTCCAAGAATTTCACCGTGCACACGGAGGCTCATGGGAAATGTACTGTGAAAACACTTTCCAAAACTCCTCGTTGTCCCTTTAACAGTGTAAGAATATCAGTCAGTGTGCTCCTCATGGCATTATGGTGGTGTTAAGGAATGTCTCCTTCACCCAAAGCCACAAAATGTAGTTGTCTTCTTTATGGGCCTGATGATGATGTTGTTGTTTATTTGATTGAACTTCATTTACTCTGTAAAGTAGTTTGAGATTGTGATGTGTTACAGCTTCAGACTGATCTGTTGTGTGGGTTCAGGTCTTATCATGGAATCGACACTAAAGAAACCAGATGTATCTGTCAGTGTTTTCATCAGCCCCTCTCCCTCTGTCCCTCCAGCACACCGACTAAAGGAGGTGTGGAGAATCTGGCGTTCAACAGAAACACTGACTCTCTGTTTGAGGAGCTGTCATCAGCAGGAAATGACCTAATTGGAGACATGGACGAAGGAGCCGACCTGCTGGGTGAGAAGCTCCGCCCCTCCTCACTACCCTCATTTTAAACGTTTTTTTCTGTCATGTTTCTGAACTGTCTCTTCTCTGGCTGCCGGGCTTTAACTCCTCACAGATGAGTTCTCTGGTGTGTATCGGCCTTTGTCTTTGACTAGTCTCATCGATGTGCAGAATAGATAAGGGTGGTGTCTCTGTGCTGTGAGAGGCAGTGTAGGTGTAGCAGTAGCAGTAGTAGTAGCAGGTGACAGTCAGATGTTGTCATTGCGCTGTGTCTTGTTCCATCTCTTTAACCCGTCTCTAATGTTACTCTGCATCACTCTCAGATTACAACTTTCTAGGTAAGAATGACAGCGTGTCTGTTTGTACTGTAGATCAGACAGCTTTTTACTGTGGAGCAGACGGTGAACACGAGGAGGATGGTGACGTTGTTCTGTTGTTGTTGTTTTCAGGTATGGGTCGGGAGGTGGAGCATCTCATCCATGAGAACACCCAGCTGCTGGAGACCAAGTCAGTGCTCAGAAGAGTTCCTGGAGATTCTCCTGTGTTGAAGATTTTGTAAACAAATGTTTTGTCGTGTGTCCTGCAGCAGCTCACATGACTGGTGGAGAAATGTGGCCTTAGAGAGCTTAACTCTTAAAGGGATATTTCAACATTTTGGCAAATTCGCCTATTGCCATAATCCCTATAGTCTTAGCAGTAGGTTCATTACCTTTAATTGTAAAACTGCATACGTTTTTTGTCATTTGCGTTGTGTCCACACGAAGGGGGGCGAAAGCGGTATGTTTTTTTGGAAACGGGTCCCAGAGTGGGAAAATCTGAAAACACAGCCCCTGGCGTTTTCATCTGGACGCCCAAAACGCGTCCAAACATTCACAGGTTGCCAGCCCAGATTCTAAGACCAGAAAGGTTGTGCCTTGTTCCACTATCTGTCTATAGAAAACAGAGATTTGCTGCTTCATTATTGTTTAAAATACCATTTACAGAATATTTAACAAAGAGAGAAATACTGTAGTGAGTAGACATTTATCTCTCATGATCCAGTATCTGCTGGAAAAGAAGGGTGAGGTCCGCACACTACATAAAGTTCCTCAAGTGTTTATTTATTATTACGTTTCGCTTAAACACTTGAGGAGCTTTATGCAGTGTGCGGACTTCACCCAGTCAATTTTGTTTGTTAGTCCTGCAGCTGTAACACGTTTGGATGTGCGTGCTCTACCCCACTATTGTGTTCTCACCAGTATCTGCTGGACCCGCAGTCTCTTCATCCTCTGGTCTGATAATGAGCAGATGTTGAAGAATCAGCTTCTTGTTCCCCCGTAGTCTGACAACAAGACAGTGCTGCTCCTTTCTGGTTGTTATGACATCACACTCATCCGTATGTCCCGTGTGTGTGTGTGTGTGTTTTTCCAGAAACGCTTTGAACGTGGTGAAGAATGACCTGATTGCTCAGGTGGACGAGCTGTCCTGTGAGAAGGAGGTTCTCAGAGGAGAACTGGAGTCTGTCAGTCAGGCCAAGTGCAAACTGGAGGAGAAGAACAAAGAGCTGGAGGAGGAACTGAAGAAGTGAGTGGGTCTGAGTATAATGGATCTGCATCTGGATTCAGCTCCTGTAGATCCAGGATGTAACTCTGTCCTGTCCCACAGGATCCGAGGAGAGCTGGAGGAGGTCAAAAACAAAGTCAAGCCTGAGAATGAGGACGACGTGAGTCTGTGATATTTGTTGTGTATGAGATATGGCATCATGGACTGTTGAGGTAAAATAATACTTCCACGTAGGCTTGGGCAGTATCCAAATTTTAAGGGGGGGTAAAAGTAGGCTAAAACATATTGAACTAACTGAAAATTCAACCACACATAAGTGCTACTGGACATATAATCAATTTTAGGCATTAAATGACTTTTATTTAATATTTAATCCTTATCTCCTTATCTAAGTGCATTGCATTTTTTCATGGCGGTATTGAAACTGATACCGTTGCTATTTTTAAACACCTGCAGTATACGGTATTACACAACATGAACAACACAATACACAACATCTCAGTTGTCATAACTCAAATTCTCACACAGCAATTATGACAACATTTCCTCCCACATTAGTTTCTGTGACTCTGGACAAACAATGTGTCATTTGAAGCTAGTCTGTGCTACATCGTCTTCTTGCTGATGCAGCGGCTGTGTATGCGTTGACAGTGGGTGTGTGTTGTGATGTGTGTGTGTGCAGAGCGATGTGCCTACAGCCCAGAGGAAGCGCTTCACCAGGGTGGAGATGGCCCGAGTCCTGATGGAGAGGAACCAGTACAAGGAGAGGCTGATGGAGCTGCAGGAGGCCGTCAGATGGACCGAGATGATTCGGTGAGACAGACTTACGGGTTTAATACATGAAACATAAATACAATGTAACAGAAGGTGCTCTAATAAAACTAGAGATCATGAAAGGAAAAGTCTGACTGTAAACTCTTTAACCCATTTGTGTCTTAGTGCGTCGAAGGAGAACCCTGGTCTACCGGAGAAGAAGAAGTCCAGCCTCTGGCAGTTGTAAGCCCCTCTCCTCTACTTAGTGTGATCACTGTGGTGCTATAGTATTGTTTTTCTGGGATGCAGCCAGGCAACTCTCTGATATGTCATCAACGTAATCGGACAGAGAGAGGCTGGAGATCTGCATCGTTCAGTCTTTATTAGAAAGTTGTACACATTATGTTGAGGAAACTGGTGTCAGGGCTCATCAGACCTGTCCTCATGCTGCAGTTTAAAGCCCCTGTACGGAGCTTTTAACTGGATATGCAAAAGTCTCTGGTTTCTGCTGATGTGTCTCTGTTACCTACAGCCCATCAGTGTGAAGATAGGCTATTTCTAAGTAGTCTAATTCTATACCTCTGGAAGGCATGGTCGGGTCGGACCACTGACGAAACGATACGAATAGATACATTAGCTGTAAATAGCAAGTCCCGTCTTCTTTCCGACGTTTCCAAAACAAATCTACACGCGCCGGCCAGACAAACGTGTGGGAAATGCGGTCTTCATTCCGCCGCTTTCGTCCACAGGGGCCGCCAAAATCAACACTAAATGAAAAGTCTGTACAGGGGCTTTAAAAACACAGAAAGCTGCTGAGTTTTAGGATTGTGACACTGGGGCAGATTGTCGTGTATTTAATAGAGTCTGTCTCTCCTGCCCTGTTTGTGTGTGTGTCTTCTTTATTCCGCCTGGTGTTGTCTGTGTGCAGAAGGTGTGTTCAGTTGCTATAATGTTGGGAAGTTAGACTGTTGTTGGGGGAATTATACATTTTTGTTGCTGTGTGGTGTGGTTGGGGGGAGGGAGGGAGGGAGGGAGGGGCTCCATGTCCAGGCCTGTTGTTCCATGTGTTGTTGACTAACTTCCTGGTTGGTGCTCAGTATTAACCCTGCTCACCCTGCACACCCTGCCCTCCTGCATTCAGAGGTAACCGGGTTCTGGTGTAATTCTGTTTGGGTCGGGGTCAGTGTGTTTATGTGTATGTATGTACCCTGGGAGAGGTAGCCCCTCCCCCCCTCAGTGTTGACTCCTACCTGTTGCTGTTGAGCTGCTGCTGCTTGTGTCCACCCCTCTATATGTCTGTCTGTGTGTCCTCTTCTCCTCCACTTCCCCGCCCTTACACCTCCAGTTTCAGCCGTTTGTTCAGCTCGTCCGGCGGAGCGGCCAAGAAGCCGGCGGTGGAGGCGCCGGTCAACGTCAAGTACAACGCCCCCACCTCTCAGGTGCAGCCGTCGGTCAAGAAGAAGAGCAGCGCCCTGCAGCAGCTGCCCAGCGACAAGAGCAAGGCCTTCAACTTCCTCAACGAGGAGTGAGTCACCGAGGGGCGAGGGGCGGGGGGCTACATGAGCCATGTGACACTAATGCACCGATGCTGATCACTGCTGCAGCTACTGTAGTCACCAGCTGCACTTTGGAGTTTTAAAGGGATAGTTCAACATTTTGGCAAATGTTGTGACCTGCACATTCACCACGCTATGAGATAATAACGGAACGTCACCAGACAGAGTTTTTTCAGAGGTAAATTCATGCAAAACCGCTGATGAACGTTGCCTTCAGGGACAGTTTTTCAGCAAGCAGACTCTGTATTTACCTCGAAAACGGCTCAATTTCGTAACGTTCCATTATTATCTCATAGCGTGGTGAATGTGCAGGCAACTTGTCCACCGAGCGTTTTGGAGTTGTTGGATTGTGTATTTGATGAGTTTGATGAGAGAAACCAAGTCCCATTAGCCTCTGTAGCGTAGCTCTGAGCAGCTTGCCGTTCCGCTCCGCCATTCTAAAAATAGCTTACACCGACAATTAAAGGTAACGAACCTACTACTGTGACTATAGCGATTATGGCAATGGGCCAATTTGCCAAAATGTTGAACTATCCCTTTAACCCGTCAATCACACTGATACAGTTATATTGAACTGCATTTAGAATTCAGGAATGTATACAATTTACATCAGACCAATAGATTTTAAACTTTCGTTCGACTGCTTCAAAATAGTGTTTATCCCATTTTATTCTCCACTTGTGGACTGGAGGAGTCAGGGATTGAACCACCAACTCTTATCATTGGGCAGACCTGATATCTACCTGTGTCTCTGCATCTGTCCCTGCTGGACGATGTTTCAAATCCGACACCAGGATTCTGTAGAACAGACTTGTTCATGGTGCTCTGCTCGAAACCCTCAGAGCTGCGGCCGATAACGTGGTGTCGCGACGGGAGCAGAAGAGAGCACAGTACCAGCAGGTCAAAGCCCACGTCCAGAAGGAGGACGGCAGAGTCCAGGCCTACGGCTGGAGCCTGCCCAAGAAGTTCAAGGTGAGGACGCTAGCACCACGAGTGTGTGTCAGTCTGCTGTGATGGATGTAAAGTCTCAGTGTCAACAGAAAACAGTCACAACCGTGCATCTGTGTTTTTCCTTTTCAGGCCAACGGAGGTCAGTCAGAGGGAAAGATGAAGAACCTGCCTGTCCCCGTCTTCCTCAGACCGCTGGATGAGAAAGATGCTTCTATGAAGGTGAGTCTTCTGCTGCTTCATTAGAGGTTGTACGTTTTTTATTTATTAGACTAGAAAAATAAAAATACATATTGAAGGGATCTGTGAAAAAGTTTTACTCAAAGTGGGAACCTTCCCTGATTTGCTAAAGTGTTAAGGAAACCTTGATTTAAAACTACTCACTGTTGAGGCTACAGTCCTTACTGCAGGCGGACCCTTCGAATCCCGCATCGGGCAGCCCTTTTCCTGCATGTCATTCCTGTCTCTCTCTCCACTGTGCTATCAATTAAAGGCAATAAACCCTCCCAAAAAATAAAAATAAAAACCAACTAATTTTGTAATTTCTGTTTATTTATTTCTGTTATTTGTATTTATGTCCTCATTTTTTGTTTTATTTGTTTGTTGTTTTGTCCCTAATGGGATGGTTGTTTTATTGTGAAAGAACCTCCTGGCATGTTATGTGTGTGTACAAGCCTGTGCACAACTACCACTGTGTACTTTCATTAGCTGCCATGCGATGTGCAAGAATAGGAGTTATTTATTATATTACAAAAAGCAGCAGCGATAATGATGTCATGCATTTCGTAGCTCCTTCAATAAGAAAGTCTCATCCTGTGTGTCGGTGTGTCTGACTGCCTCAGCTGTGGTGTGCTGCTGGTGTGAATCTCTCTGGAGGGAAAACCAGAGACGGAGGGCTGATCGTGGGGGCTAGTGTGTTCTACAGTGATGCACCCGGACCAGACAGCCCCGTGAAGACGACCGGCTCTCAGAGCAGCCTGGACAAACTGGATCAGGATCTTAAGGTAAAATGAATGACTTTTTATAAATATTCTTAGTTGCTTTGGCAGCTCTATTGTTTCCTAAATTCATTGGCCAGGAGGCGACTGGGATCAGTCATAACCCTCTGTGCTTTCCGTTCATCTCTCATATCATAAACACATCCCAGTTGTTTCTCCCTATAATGTTACTGGCCATTTTTATCATTTATACCCCCCATGTGACCAAACCATGCATACTATATATTGTAACTCAGAACACTTTCTACAAGACTTTGATAGACCAGCTCCAAAATGTTCTTACTCACATAAAATGATTTAAATTTCCTGATAAGATGCAAACACTGCATTGCCTTTTTAAAAATATACTCAGTGTTGAAAGTAAAACTCAAAGTACAATCAAAAAAAGTAAAAGTATTTACTACAAAAGTCAAACTCCTGCACTGTTTCAACCTGCTGATCATTAATCATTGCAGGTGGAGGATCTTCACCAATTCTCTGGTGACCTGCAGTAACCAGCTCCCTAGTCTTAGCTGTATTGATGGAAAGGAAGTCATCCCTTTACATCAATACAGCTAAGACTAAGTTACATCATTTGACTTACAAAGGAACTATTAAAACACAGAAAACTCAGCCTTTCACTTAACAGAAGTCCTCTCCATGTTCCCTCAGGATCAGCAGCAGGAGCTGCGGCAGCAGGATGAGTTTTCATCTCTGGTCTGGATCTGCACCAGCACCCAGTCCACCGCCAAGGCCGTGGTCATTGATGCCAACCAGCCTGGAAATATTCTGGAGAGCTTCTTTGTGTGTAGCTCACATGTCTTCTGCATCACCAGCGTCCCAGGTGAGTGGATGTGATCATGTGATCTGAGGGAACACGCGGCCGACGCCTCTGCTGTCTGTGTGATCTGTATCTGTATCTGCTCTGACTCAGGAGCCAGAGAGACGGACTACCCTGCTGGTGAGGAGGTTCCTCCAGCTGCTGAAGCCGGAGCCGAGGGGGAGGGCAGCTGCTCAGCAGCCAGCAGCAGCTCAGCGGAGGGGGGCAGCGTGCTGGGGGGCATTACTGTGGTGGGCTGTGCAGCAGAGGGGACGGCAGCTGTTCCTCAGACTGCAGACAGCGCAGGAGGAGACGGAGAACCAGGTAAGACAGGGAGACACCAGGACCGTTAACCTTGACCGTATGACACGAACCGGTTCACTGAGAGACGGTTGCCTCTGCAGAATCCAGACCAGCAGAAGAGGCCACCGAGGCCACTGAGACCAGCGGGGGGCTCACTGACCACAGAGAGACTCTGAGGGGGGTCTACACCGAGCACGTCTTCACCGATCCACTGGGAGCTCAGCCGGTGGCAGAGGCTCCAGCCGGCTACTCACAGAGGTAACGGAGGGCGGGAGGGACATAAATAAAGCTGCCATTCAACCCTCTGTAACATTAAGATACTAATGTTCATTCATAATTATTAATGGTGGGCCTGACCTGTTTATTTTGCCACTGATACAGATTATCAATGAGTAAAGAATAAATAAAGATTCATAGTAACAAATAAACTGTGCAGCAGTAAGAGCAGCAGTGTGTGTTACTGACAGAGAGAGTGACTTGCTGAAAGATGGCGTCAGTTCAGACCCGTCGGCCGAGGACCAGGACCTGATGAGGGAGGAGGCCCAGAAGATGAGCAGCGTCTTGCCCACCATGTGGCTGGGGGCCCAGAACGGATGGTGAGTCTGGTGTTTTGTATGTGTGTGGGTGTGTGTGTGTGTGCTGTATCAATCATCTGACTGATGAACTCCTCTGGGTCCAGTGTGTATGTCCACTCCTCTGTGGCTCAGTGGAAGAAATGTCTCCACTCCATCAAGCTGAAGGACTCGGTGCTCGGCATCGTGTGAGTACAAAGACCGACTCGGCTGCAGATTCTACATGTGTGTGTGTGTGTCCACTGTCTTGTTTCTGAAGCCTGTCCTCGTCTCTCAGACACGTGAAGGGCCGGGTCCTGGTGGGTCTGTCTGATGGGACTCTGGCCATCTTCCACAGAGGAGTGGGTGAGTGTGAGCTCATAATGAACTGACCACTAGGGTTGGGCGGTATCCAAATGTTGATACTGTTAAACCTCCACCACATTTTACCGCGGTATACCGTATAACCGTGGCCAATTAAAAATCAGCTCAGACGGAGTCACCAACATGTCGTTCAGACAGGGAACAGCTACCAAACACCACGTAAGAATACTGAAACAATAACAAAACATGTACATTAACAACATTAACAACTTTTATAGCTTATAACAAAATGTGGATGGAGCGTCTGGTGAGTTCAACATGAGAACATCTAACCTCCATCGGAGCGCTGCTCAGCTGTAGCAGCGTCTCTGTGTGTTTTCAGCAAGAAAAAAAACCAACTCACTATATGTGCGACTTCCTGAAACTCTTCTCTGAGCTGTCCATCAACTTTATCAAACGTCTCCCAAAAGGAAAACATTAAACTATTGGAGTAAAACTGAAAACTCAACCACGCACATGTAGGTGCTGGACACACACTCATTATTTAAGCAGTAAAATAAATGATATTTAGTAGGTAATATATCAGGCCCCTACTGTATATGAGTGCACTGCAATTTAATGTAATGAAACTGATAGCGTTGCTATTTTAAGATACCGCAGATACCTTATTAACGCCAAACCCTACAGGCCACATCCAGGTTGTGTGCAGTAACTCAGTCAGTGTGTGTGTGTGTGTGTGTGTGTGTGTGTCAGATGGACAGTGGGACCTGACCAACTACCACCTGTTGGACCTGGGGAGACCACATCACTCAATCCGCTGCATGACTGTGGTCCATGACAAGGTGTGGTGTGGATACAGGAACAAGATCTACGTGGTGCAGCCCAAAGCCATGAAGATAGAGGTACAGCTGTGTGTCCATCTGAACAGACTGGCACTTCTGTTGTGGTGAAGCCGTGACCCTTCACCGTGTCCTCATCTCATCCTCCGCAGAAGTCCTTCGATGCCCACCCTCGTAAAGACAGTCAGGTGCGTCAGCTGGCCTGGCTCGGGGACGGCATCTGGGTGTCCATCAGACTGGACTCCACCCTCAGGCTGTTTCACGCTCACACCTACCAGCACCTGCAGGACGTCGACATCGAGCCCTACGTCAGCAAAATGCTGGGTTCGTTACCGAGTCTCTCTCTGGGTCTTACAGGGATGCAGGACTTGTACACGCATGTTGTCTACTAAATAATCTTTACTCAAGTTTACCCTCTGTCCCGTCTCAGGTACTGGGAAACTGGGCTTCTCATTTGTGAGGATCACCGCTCTGATGGTTTCCTGTAACCGTCTGTGGATTGGCACCGGAAACGGGGTCATCATCTCCATCCCCCTGACAGACAGTGAGTTCAGTCTCTACATGTTGGCAGCTGCAGTCAGATCCCCTGGAGCCCAAGGCACAAGTGGGGAAGCTGCTTCTATCAACGATGTACTAAATGTGTGGAATGAGCGTGTACATTAAACAGGACATTCTTTAAAAAGGAATTCCTCTGCTTTGAGTTAACCTATTTTAATCTTGTGTTCTATCCCTTAAACCTGTTTTTATTGAATTTTATTTTTAACTTTTCTCTTCTACTTTTAAATGTATTTTTTGTTTTGTATTGTTTGCTCCTGTTTTATTGCCTCATATGCAAAGCGCTTTGAGTTTGATTTTATGTAAATAAAGTTTATATCATTAGAAATGAATAATTATTAGAAATAAGTGGAGATCCAGTGTGAGACAGGTGTTGAGTCTGGTCCTTCTCTTCTCTCCAGCAGCTAACAAGGCGACCAAGGCAGCCGGGAACCAACCAGGAAGTTCGGTTCACGTCTATGACGACGACAGCGGTGACAAGGTGACGGCTGGGACTTTTGTCCCGTACTGCTCCATGGCTCATGCACAGCTTTGTTTCCATGGTCACCGGGACGCTGTCAAGTTCTTCACTGCTGTCCCAGGTAAACTCACTCTGAGGTTGTTTCTCTGTCTGTGAATCAACACTGACGGCTGATTGATCCACCACACCTTACAATAGATTTGAAACCCTGAGAACGAACTGAATTAGTCTCCAAACTCAATATGTGCTGCACATGGTGCTTCAGTCAGAAGGTCACAGTCACTGGATGCTGTGTATCACAGTAGGAACACACAGGAACTATGCAAGTCCGCTCACTTTTCCGCTGTTCTGGTTACGCTCCTCTCGCCCATGTGTAGTTGTTTACAACAAAGCCGGCGAAAAATCAATGAATGGAGCGGTGGACTGGACTTTGTTCTGCTCTTAACTTATTTGTCTGTTAATTGTTCTGAGTGTTGTATGTTTTGTGTATTGCATTGTATTGTGTGGTGTAGTGTCACACTTCATCTTGGATTTCTAAGGGTGTGTGTGTGTGTTCTCTCAGGTCATGCTGCCCCGGCTCCGTCCTGTGGAGACGCCACAGGCGACAAGGCGACAGACTCGGCCTCTCAGGAAGCATTCAGGTCCATGTTGGTGATGAGTGGAGGAGAAGGTTACATTGACTTCCGTATGGGTGAGTCCACCATCTGGACCTGGTCTGTGGAGTACAGTAGACCCCCTGAGACCACGAGTCCCCCCTCACTCATACGTGTTGATTCTCCAAAAGTGGTCATATAGATGGAACATAACACAACTGATTATGAAGTGAAAATCATTTTAATTTGTTAGAAATTTGTTTATTTGGATAAAACCCCTTGAGATGTATCATCTCGTTTTCGAGGGGGTCCAAAATTTCTCTCTTCAATTTGTACAAAGACTTTTCACACATACTCTCTTTCATTTTAGTTTTCACAGAGTTGTAGGATTGTCACAATAGAAAATTTCACACTTGATACTAGGGGTGTAACGGTACACAAAAGTCACGGTTCGGTACGTACCTCGGGTCAGGGGTCACGGTTCGGTACGGTTTCGGTACAACAGACACTAATTGAATGTAAAACTAAAATCTGTCTTGTGTTATAAAAGTTAAAAGAAAAAAGAATACAAAATAAAACAAGTGCATTAGGAGTGTTATAATGCCATTCATTCATTATAGAGGGAAAAAAACGTGCACTTGACAACTGGCAACTATTATTCGAATTATTAAATTATTATTATTATTAAAAAATATTATTAAAAAAACAAAACAATAAACTGACATCAATGTTGGTTTACACAGTTAAATTAGACTAGCAGTTACTTTGGTGATGTTTCTGGTCCTGCCTGTGTTCATAAAACATATTAGGCAGCTACACGCACATCCCCCAAAAAACTGAAGACTAGGTGCTGGACCACCAAGAAAGACACAGGTAAGGAAACAGGAGACCGCACACTAGTTAAAAGCTCCCGTGACAGTTTAATGTCACTCACACGTTTCGGGCGTCAGCCCTTCATCAGACAAAATGTGTCTGATTATATATAGTGTGCGGTCTCCTTTTCTCCTCACCTGTCTGTGTTCATGTCAAGAGGCTTAAAAGCTGCGGGATAAGTTGTTGCACACAACTTGTCTTTTTACTTGCACCAGTGATTGACATATCGGGTTGAACATGCGCTACGTGTTTGATGCGTTTCTAGCGACTCACCGCGCATCCGTGAAACATCGCCGACGGACTTTGTCCGGTGGACCAGTCGCGCGAGCCGCCGCCGCCGCCGCCGTTTGTTTCATTGAGAAGCCACAGTGACATGAATGAAGCAGACAGCTCTCCTCCTCTAACTTCACTCTCTCATCACTTCTCTTCTTCGTCTGCTATGACGGCTGCAGGCAGCTTCGAGGCTCATTACCGCCACCTGGATTCAAATGAGGACTCTCCTTTTTTTTTTTTTTTTTAATATTCATTCAGACGTATTCGTCGTGTGACTGTGTGCACCGAACCGTGACCCCCGTACCGTGACGGCACGGGACGAATACATATACCGTTACACCCCTACTTGATACCAATACCCAGGAAAATATTCAATATGACATCATATCAATACAGCAGCACTGCTTCCCTTACATCTTTTTTTATTTTTATTATAATCAGAAGGACCTATAATAGGTGTTTATATTATTATTAAATAAAAAGCTAACTCTGAGTTGTCCAATTTCAGTCTAATGTATTGTTATTGTTTCATTACATTCATTACAATGCATCTCCTCTCTGACGGGCGGGTTCCCCCCTCCCTCCTCTCTCACAACACACACACGTGCACTCAGACAGCGGAGAAGAAGAGAGGAGCGTTGTCATTAATATTGACGTTTTTAAAGTATGCTAGTATCGATACTTCATCATCAGTCATGTATTCAGATGTGCCGTTTTAGCATCAATACTGTTGACAACCATACAGAGCTGTGCCACAGGTTGTTGTCTTCTGGGGGGAACTAGTTGTGGCCCCTACCATTTCAGTAATGGGCTTATGACATGACTGGGAATATCTACTTATCATCTTGGAAATAAATGAATGAATGTTTCTTTCCACGTAGCCCTGGTTGGGAATCACTGCAGTAGAGAACACCTGTGTCTGTGTCTGTGTCTGCAGGTGATGAAGACGGCGAGGGAGAGGAGGCCGAGGACCCCCCCATCGACCTGCAGCCGTTCCTGGCCAAAGCCGAGCGCAGCCACCTCATCGTATGGCAGGTCAACGATGACTGACCTCTGTCCTCCCGCCTGTTTCTCGGCCTGGTTTCCCACTCAGACCTTCTGCCCGGGACGAGTCCAGGTGGACAGTTGACCTGGACAGGCAGGAGTCTAATCAGCACTTTGTCCTCACACCTAAACCCCCGGTGTGGAGCAGGCTAAACCGTAAACCGGAGCTTTTTATTTGACGGATCTGAATATGAATCTTTTAATTTTATCTGAACTTTGATTTATGTTACACACCTGTTCTCCAGGTTCCCTCCACTCGGACCAGACCCTGTCCTGACGCTGGACTGGTTCAGAAGATAATCAATTATCTGTCACTTCCTGTTTGCCCTGTAATCATGTCAGAGTGGGGGCAGAGCGTGGCAGCCAATCACAGATCAGATTTCCTGCTGATGTCTGTTTTGATGCTTTGAGGAGTTGAATCAGACAGCGGGTGTTTCCTGCAGGCGTCTGAATGTACAACACTGCTGAAGAAATCATCCTGGTCCTCATCATCATCATCATCATCCTCAGTCTCTGACCCTTCCTCTGCCTCGGCCCTGAAGCTCTCCACTTGTATTTATTCTCCTGAATTCCTGAATGTTACGTTTGCTACCAAAGGTTCAAGAATTAAAGACGGATGGTTCTTCACCTGCTGAAACAGTAACTGTCTCATCAAACAGCCACTGTCGCCTGACAGTCTGTCTCCATGGAGACCAAGTTTTTGTAACAGATCCTGGTGTATAGATCAGATATATTTTTAGACTTTGATATTGAGATGAAAGATTTTCAAGGTGTGAGAGAGAAGAGGACATGTTACTGAGCATGAACAATGACCCGATCCCCCTCTGGTCCCGGTCACTCACGATGACAAAACTGTTATTTCATTTAATGTTTCAGTCGGTTTTTATGTGTCTGTCGTTTCACAGAGTTCAGTTAATCACAATGTTCATGTTGTTTTTGTAGGTCCAAGCAGCATCTGCACACTGACACCTCCTCCTCCTCCTCCTCCTCCCCTTCCCTTTCTCTCTTTTTTCAAGTGAAACTCACCTAAATCAGCAGGTGGGTTGAAAGTTACACCCACTACACAAAATCGGTCACCAATGGCCCTGAACTTTTCATCATCTACAGATTATGACAGTAAACAAAATAATTTAATGGCAATCTTTTTTAGAAGTGATATGAATTTATATCACAATTGATATCCACTTTACAATTAAAATGTAATTGCTCATAAATCAATTTTAGCCAAAGCTGTTGGAAACAATCCTGTTGACACCTGTCAGCTCTGCCTTTAAGAGGCACCACAGCTGTGAAAGTGTCTATGAATTCATGTCGGAGTCTGGGTATCAGATCTAATGTCATGACTTTGAATATGATGATAATAATTGATTAAAAAAAATATATATATATTATATATATATAAATGCCTAAGGTGATGATGAACGTTCACATTTGAGTTTGTCTCATTCAGATTCAGACTGTAGTGGAGTGAGCCCTCAGTCATGCTCTTCATCTTCTCTGATTTGAACAAATGAATGTTTTTTTCCCTCAATGTTTGATTCAGAGTAACAAAACATTCGAGGATGCTCCTGAAACTAGAGAGGCTGTCTGAAATCTCTCACTACTCCCTGAGTTTGACCTTATGTAGCTCTGTCAGTATGTATCTTGAGAATAATAATAATGCCCTTTATGGTGGACTTATAGCATCCCATAGTGTACAACTGATACTAACAAAGCAGTATATAATATGCCATCATGCATTAGACCAAAAAAAGACAGAAAATGACCTGAGCAGTGTTTGAAGGTGTGTCTTCATGTTATTGATGATCTACACTGAACTGCTGGGACAGTGAGTAGTAGGGATCTCAGACACAACCTGTATACCCACCTGTGTAAAAGTGTGTGTGGTCAGTCAGCCCCCCTCCCCTCCCCCCTCCACAGGCTAAGGTCACAAATGTCAAACTTTGGTGACTTTAGTCCTTCTGTAGCAATAATATGATCATTAATTCAGCTGCTTGGACCTGTTAATAATTACAGCCTCTGCCCCCACTCACTGCTCTGCTCTGTCCTGTGTGTGCGGTGTGTGTGTGTGTGTGTGTGTGTGTGTGTGTGTGCGTGCGCGTATGTGTGTTTCCTCTTCAGGAGATATTCTTGCAGTTCAGCCATGTCAGTATTTATTGTAATGATTGACCTTTGACTTTGGCAGAATGTATCTTTGCATAATGAATATGAACAAATCTAAATGGAGAATGACTGTGTTTTATAACTTACTCAGCTATGCACTATGTCTGGGGTTGGGGTGGGGGGGGGGGCAGGGTGCTCAGCCAGCCTCCATCTCCTGCAGGACAAACTTTACTCAGTGAGTGGGAAACTTCATCCTGGAGGAGTTTTCCCACCTCCTCTGCAGGTGTGTGTGTCCTCTGCTTATTTTTAACACTCAATTAAAGACACTTTTGTGGGCTCATGTTGTGTGTTGTTTTGTTTGTGACGAGGTGCAGGTGTATTTTAGAATAGCTGAGGCCTATACAGGTAACCTCAGACTTTTCACTCCTGTGATATTCACTTGTTACTGCTGAACTCCTCGCCTGCTCAGGTGCTGCTTCATTTCAGGGACATGGACAAAAAGAATCGTGTGCCTATAAAGAGACTCTGAGACATTAAAACTAAACCTGAAGAGAAGCAGCACCTCCTGAACTCAAAATACATTAGTTTGAGGTGTTCAAATATCATCATAAAAGTTCCAGTTTAAAGATGTCAAGAAGTTCCTAGTCGTGTAACACATCTCAGCATCAAGTCTTCATCGGGCAGTCGAATAGATCAAATGAAACAAAAGCACTTTTTATATTTCCCTGTTCCTGTCGTGATATATTTTCTCTTAACTCCTTTCCTCCTCATAGAATTTATGTGACCATTGAAACTTGCTAAAAGATCCATTTTCCTGTCAGTCATTTGGGCAGGGATGGAAAACTCCTGCCATGTGTTTGTCTCTGTTGGGTCCTGAAGATACAACCCCAATTCTGAAGAAGTTGGGATGTGAAAAAAATATTTTAGTCACAACACATCTGCTCACCACACAGCTGATTTGCCTTAATTATTCTGCACAGGTACAGATCAAAGCCACCTGTGCCCTTATAAAACATCTGCTTTGTCACAGTAGGTCTTAAATATTCAGTGTGGGGGGGAGTAGTGACCCAGGCCGACACCAGGCGGCAGACTGAAACCACAGGACAGATACTGGGAGCATGAAGGATAAGTAGGGGAGACTGGGGACAGTTGCAACACTTTTGACATTTTTCTCAGTTACTTGGAAACTATTTGAACTACACTCACCAAACTTACATAGATTAAACATACATGTGTCAGCTAAATGGTTACATATGACACATCAATCACAATATTCATTTGAATGGAAGAATCCAGACGTTGCAACTGACCCCAAACGTGGGGACAGTTGCAACACGGATAAGGGACGGTTGCAACATATTAAACATACATTACATTTCACTAATTAACTTTAGATTTTTGTCATTGTCTTACAATAATACTATAGTATTATTTAGTTATTTAGTAATATTTATCAGAGGACAGTTGGAGTTTTGTTTTGTGTAGAACATATGCCTTGAGTCAATGTGCAGAGGTTAACAGTGGTAATAAAACTCAATAGCTCAGTGTGAGACAAGAAGAATTGAACTATTTGCAATACAAGAAACTTTTATAAGCATGTGCTCTACTTTTGGATGATTTATTCACTGTATGACATCAAATAAATTAACTTTTCTCCAATTTTCATAGGAAAATATACTATGTGGCTACTTTTGTCCCATAGAACAAGATACCACTAGGCTATTGATACAAATTGCAGATTTCATTATAAGAAGTTATCTGGGGAATTGTTTTGTTTATCTTAAGCGTCTCTCATTGTTTAATATAATTGGCTGTTCTGTTCATCATGAGGAATAAACGTGCCTATTTTGTTCCTATTTTAATAAAAAAAATGTTCCATTTTATACATTTGCATTTGCATAAGTGCTTCCATATTCAAATGGTAGTTGTTGCACTTGCAACCGTCCCCACCCTGTCAGCCATGACAAAACATCATGTACCAGCTAGACACAATGACACTGACACATGCTGACCATTTGATAGTCAACAAAACAGTGGTTTTGTTGACTATCAAACTAGGTAGGTAGGTTGGATTAATTCATACAAAAGATCAGGACAGTATATGACAAAAATACAGCTCAAGAAAAAAGCTACTTTCATACCCTTAAAACAACTTTGTCTCAGTACAAGCAGGAGCAGATGCTGAATATGTCTTCTCTATTCTTGGTGGGTAGAGGGTCTAACTGTGAATGTGCAGTGTGAGTGTCGTCACTCTAGCATGTTTCTGATTGGAGAAATAAGGCTTGCTGCAACCGTCCCTTGTTGCAACTGTCCCCAGTCTCCCCTAACTGACACACACATACAGACACAGTGTGTGTTTGAGCTGTCTGTCGTCTATTTACATATTTTGTCCCTGGTGACAAACACACAGCTGGAGTCCCCTGTGCGCACACACGCGCACACACAAGATCTATTTCTGTCCTCATCCCTCTACCTACTCACCCACTGTACCATGAGTCAGTCATTCTGTGCAACTTCAGTTTTAACTGTTATTTGAACCCACTGTGAAGTGAACTGAACAAAAACAAATAGAAACTATTCTCAGAAATAGAAACAAACATCATTGAGCAAATTCCCATCATGCACTGTGGCATGTGTAACAGGTGAGGTCCTACTGTTAGCGGTTAATGTGATGTGATTTTATCATTGGGACCTCAGAGCTGTAGAGCACAAGAGCCTCAGATCTTCAGAGCTTCAGATCTTCATGGCCACAGAACTTCAGAGCTTCGCAGACATGAAGTTAAAGATGTCTGGGGTAACAGCATCAGGGGGGTTAGGTATACAGAGCTTCACACAATCTCCTCCAGGTGTCACTACAGGGTAGCAAGAGCCCAATAGATAGATAGAAAGAGAGATCCTGTAGCTTGCTTATACATCTACCAATGTACCAATTTTTTTTTAATTCCCCCATCAGCAAATTTCACACCAATCATAGCCATTATGTTGCATCTTGCGCAAGGCTATTTTGCACATTTCCCCCCATAAATTCTCACACACCCCACTCATATACACACATGCACTTGGTGAAGAGAAGATGGGGGGCAGCATAGCAATTCTTTTTCAGAATTTTTATTATCAGCTTTTGGAGTTGGGATTTAAAGGAATAGTTCACTAAAAAATGAAATTCAGTCATTATTGACTCACCCTCATGCTGAAGAATACTCTGGAGTAGTTTTTTATTCCTCAAAGTGCATCTGGAGACCCGGGAGGGGGGTTTGTAGTCCAACGAAAACTTTATATTAGAGTAATAGCGCCGCGCTATCCTTATACTCTCATAGAAGGATTTTGTTCAGCATGAGGGTGAATTTCATTTTTTGGTGAACTATTCCTTTAAGTTTACCAGACAGGTTGCCAAACCATGTAATTATGTCATAGTGAATACCAGCCTCAATGATTGCCCTGTAACAATATTAAAAGGCATTCTACCAAATACTTTTCAGGTGTATGTGAACTTCTTCTTGACTGAAAATAATAAAAATATATCTTTAAAAAAAATCTCTCTGTAATTATTCAGACATTTTTTAACACACATTAAACCCTGTATATCAGAGAATGTGTAATTCAATGTCGCTGCTGTTGTCTTTCATTAAGGAATGTGTGGTATCATTATAGATGGGATCACTTCCATTGGTTACAGGTTATCCAGCAGGATGTGAGGGAGTTTGTTATTAGATGCTGAGCTACAGTCCAAAAACATGAGTCTAGAAACTGCAGCTTCTTCAACAGAAGCAGGTTAGAGCATCATCAAATCTGTGATGGATGGATTTTCACACAGAGCTGGACTCACTCACCATTTCCCTGTCACATCCCTCCAAGTCCATCAGGTACCAGAGCTAATCACAGCTCCAGGCTGTTGCCGTGACGCTGCCCACACCCTGGAGGATGGGAGCTGAATTATTTACACCACTGAACCCTGAACACTTTTACTTAAAGACCGGAGTACTTGATCTTAAAAATGCTTTTAAAAAGTTGTCTTAGTTTTTATATCTGTTTGCAGAAACAAGCTCCTGAATGAACTGACTGAGTCTGACAGGTAAACTCTCTCTGACAGCTGAACTGAACTAACTCTGAGTAACTCTTCCCTTCCAATGTCACACTCTCTCTCTCCTCCTCCTCCTCCTCCTCCTCCCTGGAGACCACGGCACTGAGCTGATGCAGCTCCATACAGAACAGTAGCACTGCTCTCTCTGCACCAGGCCCTTCTTCTGTTCTCAAGCAGCCTGTCGGGTTCCTCTATCAAACAACATCCATCAGTGAAATGTGGCTTTACCTTGTGTTTTTGTCAGCACTTGGAGGAGGAGGAGGAGGGGGAGGAGGAGGAGGAGGCTACAGATGACACATAACTACTTCCATCACAGTCTTGTGTCTCTATGTGACAGATTCACTATAGACTAAAAGTAGAAGCTCAGATGGTGGAATGAGAACATTTCAAGATCTAAAAGCCATGCATGATGCAACAAATCTAGACTGATTTTTACAAATTAGCATTTTACAAATACAGGACTATGATATGTGGAGAAAACACCAAGTATCAGCAGCACATCAGTTTCACATTAGTTTGCACATTAGTTTCCATCACATTCTGGATCCATCCATTTAGACTTGCACTTTACCTATTTAAACTTGCACTTGCACTTTAGAAACTGGCACTTTACACCAGGCACTTTACAGATCACATGCACTTTATGTATAGGTATGAATGTGTATATGATTGTGAACCACTGTATAATTCTTGTGCATTTCTGTCTGTTTGTGTGTTACCTGCCAAGGGACTACGGATGCAAATTAGCAAGTTGCTAACTCTGACGCATTTACATTTGTGCACACGTACGAATGTTCATTAAAGGGATAGTTCAACATTTTGGCAAATTGGCCCATTGCCATAATCGCTATAGTCATAGCAGTAGGTTCATTACCTTTAATTGTAGGTGTAAGCTATTTTCAGTTCGGCGGAGCGCAGCAGCTGGCTGCTCAGAGCTACGCTATGGAGGCTAAGGGAATTTCTTGGTTTCCCTCATTAAACTCATCAAATTCAACATCCCAAAACTCCACAGCGCTTTTGTAGACAAGTTGTGACCTGCACAACCACCACGCTATGAGATAATGACGGAACGATACGAAACAGAGCCTTTTCGAGGTAAATTCATACAAAACCGCTGATGCGCGTTGCGTTCAGGGACAGTTTTTCAGCAAGCAGTCTCCGTATTTACCCTGTATTTACCTCGAAAACGGCTCCGTTTCGTATCGTTCCGTCATTATCTCATAGCGTGGTGGTTGTGCAGGTCACAACTTGTCTACAAAAGCGCTGTGGAGTTTTGGGATGTTGAATTTGATGAGTTTAATGAGGGAAACCAAGAAATTCCATTAGCCTCCATAGCGTAGCTCTGAGCAGCCAGCTGCTGCGCTCCGCCGTACTGAAAATAGCTTACACCTACAATTAAAGGTAATGAACCTACTGCTATGACTATAGCGATTATGGCAATGGGCCAATTTGCCAAAATGTTGAACTATCCCTTTAATGTGTATTGTCCCTTTTAAATAAATAAATAAGTTTCAACACATTCAAAGCACTCCTCATTACCCGACTTCCTGAAAACACTGTTCATCTCACAGTATGGGGTTAGGGTTGGGGTTAGGGTGGGACACGTCCTCTGTCGTCACCGTCAGGGGACCTGTCGGCTGATTAATGACACATGCTGAATATATAATCCTCCACCATGAAACCAGAGTGGTATTTGGTATTTGCTGACACCCCATTGTGTAACCTCCCTTCTCCTCCAGATGGCTTGATAACTAATCTGTCCAGGGGTCAAAGCTCGTAACCTGGCTCAGATATGAAACCACTGGGTGCTCCGCAGCATGAATACTTCTATTCCCTCTCAGGGAAATGGCTGCTCATGTACGTACATGTAGGTATAAATGCTGCTAGTGGCGGTACGGATTACATTATAGAGGAGGTCTCTGTGTTGCACTGTACTGACAGTTTGTTAGTTGCACACTGATCTGGAACAAAACCTTCATAATGTTCCTTTATGTGGTTGAGTGTCGTTTCTGGGGTTGTTGCACGGGATAAATGAACATAACCAAAGCAAAGGCAGGAAACAAATTAATGACAAACTAATGTAACTAAGCACTTTGACTTCTCTCTACAAATAAATTGTGGGTATAAGTAACTTCCATTCTTCCACTGAATCACCAGAGTTAGTTACAGGTATCCTCCCTCTCTCACAAAGATGAGAGGATGACAGTTTAACGATAGCTAACATGTTCTATTCATGGCTAATAATTATAGACTGAGTTTGTGGCTTCAACAGTGGAAGCCCATTAGAACCAGACAACAACATTTAGAGATATCCCCTGACATGCAGGCAATAGCTGCAGCACACATCATCAGGGGTTGAGGGGCAACAGCAGTGCTCTGTATGGTGTCTTTATGGAAGATCAAAGGGGTTAATAGTTGTCATGGCCTAATGTGGCAATCACGGGGCATGAAGGGGGGCTCCTTTTACCCTTAAAGGCCCCAAAACATTTAACTAATTTAGTTTGCCTCCACTGATGGTGTGACTCTGGGTTAAACGAAAGACGGAAGACAGATCTGAAAGAAGTGACTTGACCTGAAGTGTTTTCAGGGTGTGACAGCTCGGAAGCGAAACTGTGGCTTCTCTTTAATCTCTGGTATTCTCAATGAGATGACGACGTCACACCCATGATTTACATGAGAGATGAGTCAGCCCTCAGGATTATTCACACATAAGTCAACATTCTTAATATTTGAACAGTTTGTTTAATCTTCTCTTGTAGCTTTATGGATTCAGATATTTTTAATTACAGACTGATGTTTGACTCCATCTCTACTAAAAGCCACTGACCATCGGGGCTTTGAACAGCCCTGTGCAGACTGAGAGCAGCATTTCACAGCTCTGTGCAGTGAGGAGGGGAAAATAACAATAATAATGTGGAATGACTTCAGTGAAAAATCAGCATGAGTCATGTTAAAACATCTCAGCTCATTAACAGGGTTTCCTTCAGGTTCCAGACTTCCAGAGCAGCTTCCTCCACAGCCAAAGTGCTGGACAACAACAACAAAGCTGGTGATTGTGGGACTGTTGTTCCACCACCCACAGCCAAATCTAACACAGCGAGAGAGGGTGTAACTCTGGGAACATGGACTTGTTGTTGAATGAATAGCAATGAAACCTGGTACAAACTGAAACACACCTGAACCTCAGTCACACATTTCCTGCTCCAGTGGCCTTGGTGTGTCTCCAAGGCCCCTACGGTGTGTTTAGTTTGAAGTCCAGTCATCTATCACACCAGCGCCTTGGTGGTGGGAGGGTTCATCTTTTGCCCCTGCTGAGACTCAATCTGGAGGTTGGAAGGGAAGAGATCTGCACGGTGCCTTCAGGGTCCTGCAGTCCTCCAGATCTGTCCTGTCTACATTTTACAACGGATGTTAATGACACTAAGACATGGCTTTGAGTTACACATCAATCTCATATTGTGCTACACAACAAGTATCGGCTGTTCTTGAATACAGGATGACTTTAAAAGAGTGGCAGCATCCTCTCTCTGTTCTAAATGCTCACATTATATTACAGTATGATTGACACAATCAAAAGCAAAATGGAGAAAATATACCATTAATAATAATAAAAAACTTTGACTTCTTGTCATGTTTATTGTAATTACACATTTTGTTCAATATCACTTCAGTTTTGAATGGTAACACTTCACTCCTTGTGTTTGAGAGTAAAACAGAGAGAGATGTTTGCAGAGATAACAGTGACACCATTTAGCTAATACTAAGGTGCTTTTCTCTATTAAGATTTTGAACACAGAGAACAGACAGACATGTCATATACAGTATGTTATAACTGTCCCCAGTCTCCCTAGTCTGAAGGAAATGTATTTATTTAAATTCTGTTCAGTTTCTATTTTCGTGACATATGAGGAGCTTGGACAACAGACTCTCTAAATGAATTATTATTGATTCAGACCAATCATATATGCCACTAAAATGATATTGACTGACTCCCTTGCTGTTCCAACCACAGAGCCTGTAAGCAGCTCTCCTATAAATATTCACAGACATCAATTGCGGTGCTTCAGTAGGTTTTTGAGTCAGGGGATACTGTTGTGTGGGTTTCTCTCTAAAGAACAGCCTGTCTCCTCCTCTTCTCTGGGCGGCCACCTCCCTCCTGGCTGTATAATTCATGTGGCATTGTGTTTATTGTGCAAACTCACAGTGCGGAAGTCCATGTTAGATAAGAACAGGCTGTGGTGTCGCCTTCAACCTGACAGGGAAGAGATTAAGCCGTGCAGTGCACAGCTGCTGAGAGAGAGCAATCAGGATCACTGTGTAACTGTTCAGTCACAGTCTACAGATCTTATAATGAACGGGGTTTTCACAGAAGAATGACAACGTTTACATACCTGGCTATTATGAGATTACCCACGCAAAACTCGTGTCATGTCCCTGTATCAAGAGTGATGATGCATATTATTACATCCTTTGGATATGAATATATACGTTTGTGACATACAGAAAATCAATCCACATAATAGCCTATGGAATACCTGTATTATGATCCTTTATAAAGTGTAAAATATATCAACTATACTGTTAATCCTATTGAGTCTATTATATATATAATTTACATATGCAAATAAAACTGCAAACATACAAAAAATATCTATATGTTTGTACAGGCTACTGTATGTTTTTCTTTTTAATTTCCAAGTCTCAGAATAAACCCACTGTTTATAATGTCAACATACATGACACAAATAGCCTATGTATTTTGTGTAATATACATCAGTATAAACATAAACCTAAACAGATTTGTATTGCTGGATTTATGTTTCAACCCAAGGAATTGTTCCGATTTTTAATAAGTTCCATTTGTAATATGCAATATATGTTCATGAACTATTTCATGTGCGTGTGGGTATACCCGCTATGTGCTGGACAGAGTGGTACAGACAGGTCTCAGTCTCAGCTGGCTCGAGGAACATCAAAATGTCAGTGAGGAGCAGGGGAACATGTCCAGTGACAGGTGTGTCCCTCCGCCATCGTGACCATCCAGCTCCATTTAATCCTGTGATAGGAGGAACAAAACCTCACATGCCTCCACGACAACAATCACAACAACACACACACCATTTAACACTATCATCGACATCTCAACAAACTTGTTCTGCCGGCGGTTTCGTGCATGAGTCATGACAGAGAACAACCTCTGAGCAGAACAGCTTCAGGAGAAACGGTCACATAATAGGAGACAGACATGAAGACACTTCTTACTTTTACCCTCAATAATATTAACTTTAGAATATTGTAGCTACTACAACAGCAGGAACTCTGTTTTCCGCAATATAATGGGTTTTTATCTAAAACCTGCTCCAACAAAATAGTCCCAAGCACATGAAAAGCAAAGCACTACCGTAAATAGAACCCTGCGGGTCATTGAGCCCGGAGTTGTCCAATCACAGCGGCGGATGGAGTGGCTGTTGATGACGTAGTTGCGTGTAGTCAATAGAAACGCATCACTGGATGTTGACCTCTGCGAGCCGCATCACCACCTCCTCCATGTCCGTGGCGGAGGAGTACTATAAAAACAAACCACTCCGGATTTAAAGGGTAGAGTTGTAAAAACTCCCAGGCAGTGGGGTGAGAGCTTGGTCTCCTGCCAGTTAGGACTTCAACTGAACCCCACAGAGGAAAAAAAAAAGAAAAACACGCCTGGAGCAACAACAGAAACACGGCATCGACCACACCGGGTTTATATCATCTCCGTGGGAACACTAAAGGAGCCAGCGGACTGAGGCTGCTGTGGGAAGACCGACTGTAAAAATTTCCATGTAAGTCAATAATAACATAACGTCGCCATTACATTCGTCGACGGGAAGCAACATTTAATTTCAAGATATCTTCCAGTGAACGTGTTATTTATTGAACGTCGCTGTTGCAGTCAGTCGACGGAATCGGACTGTAACTTAGCCACCTAGCTAATAAAATGCTACGTAGCCACGGCGAGCTGGTTACTGAGAACCAATTAATATGCACAATGCCGTTGACACCCTTCGCGATGTTAGCCTGCAAATGCTAATCTCGTTAGGAGCTCGGTTGTAGCAAGAGAGTGAATCGTTGTTTTATTAGCGAGTCGTCATGTCGTCAAGTAGCTAAGCTGGAGCGGTTTGTGGCCGTGGTTAGACTTTGAATGGCGGTTATGTAACAGCAGGCTGGTATGTGTTGTCACCGCCGGTGCTGAGGAAAACACCAGAACGGCCTGTGTTTTAAAACCATCATCAAACCCGCTGTGAGATCTGCCTCGACATGTCCCTGTGCCAAAAATCTTGCGACTATAGACAGCTCCCCCACCCCCACCACCACACATACACAACACATACCCACACCCACATCACGGACTTCGCAGAGGTCAACTGTGGCTTCGTTTATATGTCACATTAGACCGCAGGGGAACACACACTGCTGATACCGTCTTGAGGCCAGTGACCTGTGTTTATTTTTAGCTGTTGATATTGTACAGCCGAGATCCAGCCTTCGTTTTTGTGGGGAGGGGGTAATTGAACATCCTCAATACGAATTACATGACAATAATAATAATAATGGTGTCTGATTCCATTGTACTGCGTGTCTCTGCCATCTGTCTCAATGTTTTTCTCTGTGTCCCAGCAGGATCCTGACTCTAGATCTGCAGAACGGATATCCTCTCTGGCGACAAGTTCTCAATCTGACCTGTTCCTTCGCATTCATCACTGCTGCCTTGGAGGTTTTTGGAACGCTCAGTAAAAGCAACCCGGTGACCGAAAAAGAATATTTCTTGCCACTGAAGCAGCTATGCAGCTTGAAATTCAAGTAGCACTCAACTTTATTATTTCCTATTTGTACAACAAACTCCCACGACGACGTGTGAATATCTTTGGCGAAGAGCTTGAGAGGCAGCTGAAGAAAAAATATGAAGGCCACTGGTATCTGGATAAGCCATACAAAGGTTCGGGGTACAGGTGCATCCACGTGGGGGAAAAGGTGGACCCAGTGGTGGAGCAGGCAGCCAAAGAGAGCGGACTGGACATCGGAGATGTCCGGAACAACCTCCCTCAGGACCTTAGCGTGTGGATAGACCCGTTTGAGGTTTCTTATCAGATTGGGGAGAAAGGACCGGTAAAGGTGCTATATGTGGACGATAACAATGAGAATGGGTCAGAGCTGGACAAGGAGATCAAGAACAGCTTTAATCCCGAGGCCCAGGTCTTCATGCCAATCAGTGATCCTGTCGGGGCTTCCTCAGAGTCCAGCTCTCCCTCACCCCCTTTCGGGCAGTCGGCTGCTGTGAGCCCCTCCTTAATGACGCGCTCCGCCCAGCCCTTAACCTTCACCACTGCCACCTTTGCTGCCACAAAATTCGGATCCACTAAGATGAAGAGTAGTGGCCGTGGTGGTAACAACAACAACAACGGTGGCAGTAGCAACAAGGCGGCCCGCACCTCCCCCACCAATAACCTGGGTCTGAATGTCAACACCCTACTGAAGCAGAAAGCCATCTCCACATCCATGCACTCGCTGTACGGGCTGGGTCTGGGGCAGCAGCAGCAGCAGCAGCAGCAGCAGCAGAAAGCCTCTGCATTGTCCCCTAATGCCAAGGAGTTTGTGTTCCCCAGCCTCCAGGCCCAGGCCAGCCCTGGATCCATGTTCCCTGGGGAAGGCTCCCTGGGACTGGGCCACTTGCAGTACAACAATGCCTTTGACATGTTCACAGCCTACGGAAGCCTCAATGACAAGTCTCTAATGGATGGTCTTAACTTCAGTCTGAGCAACATGCAGTATTCTAACCAGCAATTCCAGCCAGTGATGGCTAACTAAACTCATCACAATGTTATTTATGAATGATGGTGGCTCGAAGAGAAGGAAAAACAAAACGCACACTTAGAAGATCTTTTCAAGGATGTAGTGTCTAGTCGGTCCAGAGCATGTACCTAAGGGAGTTCCCACTGTGGCCCCCTTGAGTTTGTTTCTACTCGAAGCTTGTTGTACAAACACATCCAAGCTTGTTACTTCAGTTTGACATGCATCATTGTTTTTCTTTTTCCTTTTGGCAACCAAGCACAATTATTTTTCTTTTTTTTTTTACTATGTTGAGAAAATACAGAAAAGAATACAAGCTTACATTTTTGGCCTCTTACAGTATTTTACAGGTGGTAAGACAAGGCTGATTTTTATGAATTGGCACTACTAAGTGGGTTACTTGGTCTTTTTCTAATTGTATAATTTAATTTAGTACAGAGTTTGTAAGATATCAGAGTATATATTGTTTCTATGACATGGTGTTGCATTTATATCTTTTTTCTACTCCAGTGATCTGTGATGGCTGCAGCAGCTTTTCCTTATTTTCATTTTTTTTTTCCTTTTTAAAGATAATTGTTGAAGAAATCCATCTTTAAAAAAACATGAAATATTCTGAAGATTGTGTACAGAGTATTCCTTGGTGGAGTTAAAATGTAGGAATATTTGCTTTTTCTGAAAGATGAATTGTATTTTCTGTTAAGAGTTAAAAAGATTTTTGCTATACTACAGACAAAATGTAATCGTATGACTATTTTGTACCTACATTGTGCAATACTTGATAAAGAAAAAATACAGTATAACGAAGTATTTTGAGTCAGTGTCTTACATGTCAAGAGGGACTGAAATAGTTTATATTAAGTTTGTATTAAATGCTTAAAAATGATATGCTTGTCTTTATTTTTTTTAATTTCATATTTGCACCCTGGTCTTTTTAATAAAATAAACAGTTGGACATGATCAGTTGTTGCTTGTTTTGTCACGTGAGCAGGGAACAGATTAGGAGTTTTTGTTTCTGTTCGCTACAGAACAGCTTGTATGTGTTGTTGTGGTCACACATGGGCTGTGTGAAGTGATGAATTAAAGAATAGGCCAAACATTCAGTGGTGTTTAAAAACTGCAGCATTTACAAGAGAGCGAGTCGGCTATGAGGAGGAGATGATGCTGGAGGAATGTGACGAACGTTTCCTTTAAGTGTTTTTCCTGCTCTTTTAGCCTGGAGGAGGAGAATACACCTATTAATTACTCTTCTGTCACTGTATTTATTTGACGATACAAGTTGTCCACCGCTAAACCTGTAAATCCTAGACCTCTGACAGTTTCATTTACCGGTAAATCAAATTAACATCAACTTTCTCCTTCCTCAAAGGTCAAAGACTAACTCAGCCACCACAAACAGATGGTTACAGCTTTCTCACTTGCTTTGGCTCAACGCTCAAATTAGAAAATCAATTTTTCAAAACATTGAGCCGGATCTCAGAACAATCAAATTGTACTAATTTCTTGTGTTTCATGTTTTTTAAATACAATTTGAGGAAATGATTATACCTGCACCATAGTCTAATTCAGATACAACCTGAACGTAATAATGTCGTGTTTTGAGCCCAATTTGATGCTCACACCTTGCAGCAGAAACACACACAGTTCCCACAGATGGTCCGGTGTCACACCAGCTGGGATCGTCCCAGGGTGTCGGGTGTTGCCTTGCTGTGACTCCATCTTGTCTGTTCCAGTGTGTCTTTGTGCGCTCCTCCTCCTGCTACAGACTCACATTATGTTACACACGGCTCCTCATCATACTGTATGTGTCACACACCCAGCAGAGTTCAATATGGAGGAGCTGTGTTTGTTCCTCAGCTTGGCTCAGGTCGAAGTAACCGTGTATAGCTCAAATAGTTTTTAATACGTCAATCTAGGCTTCAATATCAATGCAATTGTACCCATAGGTCAAAGTAAAACCATGATTATAAATGATTCTTGGTTGACAGTGGCAGGTGCTGGCAGGTTGCGACCTTGATCAGAAGCTCGATGTGATCAGAGCTGCTATAAACAGGAAGTGGGGACAGCACCTGTTTCTGGTTATTGAGTTTGGCATGTACAGTATGGAAATGACATTTCAGATGATGTGCTGGCAGTAAGTTGCAGCAAGTCATCGTAGCTTTTAGCTTTTGGCTTTTGGCTTTTGTCTTTCCACTACCAGTCAAATTAACCCATTCATATCATGACACTTTCCTACCATATACACATTCACTCACTGAAAATACAGTATCTTGCCCATGGGCACTTCGATGTGTGGACTGGAGGAGCCAGGAATTGAACCACTGGACTTATGATCAGTGCACAACTCGCCTCCTGAGCCACAGCAGTGCAAGATATGGAGTTGAACATCCCATACCATCTGAGCTGAAGACGCTGTCCGATCATTGTTTACATTCAACCATGAGTCACTGATGTTATTCACAGGACTGCTGCAGACCCAGCCGGCACCCTGATGCATTCATTGTAATATTGGGTGGTTTTTACTGTCACTGTCACCTCCCACCTGGCTGTCTTCACCAGTGGTGTAGTCTCATTTGTTGCAGTTGGTATACTGCAGTTGGTATACTGCTTTTTAGGTGGTGAGTGGTGTTTATATATATACCTTTTAGACTATAAAATAAGAATTTGCAGCATGAAATATTGATTTGTATTAAAACAATTAAGAGGATTTACAGTGTGAATCCATGATTAGGATCTTAAGTTCTTTAAAAGAGCTCACATTAATACATAAATATTTTTCACCTGGATTTAAAAATGCTTAGAGTTGGGTCTGATTCCTGTTCTGCTGGTAGACCACATTTGTAGTGGATATATTGTGTTAATGCATTTTCAGTGGGTTTACTGGATGGGTATGACAGACTACAGCACTGGTCTTGACTCAGTATTGTTGGTGAGTTGTATGCAAATCTGTGTGCAAGTTTTAACATTGTTTAATCTGTGTGGCTGAGATTTTTTTTAAAACTCATTTGGGCCTAAACTGGTTAAATAAAGGCTAAATTAAAAATATAAATTGAAAAAAGATCTGGACGAGGCTCACATTGCTTCAGCTCTACCACCACTTGGCACATCAGGTCACTGTCAGATTGTTTTTCTTCAGCCTTCGACCAAACCCTGTGTACTGAGGCAGCCTGCAACCACCGATGTTGCTTCTCCTATTGCATCTCCTCCACAACCTGACACTCCCTCCACACTGGGCTCAAGTCGGGGAGGGGAGGGGGGGCTTTTCTATGTCCTAGAAAAGCTACAGGCCCTGATGGTGTGTGTCTGAGGCTGTTTCAGGAGTGTGTAGCACAGGTGGCTGCTGGTTGCTCCTAAACTGGCCTTATGAATAGAATAAATAAGGTAAATATGAATTAAATACAACTAATATGATGTAAATAGTGTAATTAAATATAATCTAAATAAATCAGAAATGAAAATATGCAAGGGTTCATCATGTCTGTTGTCTCTCAGAGTTCAGGTTGTGCTGTGTTGGGGACAGATGAACCTCAGTCAGTCGCTGCTGCTTTCAAATGCTGCCAAGTCATTTCAGTGGGATCATTTGCTGGACCCTATGTTCTCTCTCTCACCCAGACAATCATCTAACCTCAAAGCTCCACATCTCAGCAGCATGCAGTCATAATCCTGGTTTCACTGTGGCTGCATGAGGAGGAGGAGGAGGAGCGCTGTCTGTTTGTTTTGGTTGATGGTTACAGGACCAAATGGGTGGTGGCGCTCACTTCAATAGGTTTAAAAATAGCCCGACATGGTCCTATACGTCATCACAGGACAATCCTGCCTCCTCCTCCTCCTCCTCCTATTATTCACACCATTGCGGTATGCTCATTCAGCATGTAACATCGCTGTCCTCCACACCTGCATTGTAACCTGTGCTGACGTATAACAGTGAGAGGTATGAGTGACCTTCCGACGAACCGAGGAGGGTGTGGATCTGTCGGAGCAGAGGAATGAGGAGAAGCTGGAGCAGCGTGTCTGTGAGAGAAACAACAGAAGAGGGAGATATACAACGGTGTTTTTCTGATGATATTAACAGCAAACCACGTATCCATGACAACACATTCCTTCACCTCCTCGTGCTAATAAAGGCTGGTGCAGAGAAGAGTGGCTGGCTGCTGAATAAATAAATGTCCTCTCAGGCTGGAGCTTGTTTATGATGATGCCCAGGCTCCCTCAGGTATTTCCTCCTGTGCTTATAATCAGTGGGAAAAACAGCAGTGTCAGGAGTTTCCACAGCCGTGTGTATACTGGAGATAAAGCAGGGGGAATCACTGTACTGCAGTGAGATGGGAGCTATCAGGGCCTGATTTATTTCCACTGTTTTTATATTGATATGAAAATAAAACTGCACCTGTTTATGCACATGCAATTCTTTCCTCCATCCCCGTCAGATAAATAAAAATGAAATGCTGAGGCAATTCACTAAGGTCCATACAGACACAGTTAATCAGCATTTGTTTATCTCACTGGGAAATTAAACCATACAGTATGACACATTCACAGCCAAAGCAAGGCAAAGAAAAAAGAAAAAAAAACAATGACAATTTGGTGAGGGTATTAACAACTCACTGAGCTGTGATCCTGACCCACTGTGTAAAATCATCATCTTAAAACTAGTAGCCTAACTAAATCTCTGGTATAAATGTAGTTCAGTAGAGGGTCCAGTTCTTTCCATGACAGAACTGGAGAAACTCAAATTCAGCACCTGAATATTTCATTATTACTTTTTTCATTATTATTTTGTGATATCCTTAATGCGCAAGAGCCACTGTAGGGGGGAAAAGTGAGTTTTTCCTTTTTTCCAGAATTCTGACAAAAAAAAAAAGGTCAGAATTCACCTTTTTTCCCCCCCATAGTGGCCCTAATAGTCTTCTGTAACTGAACAAAAAACATACTAACATACAAAAATAAAGTAATTGTAGGTAATTGTAAGTGAGAACTGGTTCTTAATACAGTGTGTGCTTATTGAAGGAGCTGTATTGAAGTTAAGATATTGATACATAGCTAACATTAGCATTAGCAGCTGTTTAGGCACCAGTTCGAGAAGAAACATTGTGAGTTCAGTGTCAAAGTCCCGAGGCCTGCACAGTCCCAGCCTGTTGGAGCAGCTTGTCTCCAGTCTCCTTGTGTTTAGGTCACACATGCTGCTGCCCCAGCAGACAGCAGCATTAAACAGTTCACTGGTCACCACTGATAAAACGTGCTGGACTGCAGACGTCAAAGGACCTGGCGCCTCCTGAGGACAAAGAGCCAGTCCCCTCAGAGAAAGTATTTGTGTTCAGGGACCAGTCCAGTTTATTGTCCAAGTGCATACATACTTGTCCACCACCTCATTGTCCCTCCTGTTGACTGGCTGCAGAGAGGACCTAGACTTCTGACAATCAATAACCATCTCTGTGGTCTGTCTTTGAGCCCTGAAACTCAGCATCAATCAGTTTATCAACCAACTGAGACAAAAAAAAAAGAGACGGAACACAGAAATGAACTTTTCATTGTTCATTTCTGTGCAGACAATCAAACAATGAGGAACCTCGTTTGGAGGACGTTTAGATTTTTCCATAACAAGTGACTGATGACAGAGCTGTGAGAGCCAACACAGCCACTTAACTGTTTAATCTGTGAAATTCCTCCCTCATGACTTAACCCTGGACCGAACACAGGGGCCATGTGATTATGTGCCTTATCAGCCTCCTGATATGATACAATAGAAAGTCTGCATAGCTACAACAGTGCTGCACAGTGTGGTAGTTTAAGGGTCTGCTGTAACTTGTGAGGGAAAGTTAGCCCATGGTCTTGGAGCGGCCTAGACAAGTGCAGCCTTATCTCTGTGGCGCAGAGGCAGGAGCATTCACACACAAACATCCACACACACAGCCAGAGATTAGAGAGGAGCCTGTGCCTAGCCGTCCTATTATTAGGCCAGAGGTTTATGGTCAGAGAGAGCTTCAGGGAATCACTGAGATGAAATTGCACAGACAGGGAACATCAAATACAGAGGAGTTTCAGAGGCTCTGGAGAGGACGGTGGGGCTTGGACTAGTTGTAAATAGTGAGGGAGATACTGAGCAGTGAGAGAGATGTATGACACCAGACCCATCTCAATCACACTCCATGTCCTCACACACTCCACAAAGACATGTGGCTGCAGAAATCAGAGGAACACGCCACATCACAAGTCACCCTCAGAGAATATTTAAAGGCACAGACACGTCCTGCAGCTGGAGCATCAAAGTAGGCACATGAATGGATTAAAGGACCAGTTCTCTCTCTCTGTCCACCTGCTCCTGTTGAGAGGTTTGGCTTTCATTGCTGTATCAGTACAAAGTCTGAATGGAATTTGGGTTGTTGAGCTCATGGCTTTACAGAAACAATACCAAAAATTCTCAGACTGTTAAACATTGTGTTTTCATCTGAGTTGCTCTGGAGAGAAGAAATAGGACTCCCTATGGGGCGTAGACTATCTGTGCACATGACACAGTAGCACCCCAACATGAACACAGCAGTTAAAAATAGTGTTTCTTTGTGGAACTCTTTTCACATAATATCAATTTACAGAGTTAATGTCTCCAACACATCCAGCAGACAGACAACATTAACACTGACTGTCATGTCTGACATTGACTCTGTCTGTCTCCACCTCCTGATACATATGTCTTTAGCTGATAAATGCTCCACTGGGACATCGTACCAGAACTGGAATAGAGTGGCCTGCTCACAACCCTGGCTTGTATGTTTTGAAGTTCATCTAATTGTCCTGATCACTGACCACCAGTCAGAGAAGTAGCTCCAGCAGCAGCTAGCGTGTCATCGGGCTGGAGGACTGAGAAGTTCAGGTGATCCTTTGTTCCCACTGTCATCAGACTGCACAGCATCTCAGCCAAAAGAAGTAGCCCATGAGATGACCAATGGAATTGTTACCATCTATTTAAAAGGATAGTTCAACATTTTGGCAAATTGGCCCATTGCCCTAATCCCTATAGTCATAGCAGTAGGTTCGTTACCTTTAATTGTCGGTGCAAGCTCATGAGCTGCTCAGAGCTACACTACGGAGGCTAATGGGATTTCTTGGTTTCCTCATCAAACTCATCAAATACACAATCCAACAACGGAGTTGTTTTCGAGGTAAATGCAGAGAAAAACTGCCCCTGACAGGAATGTGCATCATCGGTTTTGCATGAATCTACCTCTAAAACAACTCTGTCTCGTACCGTTATTATCTCATAGCGTGGTGAATGTGCAGGTAACAACTTGTCTACCAGAGCGTTTTGGAGTTGTTGGATTGTGTATTTGATGAGTTTGATGAGGGAAACCAAGAAATCCCATTAGCCTCCATAGCATAGCTCTGAGCAGCTTGCGGCTCTGCTCCGCCGTTCTAAAAATAGCTTGCACCGACAATTAAAGGTAACGAACCTACTGCTATGACTATGGGGGTTATGGCAATGGGCCAATTTGCCAATATGTTGAACTATCCCTTTAAGCAGCCTTCATGAAGAGGTCTAGGTTGCAAAACATTTCCAAGTTGATTGTGATGTATAAAGGGGACATTGTCTGCAGGTGTGCATGCACAAAGGTCTGTAAATCTTTTTCTCTGAATTCATTTTTTGCATAATGCTATTTTCAGTTGTTGTGCACACACATATAACTGCTCATAGTACAATGCACTGTTTTATAGGTGAGGCCCTTGGTCAGGTTGTTTAACTGCAGAGGCAGTAAATGATAAATGTGTAGACGGTCTATGTCCCTGCAAGAGCTGCATCACCTGACCTCCATGTTTCATTTATGGCCCACTCCAAAATACATGTGGCTCAGTCGGCTCCATGGTCACGTTCCTTTCAGGGAGGAGAAACAAGGAACTGGCCTGCACTTTAGGTCTCCTCAACATTTTAAATATTTCACCAGCAAAGACCCTAAATGGTATTCTGCTGCTGGAGCTGCAGGGAAACCTGTCTGCTGGGATAACATACAAGCTCTTTGTCTTCAACATTATAACATGTAACATGTTGGATGACTGCTAAAAGTCCCATAAACTGTTTTTGAATGTGAAACACGTGTGAACACAAGCATCTGCAACAAGACAGTGATACTCTGCATTACATAACACACTTTGAGTCCATTTAAACAGAATTTCAAGCTGGGCCGAGATGAGCAGAGCTGTAACATTCACTCCTTCAAAGACTGAAGGAGTGTGTGTGTGTGTGTGTGTGTGTGTGTGTGTGTGTGTGTTAAAGCCAAACAGTTTCAGCATTAAGATTCTCATTACAGGATCAGCTCTTTCATCCTTAGGTTCAAAGTGCCACCTTTGCCCGCGGCAGTGGGTGAGCAGATACTGTACCGGTGGATGGAGGGAGAGGAGGAGGAGATCAGAGGAGAAGGAGGGATGATGATGAAGGTGAGGAAGTGGAGGGAAACCCCGTGGAGGGGGTGGAAAGGTGGGAAAGTGGGTAAGGACTAGTTTTGGTGTTGTGTAACCACAGTGGATGAACATTTCAGTCTGCACTCATGCACATGCTGGAGTCTCACAGAGACACACTCTGCACACATGTGTCAGGTGGCCTGTATTTTTTCTTCTTATGCTAGCGCCGTTCATGCTTCTTTATTCACTGTTGCTATTCATTCTGTTTTATGGAAGCTGTTGCCTCCAGGTGACCCTTGGTAACCACGACAACACTGTATATCATTTTGTTTTCACCACAGCGCTACGAACTACAGGTGGACAGTGGACTGGATCCTAGTCCTGAATCAGAGCTGGGATCATAGAATTGAAGTCTACAAACCTGGTAAGCCTGATCCTGGTAAACAACAACTCCCATCATCCTATGCTCCTTTTTGTTGTTTCAAGAGGACAGAAGGTGCAGACCAGACTGCTTTTAATATGTGTGTGTTTTATAGCTCTAAATCCAAATTTTATCATGACGTACCGGTAGAGTTCATCTGTTCCTGCAGCCTCAGAAGAACACAGAGTAAACCCATCTGTTATTTTAGAGAGAGAAGATGAGATAGAGAGAGAGAGAGGTCACTGTCCACCTGCAGTGGCTGAGCAGGATGTATGGGATCATGGTTTCAAGGGAAAGAAACCAGAGACAAGAGGGTGAACAGACACTGGGCTCACTGGTTCAGGTTGACTGGGTCAGTGTTTCCACAGTTTCCACAATAAACTGTTGCAGGTTCCAAACTGTTCCAGTTTTCTAGGCTAGTGAAACTGAATATCACCAGGCCACAGCCGTTCAGAAACCGCAAAGTATAGTAACCAACATACATTTAAGGTGCACAGGCACTCACAGTATCTCAACACTGTAAAAAACTGTATCTCAACTGTGAAAACACTGTAAATTACACTGATTCTGTACTTATTTATAAAATTCTTCATGGTCAAGCTCCACCACCACTATAAGATTTTGTTAAAAACCAACACAAACAGATCCACCAGAGGACGATACATGAACCATCACATCATTTCCCAAACATCAGCATGGCTATTGGAGAACCAGATCTGTGAAGGTCTAAATTTGTATACTTTGTTGTTTGTTTGTTGTATGCTTGTTGTACTTTACTACAGGCATTCTGAAATAGACTCTGAACTTTACTGTACAATCCAGCACTTTATTACAGGTATCTTGCAATAGAATCCAGCAAAGTGCACAATTTAGCACTTTGCATGGGCATTTTACAATAGAATGTCAACATCTTGCTTACTGATCTTATGTGGTCCCCAACTCATAGTCTGTGTTGTTGTCTTTTCTATTTTGTTGTTGTTGTTGTTGTTGTTGTTCTCTCTCCTTCTCTTATTGGTAAAGCTTTGTAATTCTTTGTCCTGTTTTCCTACCTAACACCTACTAGTCAGGTACAAATATGACTTGACCCTAAACAAATTCTAACAAAAGATTTCTCAGTTATTTTTTATAGTATTAGATGTCCTTAATAACATACTAAAAGTTTACCAAAATTTGACCACTAGAAAGGTGTTATTTTCAAGATGGCGTCCAAGATGGATAGGAAGCCTGAGGAGACACCACAGGTGAATAGGGTAAAATTTTTAACTAACAGATATCACCATGAAACTTCCCAAGTTTATCACTTACATTAAGACAAATATTTTTTGTATTACAAGTTTTGTCAAATTGTATGTTTAAATATGTAAATTAGGCAATATCTCATTAAATATGCGCTAATTTGCATATCCGAAATCTGAACAATGGATAAAAGCCACTTTCAAAATTCTTGTTTTATTTTGTTGACATACTAGAGTCAGAAGTTTTTACAGAGGGGATTTTGGATATCTCTCTTTATCACTCTGTAAATGAGAAAATACTGTCACCAGCCCTAAAAAATTCAAGTTGGTCGTGTTTTTAGGAGTAAAATGTTGTATAAATCAGGCTATGAATGATATATCAACAATCCCCTCTGTAAAAACCTTCAGAATATAGAGAGGGATCAAACTGGAAGGTTTGGTGTCTGTAAGTGCTGCTGAAGTGGAGATTTCGGGCTCTTATACAACATTTTACTCCTAAAAACACGGCGATATTTGAATTTTTAGGGCTATAGTATTTTCTCATTTACAGAGTGATAAAGAGAGATATCCAAAATCCCCTCTGTAAAAACTTCTGACTCTAGTATGTCAACAAAATAAAACAAGAATTTTGAAAGTGGCTTTTATCCATTGTTCAGATTTCGGATATGCAAATTAGCGCATATTTAATGAGATATTGCCTAATTTACATATTTAAACATACAATTTGACAAAACTTGTAATACAAAAAAATATTTGTCTTAATGTAAGTGATAAACTTGGGAAGTTTCATGGTGATATCTGTTAGTTAAAAATTTTACCCTATTCACCTGTGGTGTCTCCGCAGGCTTCCTATCCATCTTGGACGCCATCTTGAAAATAACACCTTTCTAGTGGTCAAATTTTGGTAAACTTTTAGTATGTTATTAACGACATCTAATACTATAAAAAACAGCTGAGAAACCTTTTGTTAGAATTTTTTTAGGGTTAGGTGGTTTTTTTTCATATATGTACCCGCCTATACATGCCAATGGGACAAGAGATGGAAATTATATGGCTATAATCTCATTCATATTTACATTATAAATGTCCATTAATATGTACTATCCCATTTCTTAAATAAATAACTTCATTATATCTCAGTAAGGTCCTGCTGTGGGGTGACTCGTTGACAGTGTCATTGAAGAGTCACTGTGTCTGATAGTGAGCTGATGAGTTTGTTCCCTGAGGGGTGAGGGCAGAGTCGGAGCGGTCCTCAGGGGCTTCATGAGTGTAACAGAGTGTCTGTATAGTGGAGGTGGAGGACATCAGACATGTCCCTGTTTCTGCAAAGGTCCAAAAATAAATCGTACATGTGTCAACCCCTGTTGATGAATAAATCTATTAAAGGTTACCAGGGTTTCGTCAAGCATATATTCATTCCTTGTTCTTCCTACACAGGCTTGCATTAGTCTAAGCCCTCCTCCTTGCTTCAGTCGCTGTAGTTGCTCTTTTTAATTTTAGTAGGCCTGTTGGCTGCCTGCTGATTAATTGGTGGAGGGGCTGGGGTTGTAAATAGCTTTTCTATTCTTATGGTTGTTTTTCCCAGGAAGGAGACCTCGCAGCTGATGTTAATCCTCCCTGAAAATAAAGCAAAGCAGGTGCTGGGAAGCCCAGAGTTAACACCAACACCCCACACATACAGTGTTTCCTCTCTGAGGAAAGACAGCTGACTGGCATGTGACCACGCAATGAGTAAAGAGACATGAGCTTACGCACATGAGTGTATTTCTGTCGGGGCTGCACTGTGATCACATGTGCTGCAAACAGGAGGCTCCAGATGCTCACAGTCACGGTCGCAGGCCTGAGTGGACTCTAGTCTCACCACTACAATCGTCTCCATGGATCTATTATAATACATGCATGGTCTCCACAGGTAAGGCAGGTATTCAGTGGCAGGAATATGAGGTAGAAAAGAGGATGTAAACTCATTTCTTAATGACAAGGAACAGTAAGAGTCCTCTATGTGGGAACGTGGACCTATGATTCTCAGTATTTCAGGTCACCTTCTGCCAAGGTGTAGAGATCAGAAGATGAAAGTCATCCGTCTCCCAGTTCTATGTTCAGTTATGTGAAATACAACACATCAACTCTTTTCATGCGCAGAAAGACTGGACTAAGGCACAAAGTGCAGTGTTTTAAGATGTTACTTCTTGTGGTATCATGGCTTCTACAGGAAAACCTTGATGGTTATCTGATAACTGCCACACTTCAGTTATCCATAACGGACTTTTAACTTCTGGTTCAGATGTTGTCACACAGAGTCTGCTTCTACGTTAATGTGACAACTTGGAGGAAAAAAAACTCTCTGATAGGAATCTTTTTTCTGCCTTTTCCTTCCCTTTCTCCTAAAACTGTAACTTCCAGTCAAAACAACAGTTTTGGTGAATAGAATGGATTTATTGATCACTCATTAGAAATGCAATCTTAAATGGGTTGCAGATGCTAAAAGCCTTCACTTATCAGCTGAAGCTGAAGCTTGATGACAGGAAGGTGACACACACACACACACACACACACACAGTCAATGTGCAGTCAAACAAGGCAGTGTCTTTAATATGTAATCCAATAGTGGAAGACAAAATAAAGCAGCACACATTAGATAACAGTGTTATCGCTAACTGTGTCACACACAATGTGTCTCCTGATCACAGATCAGACAACACCGAGTTCCAGACACAACGTGATTAAAGTTTCACACAGCTCTGTAATCAATTTTGTCAAGTCTTGTGTCGGCCTCCAACAGAGGACTCTGTCTTTAAATGTGAACACCTGGGCCCAAAGTCACAAAGCATTTGAACTAACTACAGGTTTTTTTTTCTCCTAAGTCCTGTGCAAATATACTGAGACCAACTTTTACACAGGAACAGTGAAAACTTTTCAGCTGAGAGTGTTATTCTGTTGCTGGCACAATGACCTCATTTTCATGGACGAACTCACATGCAGGAACAAATAAACAAATACAAATAAAATGATAATGGATGTTTTTAGTGCATTCTTCAAAATGTATGTGTAAGGAGATAAGGCTTGTGTTGACCCGAGGATTCAATTTTTAAATAAAAACCTAAATAAGACAAAAGCCTATTAGCCACTGTCTGTTTTAGCTGCACTTGTTGAACTGGTACACTGACCCACCAACTGACACCCAGCTGGAACGTGATGCCTTAGGCCGCTCTGCATTAAGATTCATGAGTCGTATGTAGATCCTGAACCTTTTGCCACAATGTCTACAAATGTTTAAGCAGCAATCTGTTTCCCTTTTGACAAAGCTCTTCATCCTGTGATGCTGCAATCATTTTTATCTGTGTTCCATCGACGGCACGGTCACAGCAGGTAAACTGGTAGCTACCGCTTTATTTCTCTGTAGTTGTAGATAATCTAGAGGAAATGATAGGAAGTGTCCTCTGAGTTCACAGACACGTTCATATTTGGTTAAAGGGACAACGAGGAGTTTTGGAAAAGCGAAGCGTTTTCACACTACATTTATGAGCCTCCGCGCGCACCGTAAAATTCTTTTGACCGGCGCAAGACGGACTCATGTTTTCATTCATCAATAATTAAAGTCAGAGGTTCAAAGAGGTTCACATACCGTCGTAGTTCCGACCATAAACGGCGATTCAGCTACGTTATTCTCATGACTAGTTGCGAAACTGAAAGTAAAGAAACGCTGGTCGGCTCGACCAGCATCTCCGCCACCACTAATAGTAACAAAATAACGATAGAGACAGAACGATATATTTATCGAAAATGGGCCCATTAACAAGTGTGGGTAGCGGAGATTCATCCACATTAACGTGAGACTTTTTTATAACCGATTAGAAACTCCTCGTTGTCCCTTTAATAGATGGCTGAGAGATCTCCAAGCAGCCATTATAGCAAACTTGCATTTCCCCTGTTGCCAAGTAATGCAGTGTGGCTTAGGTCCACTCTTTGTAACACTTTCTGCATGCTTTAATTTCGTAGGCTGGTTTATTGCAATGCATTTTTTGCAGGAGTAACAAAACAGGCACTTCATCAACTCCAGCTTGTTCAGAGCGCTGCAGCGAGAATGATAAGCAGCACCAATAAATATGAGCACATAACTCACTTTCTAATTTCTCTTCACTGGCTTCCCATGAAGGAAAGAACTGATTTTAAGATTTTGCTTATTGTTCCACCTTATTTCAATAACATGCTGGTCAAGTACACACTCCTGAGATCTGGAAGTAGAGGCCTCCTCACTCTTCCAACATAGCTACTCACTACGGCCCAATGCTATGAACCCCTAACCCACAGAGCTCAGGTCTATCTCATATATCTTCTTTTGAACACATCTCTTTTCACAAGCTTTTACCTAGATGTGTGTTGCTCTTGTGCTATGTAATTTCCTTGTTGCTATGTTTTTGTTGTGTTAAAATTGCTTTTATTCTAAGCACATTGAGCTACGCTGGTCATATGAAATGTGCCATACAAATATATTTGACTTGACTTAACTTGATTGGGTTGTTTTAGTTGGTCGAAAACACGATGATGTGGAATGGTTGGGCTTTTACCAAGATTATTACAGAGAATGCTGAAAACTCTCCAGCCAGTCTTTTCAACAATTTTCAGGATAAATAATCACACTACAACAAGAAATAATACAGGTGCAAAACACAGTAAGGCTCATCTTCTCTCCAGCCAGTCTGGCCTCACCCCCTGCAGTTCTCTGCATCAGAACTCAATTTCAGTGAACCCTGTAAAAAAAAAAAGATGCTGCCATGGGAAAATATCAGCCAACTTTTAGCTCCCTATTACATTTGGAGTTGATCCCAAACCCCTGATCTTTACATACAGAAGCCTGAATGGACAGAGGCCTAGCTACATTGCTAACTCCCAGGTTGATCAGCCTGCAGCTCTGGAACAGAGAGGCAGGTATCTACCTTTTAAAGAAAACTCAAACTTCAGCCTTTCGCCAGCTCTTTGTTTGCATTCATGCACCTCTCAGCAGCTCTTCTAAATGTGTTGTACAAGTATTGATGATTTTATGTGTTTAACAATTTAGTATTTTATTCCATCTCATTTTGATGTTTTTCATTTAACATCAATACTTGAAATGTCTTTTATGCTCATTTCATGTGTAACACTTCCTGTCACCATAAATGTGAACTCATCATCATTAGTATTATAAATGTCTGTGGAGAATCTCTGATAAAATGTACAAATATGCAGATATTAGTGGAGCAACTGAAAAAACCGAGCAGGAGAGAGATGCAGAGAATGAAGAGGAGGAAGGTGGAAGTTGTCGTGTGGAGCTCTGAGGGACTGTAGCTACCTGAGCTCAGGAGGGAGGTGGATTCAGGAGGGACATTGGGATTCAGCTCCAGCCCTCCTCCTCTGATTTTTATTCTCTGTGAGTGAAGCAGGAGTACAGCACAGACAGACTGTTCTCTGAATCAGCAGTCCAAGGTCTGCATGGCAGCCAGACACAAGCTGCCAGTGGTTTCTCCTCTGTATATTCACAGACAAAGCAGCTGATACACGTTCATTCATACTGTCTTTGCTCTGAGAGCAGGTAAGAGACAGGAAACAACATGTGCCAATGCAACACAAGTTACTTCAGCTAGTCAGTCTTCCTGCAGTGATCTGCTCTTGTGAACATCACTTGACCCTCCATACAAACTCCTACCAACTCAACACCTGCTCACTCATCAAACTCACTTTTGACACTTTGGAGGCAGAGTCAGTTGCTGATGTCTCCACTGCTGTCACTTTCTTTTTTTGTAATCAACTTTAAAAAACATATTTTTAAACAATAATAACACATACAAACACACACGTGGGGGAGGCATCAAGGAGGGAGAGTGGAACAAGGTCAACAGGCTGGTGAGGAAGACCAGCTGCAGTGTGGTGGGACGCAAACTGGACAGTCTGGAGGCAGTGGCGGAGAGGAGGATAAAGGACAAGATCAACAACATCCTGACAAACCCCTCCCTCCCCCTCCATGAGGAGCTGTGGCTGAGGGGGGGGAGCACCTTCAGCCAGAGACTAACTCTCCCCAGGTGCAGAACGGAGCGGTTTAGGCGCTCCTTCCTCCCCACAGCCATCAGACTGTTCAATAGTGCCTGAATGTGAACGCACAAATGCACGCGCACACACACAGAGACCCTAGCACTTTAACAACACATAGGTTTTTTTAAAAATCTTATTTATTCTATTTATTGCGAATGTTGTACAGAGGAACATTGATATGTTACCTTCTTTGTGTGCCTTGTCTTTGGATCTGTTGCTGCTGTGACACCGTGAATTTCCCCCTTGGGGTATCAATAAAGCTTTATTCTATTCTATTCTATTCTATTCTATTCTATTCTATTCTATTCTATTCTATTCTATTCTTTTAGATGACCGAAAGACATTTTCCCACACAGCATCCCAATCACTGTCACTTTCAACACCAAACACCACACTGACCACTGGATCATACATCAATGAATCTGCTGTATTGGATCAACATGCAAACAAATGTGAGTGGAGAAAGGAGATACATATCACTGTAACATTTACATTTCTCAGCTTATGATCTAGTAGAATAGGATCGGAGAGTGTATCAGCGTTAGTCTGACATGACTGAGCTATTTATACAGCAGAAATTAATTGACCGCCCTAGGGTCTCATACTGCATGCCATATGTTGCATGTTGTTGTGAGACTAATTAAAGATCATTCATTGTTATGTCAAGTGAGATAGTCAGCTGTCTCTGAACAGAGACCAAGAGAGTTATTGGCCACTGTGGCTAACTCTGGCACATTTACATTGATGGTACAGTAAAACTGACATGTTACTTAACTGACATGTTAATTAATGTGCACTGTCCCTGTTCAATAAATAAATGAATTGAAAAAAAAGAGATGAGCAGGAGAGAGCCCTCTGCCTGCAGGTCATCACACAGGTTCAGTCTGTGTTTATAACATAATCAGAGCTGGTGATATTCAGTTGCACTAGCACAGTAAGTTGTAAAAAAAAAGAAGGTACATTTAACTAATGATCCAAACAGTCATTGGCACATCTAATGCACAGACTTAAAGAACAAAAGCATAAATATACAAAAGAAAGTAAAAAACAAAATGAACTTCTCTATATAGATTAGTATACAACCATATTATTGTTATATTTCATAAGGACACATATTTTAGTGGTAGCACCTCTTCTTTTAAAATTATATTTGCACTATCACGCTTTAAATACCTCTTACATTGAAAAAAAGGGGAAAAGAGGCAATCCCAGCCAATAAACCTCTCAGGTGTGTCTCTCTGCAGGAAGAAAGGCTGAGGTGAGCTTCCCACCTTCTTTCATAGACTCTGCACTTGTTCCTGTTAGACTTCCAGTTCCCCTCCCTCTCACATTCATGTAAATAACAGAGGAGCTGAATTACTTTGACCAGCATTAAGCTGCTGCTCACACTGTACAGACACACTAGGACACATCCCGGCAGACTGCTGCCTGTCATTCAGAGAGTACATGAGCACGCTGACCAAAGCCTCATCTCATCTGAGGTTTTGGTCAGATGAGCACAAAGCGTCCACACTATTTTGTTTTTATTCTAAAATGACATTTTCCAACAATATCTGTCTCCATCCAGGCAACCATTTCAGACTTTTTACATTTCATTGTCATGAAACAGGTCCAGCAGCTGTTTTTGGTGCTTAAAGAGCAGTGTGGCTTTAGCCTGAGGGTTCCCCCGTCTGCCGGGAGGAGTTTTTCATCATCTCTGTACAGGAGCAGCTGGCCATGAGTCTATCCCTCTCTGCCTCGCTCGCTTCCTCTCTCTTTCGATCATGCGGGTAATTCTATCAGGCATAAACATGCAACGCTGCAGCCGCACAAACACCCCCTCACAGGCAGATGCAGCAGGCCTGAGTGACCCGCTGTTTCTGAGTGACTGCTAAAAAAAGAAAAAAGCTGCTCCCGGTTGATGGAATTGCATAATGAGTGTGATGTCAGCATTGTTCCTCCTTTCGTAACAAGTGATGATGACAGGCAGTGGAGGGTGGGGGTGAAGCCATAGGCAGAGCCGAGACCAAAGCAGAGAATGACAGACAGACAGACACATCAGTTTCAATTAAAGAGAAACAGAGAGGAGCATTACATTCTATTGTTTCCACAAACTGCGCTTGTTTCTATCAGGGTTTATATCATGATACTGTATCATATGTACCCTTATCATATCAGGCTATATATGATACATGTACTGTATGTGACATATATCATGCTTCTTTATGGTTGAGCTGAATTGCGACAGAACAGTATTCAGTCTTGTGCACGTGTGGCCAGATTAATGGAGATGTATTCAAAATGTACAGCTTGTTTGTGTATTTCATGTACAGTATTTCTATGCGTTTTGCTAGTGTATTGTTGTCTCAAGTCTCAAACACCACTTCACTTTTGTTTTGCTTCTTTTGACAGGGTTACTGTACAGTCCCATTTGCTCAGAGTCGGCAGGTTACGACCTATGCAAATGCGTTGATAGTTGAAGCTATAGTCGAAGTTGATAAATAAACAGCTAGCATAAACTTTGTAAGTTTGTGCTATGTAACTTCATCCAACAACTCCAAAACACTCTGGTGGACAAGTTGTGACCTGCACATTCACCACACTATGAAATAATAACGTATAATTATATAACATTAAGACACATGAAGCAAATACTCTGAACTACTTGTGCTTTTGAAATCGCTCTGCCGAGCAGCAGTGTCTGAAATGTTGTCCTACGCATTTGATTCTAAAACAACTCTGTCTCGTAAGCGTGGTGAATGTGCAGGTCACAACTTGTCCACCAGAGTGTTTTGGAGTTGTTGGATTGTGTATTTGATGAGTTTGATGAGGGTAAGCTGGAAATACCATATGCCTCCGCATTGTTAGCTGTTTGTCGCCAATTGAAAAACAGCTTGTACCGACAATTAAAGGTAATGAACCTACTCCTAAAACTATAGGGATTATGGCAATAGGCAAATTTGCAAAAATGTTGAAATATCCCTTTAAGGGCTGAATGTATCATATGTAAAAGTGATCAGGACCATGGGTTGATAAGGTACATATGACACATTTACAGTAACTCCCAGTTAGGAGAGCTGCTGCCTGCAGGTCAGCAGAGTGAATCAAAAAGCTGCCTAAAGGGCAGTAGTGCTGTTTTAACAGGAAGATAAACTCTTGTATGAAGCCAGCATTGTAACATTATATTGGATTGTTGGTGGGCCGGTGACTTTCACCAGTGACCTCCTTTGACTTCAGATCTGATCTGACTGCCCTGTGTGAAGCCAATAAACAATTCTGGTGGTTACAGTCGTGACTTTGTTCCTTTCACAGCAGGATCAAGGAACGTTTCCCACACTGGTGAAAATGTAATCACCTTTATGTTGACGGTCAATTGGAGGATCGGCTCCAGATACACTCACTGTGATTAGAGTTTGTGTGTGTGTGTGTTAGTCTCTTCCTTTGTATCAATATGTCTCTGCAGTGCCCAACAAATTTAAGCAGAGGGGTGTGTGTGTGTGTGTGTGTGTGTGTGTGTGTGTGTGTGTGTGTGTAAGACAGGGAGAAATGGGAGAGTGAACACGATGTACCCGCAGCACATTTTTCCTGGGCTGTGTCCAACTGTAGGAGTCTGCTTGCAGCTATGTACTTTGGGGACACCTCCTCCTATCACGTCCCAACTCTCTGTCCCTGTTCTGGCTCTAACCTGATCCACCCATGTGACCTCATATCACCTACAACACTACACTACTGCCACCCACACCCCTCCACTGCCCTTGACTTCCACTATCTGTTTACCCTAGCTTCATCTGAGACCATTTGTGGTGGTTTTCAGAAGCCACACACACACACACACACACACACACACACGTTTGTATGGCTATCTTTGTGAGGACACTCATTGACATAATGTATTCCCTAACCCCTTACCCTAACCTTAACCATTCAAAACTAATTCCTAACCTTAACCATTACTCTTAACCTAACGTAAACCCAATTATAATAACCTGGTTATTATAAAGTCTTAACCTTCAAACAGCCCTTGTAAGGGGGCTGAGAAAGTGAGAACCGGCCAAAATGTCCTCACTTTCCCAAAATGTCCTCACTCTGATGGTTTAAAACTCATGGTCCTCACATGTATAGCTGTACAAGAACACACACACACACACACAGACTCCACTGGTAATCCTTCAAATCTTCTTTCTTTTTATTCTGGTGCCCTGTTGGCTCTGAGATCACTTCACACTTCTCCAACAGTCCTCAAAAAACACATTTCTGTCTCAGGGTATCTTTCCCAGGAGACACCGGGGCAGCTGCAGGGTCACCCCTCCAACACCATACTCCAACAACAGAAAAATCCACTTTGTCCCTTGTGGACTAAACATCACAGAGCAGAGTTAAAGATATGAGACACTGCTGACTGACTACACTCTGCACAAGGTCAATGATGTGAGTCCTGGAGGTTTCATGTACTAACTGTGGTTCACAACGTCAAAGTGACAGGAAGTCTGTTCATTCTGTCAGAACAGTGCTATCAAAGTGGTATTTTACTAGAAATAAAATCTGATCATAACTTACAGTCACTGCGCACTTTATTTTCTACACACATCGCACATTTTTTGTTACTTTGCACTAAAATCAACACTGCCAATTTGTTATATACTTTTGTACATTACATTTTATTTGCTATTGCTATTCTATTATGAATAGTTTGTTCTTTATCTATCTATCTATCTATCTATCTATCTATCTATCTATCTATCTATCTATCTATCTATCTATCTATCTATCTATCTATCTATCTATCTATCTATCTATCTATCTATCTATCTATCTATCTATCTATCTATCTATCTATCTATAAAGACAGCAGAACATCAGGCAAATCAAAAACAGATTACAGTTTTAGCCATTCACTATTTAAAAAATAAAATAAAATAAAATAAAACAAGCAAAAATGATCTTATATAGCTTCATATCAGCAACAATCTCTGATCAGCCGCTTATACACTGGACATGTGTGAGCCACTGTAAACAGGAAGTAGATTGTCTACTGTGCTGTCTGAACCCTGAGGAGCTGCAGAGAATACAACAAGGTCAGTCAGACTTGTGTTTGGTTCTCCGTGTTGCTTTCATCACTGCAGTGGAGGCAGATAAGACTCAGTCAGGGAGCGACTGTGGGCGTCAACGTCATTGTTTCCAAAGGTCTCAGCTTTCACCTGTTCACAAGTGTTGTCACACTAACATGGGATCAGCAGCATCACAAAGAGATGCAGTGCTGCTGCTGAATGAAAACATGTGTGGACTCAAAACACGGCTCAGGCTGAAAGATCTATACACACAGACACAGAGAGAAGAGGACACCCTGATCAAACTTCTAAAGCAGATTGCATAATACATACATCAGAAGCTCGCTCTCTCTCTCTCTCTCTCTCTCCTCCTTTCTCTCTGTGTGTGTTTTCACCAAGCCTTTAACTGGAAAAAAAACCCGACTAGTGTTGACTGGTGGTGAAAACATAGCAGAAGAAATGCACTTTAAAGTGAGAATGTAGCAGTGTGGATGCAGCCCAATAATGTTCACACACACACACACACACACACACACACACACACACACACACACACACACACACTGATTAAACTTGCAAAGCAGATTGCATAATACATGCAACAGAAGCAGGGCAGTGGAGATTTAGAACAGCAGCAGTCTTTCTCTCTCTCTCTCTCTCTCTCTCTCTCTCTCTCTCTCTCTCTCTCTCACTCTCTCTCTCTGTCTGTCTGTCTGTGCCCCTCCCCTCCCCTCCCCTCTGTGTTGTGGGGTTGGGGGGGTTGCATAAGAACAGTGAAGGGATGGATTGGGGTCATGTTGGCTCTGGGAGTCAGTGTGAGTGATTAGAGCAGACACAGTGAGGCAGCTGAGGCTCAGTGAGTGTGTGTGTGTGTGTGTGTGTGTGTGTGTGTGTGTGTGAGGGTGAAGGAGAGAGAGAAGGGCCTTTCAGCCTGTCAACCCATTCCACTTGCTGTTCTATTCCTGACCAGCCCGTGTGCTGCTCCAAAAATAAAACGCAATGATGGAGTCAGGAAGCACTTGCATATGCAGCAAACCCCCCCCCCCCCTTTCTCCTCTTGTTGAGATTTTGAAGTTTTCAAAGAAATCCAACATGGCTCGCACTCAGTCACTTCATTTTCAAAACTGAATCGACCACATGGATGATGATGGTCTGGCAGAACCAGGAGGTTAAACCTGGCTCAGCACAAAGACAGGGACCAGTGGGAAGCAGCTCGCCTCGAAAATACACCTCAGATCAAAAGCTCTAAAGCTAAAGCTCATTGATAATAACAATAATAATAATTTTATTTATAGAGCACTTTCCATCAAAGTGCTGTACAGTTACAGAACATTTAAAAAACATGTAGAAACATACACAGCAATAAAACAAACAATTAAAAAAAGAATGAAAGAAAAGGCAAAACACCTATAGGATGTGACAGTATACAAGTGGGTCTTAAGCTTGGCTTTAAAGACCTCAACTGAACAGAAGACAGAAGACTGTTCCACAAAGTAGGTGTGCAGAAGGAAAAAGCTTGCTCACAGGCTGTTTTTTTATTTACCTTTGGGACACTCAGATAACTGCTGTGCAAAGGCCGTGCAGGTACAGTACATACTGTAGGTGTTAACATGGTCTGACAAATACATTGGAGCAAGACCATTTAAAATGTTGTAAGTCAACAACAGCACCTTGCAGTCGGCTCTGACCCGAACAAGGAGCCAATGAAGCGAGGCCAACACAGGGCTGAATGATATGTTCATATCGGGATAGTCCAGTCAGCATACGGGCTGCTGCATTTTGGACCAACTGCAGACCACGAAGGTGATGATCATGTTATATCTGGTTTGTTCATATGTGCACAAACTGAAAGGTAACATGAGCAGATGTGTAAAGCCTTCATACAGTTTAATCAGGTTTGTTAGAGGGGTCAATATGAAGATCAATCTCATTCCTGTCTGTCAAGAAACACATCATATTACTGCATGACATGATAATCATTTTAATGTGTTGGCTGCATATATGTGTGTGTAGGCTACATCATATTATGTGTGTGTGTGTTGCATTCATGCTACATTGACTGTATCAATGCAGCAGGTATTGGTGGAGCCTTTTTTCTCCTGTCAGTTACATCTTTATTTTGTTGTGTCTTACTTCCTGTTCACCCGCTCTACTGATGTCAGCAGAGATAATCCATACAGAAGGGACACACTTCCTGTCTCTCTAGTGGGTGTGTTGCATGTTCATGTCAAAAATGGCAACCATTCACATCACTAGATAATGATCTGCTGGCTTAGTAGGTATCTGATCAACCCCAGACAAATCCATATCAGTCTATCACCACAATCAGTTCAATATAAATAAATATTAAGTATTAAGCACAGAAATATTAGTTTTACTTCAGTTTAAATTTCTCTGAACTTCTTAGCTTGGGATTTTCTTATACACATTATACAGTATGTACCTTAGTTAGAGAAATATGAAGACTTTCAGACCGGAGCAGTGATGCTCTTCACCCTCTTGTGGCGAACATCAGCATTACAAAAGCACGCTCTACTTTTTTTTCCCCCTGGTAAATGTTTTTTTCTTGCAGTCAGATAACTACCCCCCCCCCCCTTCCTATTTTTCTAAAATCACTGGGGACTTTTATATAAATGGAAATAAAACACTGAAAAAATTCCTAGCCAAAACATCTCCATACATATCCACATGCACTGTTAAAAATCTTGATGTTTTTCCACAATCTTGTATGTACCTTAGTTAGAGAAATATGAAGACTTTCAGACCGGAGCAGTGATGCTCTTCACCCTCTTGTGGCGAACATCAGCATTACAAAAGCACGCTCTACTTTTTTTTCCCCCTGGTAAATGTTTTTTTCTTGCAGTCAGATAACTACCCCCCCCCCCCCTTCCTATTTTTCTAAAATCACTGGGGACTTTTATATAAATGGAAATAAAACACTGAAAAAATTCCTAGCCAAAACATCTCCATACATATCCACATGCACTGTTAAAAATCTTGATGTTTTTCCACAATCTTGTATGTTTGTCATCACCACAAGGCATGACAATGAGTGCAGGAAAAAAAAACACTTCCTCCTCTCTCTCACCTTATACCAGTCACTCAGTGGAAGCTGCTGAGTTTGCAGCGTTTGGCCTGGCTGCTTCATTACATAGACTCAGCATCAGCATCAGCGTTGTGTGCAGGCTCAGACACCAGTTTACAGTCTGAGTTCTTACAGCAGGCTGCGGTCCAGCTGAATAGATCCCTATCTGTGTCCTCATTACATGGTCAGTTATCTATAGGTCTTGGATAAAGCCCTTCTCCACCAGAGAACAATAAAACTCAGGTGTCACCATAGAGAGGAATAACACACTGACAGAGGATCACAGGGCTCTGTAGCTGTCCGGTGCTTCCATGGACGGTAGCTGCAGATGCTGCACACACGTTCTTGTACTGTGTGCTGCCTCAATGTGGATATTTTACATGAGCCTGTGGTGCCCCCTAGTGGAGCGATGGGATTAATGCACAATGACATCATAACTGAATGCTGAATGCTGGATACAGTGGGGGGGAAAAAAGTATGTGTTCCCCTGCTGATTTTGTAAGTTTGCTCCCCCACAAAGACATGGATGGTCTATACTGTAGTTTTTATGGTCAATTTATTTTAACAGAGACAGAATATCAACAAAACATCCAGAAATAATATCATCATATAAAAGATATAAATCAATTTACATTTGATCAAGTGAAATAGGGGCAGCAGGGGATCAAATACTTATTTCCCCTGCTGTATGTATAGGCCTACCGTACACACGACACGTGCAGATATCTTTAAAGCTGAGACTGAGCCTCATTTGTGCTTTGCAAACAAACAACAGGATACAACTTTTTAACATGATGCTGAGACTCATGAGGACCGCCCAGACCGGTATCCGCTCCACAGTTAGACTGGGAAAGAAGTTCAGACTCGGACTCATCCACCACGACAAGCAGCACCAGTGACACAGAACAGGAAAGGCCTCAAAAGCTCTATGGATGTTTTGCTATTCCACCAGTCGACCAGAATTTGATCTGTAGTCCTCGGTCTACCTCTGAAACTTCTGAAACTTTTACCTGAGAGACTCACATGGACTAACACGCACTTGGATTGTGATATTTCTGCACGGCTCGAACAGACTAGGCAAAGCAATTTTATTTGTACAGCCCATTTCTACAAACAGTTTGTCTCAAAGGTCTTTACACAGCATCATAACAACATCCTCTGTCCTTAGACCCTCACATCCACTGAGGAAAAACTCCGTAGAAACAACAGGACAGACCTCAGGGTGAGAGACAGAAGACGGATCCCGACAGGCAAATGATGGAACCGAAAAGTAAATAGTAATCAAAAGTAATAAATTACAGTATTTTGATGACTTAATGTAAACAGTCCATTTAGTTTGATTAACAGATTTTATTATAGTTACTGTGGTTCGCTGGAGTCCCAAAGCTTTAGAAATGGCTTTGTAACACTGTAACAACAGACTAATAAATGTCAATGACTTTGTTGTTTGTTCATCTTTTCTTGATTTCTTTAGATGGCAGCATGATGTGTTGCTTTTTGAGATTTCTCAGCCTCCTTCACTTTGAAATCATCATTTAAAAACTGCTTTTTATATTTATATGGGTTATCTTTGTCAAATAGTAACATTGTTAATGTGACAAATATGCAAAAAAGTAAGAAATCAGGAAAGGGGCAAATACTTTTTTATGGAACAAATATTTACAGTATATTGAATATATACATGATTCGTGCATATATATCCATACCAAAACCCACCAACACAGGTTAATACTATATAGGCTATGTAAATACATTACAGATTTCATCTCTGTGGTAAATACTCAGAGGTAAAACTGTAGGCCTCAGCCAACACCAGAGGATGCTGTGGTTCACAACCACTTCACCTCCAGCTCAGGAAACCAAGCAAACACATCGCAGTGAACTAATGAGGTCAGCTTTACTGTGGTAAACTCCAGCTCTGTCCCACAAAATGTTTTTAATTACAACAAAAATAACTAAAAAAAAAGACTGAATTAGTACATCAAAGGTCATTATGAGCTGACCTGAAATTAGCCAAAAACATACAGCTCCCACATACACTCAGTGCTCTGTCTACCAGATGAGCCAGAGTGAGTGACGGCAAGTGGCACGAATGTAAAGCAGGAGGAACAGTATCTGAGAGCAGGAGAGATTGATTTGACTTGTAAAGGACGATCAGATCATTAGGCTCAGAACTAGAATAATGATTTGATGAATGTTGTTGTTTTTTCCTGGCTTTCAGTCCATTACTCACTGATGGTAATATCAGAGGGACAGCATCTGTCACTGTTGACAAAGGAGGAGGCCTGTGGGTGCAGCGCCTTGCTGCCCGAGGCCACCCGAGTGACAGCATTTCTCCAGAACAGCAGCCTCCCAGCCCCCCCCCCCCTTCCCCTCCCCCTCCCCACCTACCAGCTTCAAGACTTTGAGTTGCTGCTGCCCCAGGATGATATATTGCCCAGGGTCCTGCTCAACTCCAGTCACTGCGTGTGAGTGGCTACTGTATCTTTTCAATTGACGTTCCAAATGATATGACCATAACAGATGCATGTCATGAATCAAAGGTCTTAAACCACCCGGCTGGCTGATGTGTTCCACAGGTGCTACGGTCCCCTCTCCTCTGGATACTCAGCATGGAGGCACCGCATAGAAATACACACGGAGAGGAGCCGGCCCCTGACCCTCCCCGCTCAGCCGTCGGCCACGTCCTCTCTACCTGATGCAGGTCTACATCTGAGCCTCACATGGACCTCTCTGAACGCTCCTGCCTTGAGTGAACTGAGCCTGTGAACGCAATGACCCCATCCAATCAACAGCCCCCGAGAGGAAGGAGAGAAAAAAAACATGTGAGTGAAAACGCTGCACAGCATATCAAAGCAGAACTCCTGCACCCTTTGGTTCAAATTAGAAAAGCATAAAAGTACGAGGAAAAATAAGCATCACACATGTTTTGAATATGCTGAGTTTTAATTGATAATAAATAGTGTTTTTGTGGACTGAAGTGCTGAGGTGGTAAAAGAGGGTCTTTAATGGAAAATGGTTAATGGTTGTTTTGATAGTTGAACCAGTTCCCTCAGATGACTCGATGGCTGCACCCGTGAATGATATTAACTTCACTTACACTCAATTGTCGCTGTATTACAAGAATAATACTCTCTACATGTGGTTCACCTGTAACCTATCTATCTATCTATCTATCTATCTATCTATCTATCTATCTATCTATCTATCTATCTATCTATCTATCTATCTATCTATCTATCTATCTATCTATCTATCTATCTATCTATCTATCTATCTATCTATCATGATCTCTGTATGTAGTTCTTGTTATTTATTCCTTTTTATAGACATATTTTTATCCCATGCCTCTGAGGCAGAGAAATTATCTTTTTTTAGTGTAGTTTCTATCCATCATCAGTGTGTGTTTCAAAATTAAATTAAAACAGTGTGGTACACACAGCACAAGACTGCTCATGCTGATAGACACACAAACACACACGCACACGCACACACACACACACACACACACACACACACACACACGTACGTAAACATGTAAACTCTCTACGGGTGCATATATCTCTAGTTAAATATGTTTGCATGTTGTGCACACATGAGCCACATATCCAGTGCATCCAGTTTATGTTATTCAGCCTGTGTCCCTTCCACTGGACAACTGGACCACTGGACCACTGACTCAGCCTTAGAGCAAACTTACGTAAAACACAGATCCCCTCTGACTGATTAACATTTAACATTTAATTACTGTAATATGCGATTTCATCATGTTGACCTGTGGTGGTTCTATCTGGATAGCCAAGACGCAGAATCTGTTTATTCACTAAACCAGACAATCACAGAAGAACAGATCAGACCTGTGTGAGTGGACCAGTCAAACCAGTTGAGCTGATAAAACAGATGACCGCGCTGACAAACCAGTGTTTTTATGCCGTGACTCTGACAGCAAATAAAACATGTTGATGTGGAGTCTGTGCTGTCCACCGATCTGATCCAAGGTGCTGCAGATCCAATCCCTCTCCGCTCCAGAGCCGTAACAGCTGCTGAAGTGCAGGTCTGAGCTCCCTGGTGGTTTTGCCAGTAAAGGACCGCCGTACATGGGCCCATCTCCCACCTCCCTTGCTGCTCTGGATGGGAGAAACAGAATCTCATCTGGGAAGGAGAACACCCTCGTCGAAGCCCACCAAGGCCTGTTCCCGGTAACCCTGAGATGCCTGCTGGCACGCCATCAAACACATAACTCTTGCATAGGAGTGGATCTGAGGTTTACAACTTGGGCTCTTTACCCAATTAGACTGGTTGATGGAGGCAAAGCAAAATACGGCGAGGGGTGGGGGGTGGGGGGGGGTTGGGATGAATGTGGGGGTAGGGTGGGCTGGGGACATGCTATTCCCAAGTCTCTTTTATCACAGGCTGTCAGAGAAGGCACACAGGTACACGGAGCAGCTGCTCTCTGCAAGTACAGAGGCACAAGAAAAACTCCGTCCCAGTGGCTCTGGATCTTAGCTTCAGAGGACGAAATGTTTCATCAGCCCCATTATTCAAATATAATAGAGAGTTACATAAACACATGTAAACAAAAGGAGACAGAAGAAAAATCACAAATCTTTATTTTTCTTTTACACAAAATGTCATTTAACATCAGAGAAAAGGTGAAGTATAAAACAAGACAATGAAAAGTGTATATGATAATAAATATATAAAAAGTGATTAAAAAATGAATGACAGATTTTGGAAAAAAATGTGCTGGATAATGAAATATATTACAACTCAGTTATTTGGATGAACTTGTGTCATACTGTGTGGCCAACACCCTGCAGGGTAAAGGTTTGGTCACTGATAACCACAGACCCACTGGAGACACTGCTACAATAAACCAATACATTGTGTTCACCGACCCATCTTCATATTTCTATATCCATCCCAGGCTGTGAAAAAGGCTAGCGCTGATCATTGCAATTAGTTCTGCCTGGTCTATGTTTATGGTCTGATTGCTATACACATAGACCTCTGGGGTTTACACCACAGCACATGCATGCATAATGCTGCAAGAGGACTCCATGCACAGAAGAAGTGGAGGGGAGCTAACTGGTCAGTTGTGACTGGCTAAGATCTATGTGCTGAACTGGGTCCAGCATGAGACGCAACAACCTGACAGAGCCTGACTCAACCAGCTGTTACCAGCTGGAAGTGGCAGACGTGATGGTGTTCAGTTCTATCCTTCATCTGGGATATCACAGCCTCCCTGAGTTTAATAAAGCCGGCACTTTCAGATGGGATCATTGCAATGAGGTGACATGCAGGTTCCACTACAGCCTACTGTGGGAGGACAGGGCAGTTTGCAGCAGTGTCCAGTTTCTCAAATGCAACACTCAGCTCTTGTCCGAGCACAACAAAGTAAGGTACAGACTACAAGCAGGCACAAAGCGTGATGACTGTAAATAAAACAACATATTAGAGTGGTTCTGACTAAAGCTGCATGTTTTTCCAGTTTATTACCCTCTGTTATAACCTGCAGACATGTAGTGACAAACCAACTCAGGTGCTGGATGCTCGGTCCACCGATCCCAAAGGAAACATACAACAATAACTCCCCCGCTGGCCCTTTTCAGCTTGTGTGCACATGTACACTTATAGTACCAATCTGTTTCATAAACGAGGCACCAGGACTGGAGAAGAAAGAACCAGAAGCTGAGTGACAGTTAATTCCATACATACAATACAATACAATACAATACAATTCAAACATGATCACACTGTGTGTTTTCTGCTCCAGATGTTCTTAAGCCTGCTGCAGACAGGGGAGGGCACACAGGCTGGGCTGGGGGCTGTAAGGTCACAACGTCTGTGTCTGTGAATGTCTTCACTCACAGACATGATTTTTCAATCAACAATAGCAGCAACCGCAGCAGAGAAGAGAATGAAGACACCTCTGTACATAGGAAAGTCATACGACAGGTTCCTTTCAGAACCAGAGAGAAGTCCTTTAAATGTAGGACCTAAAGATCACACATGAAACTACAGCTGCAGTCCAGAGGAGAGCAACTGCCCCTACTGAGGGCTGTTAGTGATGGCTTTGAGAATGTCACACGTGTTCTTAGAGATGACCTCTCTCAGCTTCCGCACACGACGAGGACTGGAAGCTCCCACATAGCTCTCGGGCTGAAGGACCGCCATGCCGTCATTAACGTTGCCCATGATTATCACTTGTCCCTCGGCAGCCGCCCCTGTGATGTTGGGGCAGGGGCAGTTCCAGTCCATGTTGAGGAAAGTGACCTGCAGAGGTTCCTTGCCAAAGAAGCGGAGCCCCATCTTCTCGTCCTTCAGAATCTCCTCTACGGTCACGAGGGCGTGGCCCGAGTCCTTCTCCTCCGTGAGGTCCGTCATGCGGCCCAGGATGACGAAGTCGCTTCGGCAGAAGCTCGTCACGATCTTACCGCGGGGCTTGCAGGACTTGCAGTGGTGGTTTTTGGGGAAGGGGCACATTTCCTCACAGGCTTCTTTTGATTCAAAGTTGTTGTCGTTGCCGTCACATCCTCCGTAGATGAAGGACTGACACTGCCGCAGCACGCTGCTGTAGACCCAGCGGGGCTCGTAGGCTTTACAGGGGCCCTGCAGGCTGGGGAGGCCGCAGGGGCCGGTGAGCTCGGGGCCGCAGCACTCGATGCACTTCTCGTACGTGTCAAAGATCTTCCAGGGCTGGCCGTCCTCGTTACCGTGGCAGTGGGTCATGGAGAAGCAGTTGTTGGCCTTGGGTTCGTAGTACCAGATGACTTTCTCCAGTTCACTCCCGCAGTCCTCGGGGTTGTCGGGGGGCTTCAGACACTCTTCAGGCAGACAGCGGCTCACGTTCTTCGGCTCGGGGGTCTTGGGCGGTTCTGTGGGCAGCACGGTGAGCGGGTGGCTGACCTGCACCGAGCCGGACGGGTTCCGGGCCGTGCAGGTGTAGACGCCCGAGTCGTGAGGCTGGGCGTTGTAGATGACCAGCTGACCGATGTTGGTGACCACCATGTTCCCTCGGACGTGATTGGGTCTCATGACCACCCTCTCCGCCCCGTCCGGCTGCTGCTTCTCCCAGGTGATCTGCGGCCGGGGGCGACCCGTCACGTCGCACAGGAAGCTGGCCGTGTCGCCCACGCTCACGGTCTGATGCACGGGGCCGCTGATCTCCACCGGAGGCTGAGGAGGGGGGACGGTGGCCTGAAGGGGAGCGGTGGTGGGGCGCAGCGTGGTGGCCTGGGGCAGGGGGGGGCTGGTGTTGGGCCAGGTGAGGTGGAAGCGGCAGGTGACCACGGAGAGGGTGATGCCTTTGGAGCACGCCTCGGCGTCCATGTAGCACTTGTTGTAGTAGGTCATGCCGTCGGAGGCGCAGGTGAAGTGCGGCTCCCTCTCGCAGCGGTCCCGGCACTTACACACCGGCTGCCCGTCCCAGATGTCGCACTCGGAGCCCTGCTGGGTGCACATGAAGCTGGCGCAGGTGGCCTCCTTCGGCATCCCCACGGGACGCTTCTGTCCATCCACGTACCGAGCAGCCACACAACTCCGGTTACCGCACACATTCTGGCAACACTTCTCGAAGGACTCGCACTCCTGAGGGGCAGAAGAGAGAAATACTGAAGCAGGAGGCTGGGGGCTCTGACATACTGATGAATATGAAGAATATCTCTGGGCAACAGATTGACTTGACAACTGGACTTGTATTTGTCTGGGAAGATGTTTCTCCTCTTGTCCAAGGGGCTTCATTAGTTTGTAATGTATCAGTCTGATGTTGCGAACTGATGAAGCCCTTTGGACAAGAGGCGAAACATCTTCCCAAGTCCAGTTACCTTCGATTCAATTTGTTGCCCAGAGATAACGATGACCTGAATGAATAAGAATATCCACAGACATGAATGATATCATAAAAATACATCTGACATTTTACATTTTAAAGATATCAGATAGACTTTAAACCACCTGATAAGAAATATTTCTAAAATTCCAAAATAGTACAGAGGATAAATATTGATTTTTTTTTTTTTTTTTTTTCTTTTACCTGGTCTGTGTCACACTCCCGTGTGCACGTGCTCATGGCATCCACCCACAAGTTGGGGTTCATGTCATTGGGGCAGATTCCGGCGTGTGAGTAGGTGATCTGGGGCAGAACTCCGCCCTGGGGCTCCAGCCACACTGACACACAGACCAGGAACCAGATCCACCGCGGGAACAGCATCCACCACATCTCCATCCACCGGACTCAACACGTGGAGAGGGTAAAACAACAGGTCAAACAACTTCCTGTCACGGGATGAAACAGGTCGGAGTGGGGTGTCTGATGAGTCGGGGTCGGGGTCGGGGTCCTGGTCTTGCAGCGGTGATGCTCTGCTGATCGGTCACGTCCTCACAACACACAGTTCCTCCTGAGATGCTGAAGAAGCTTTTAAAAGTCAGAGGTCTGGGCTGGAGCTGGATCTGGGGCTGGCGGGGCATCTGTCTGTTAGAGGCATTTCTTACCCCGTTAATTTAACCCTTTGAGAGCCGAGTGCGCACTGAGAGCACACACACACACACACACACACACACACACACACACACACACACACACACACACACACACACACACACACACACACAGGACCAAATCCAACACGACGTGTTCACAACAACTGTTTTCAGCATTTGGATAAAGGTACATTATCTCCACAATTAAAACCTATGGAATTTATTTAAGTTCAATTAGCTACTTGTTATAGAACGTCAAATGAAAAACATACTCATATTCATGAAAAAAAAAAATCATATGCATTAAATAATCAGAAGAATTCTTCAAAAGTTTTTATTTTATTTCAACAGTTTTGCTGCTACAAAATCATTTGAACCTGATAGATAGATAGATAGATAGATAGATAGATAGATAGATAGATAGATAGATAGATAGATAGATAGATAGATAGATAAGTAATGAACCTGTCACTTTTTCCTGAGGAATTCATTGTCATTTTATTTCTATTCTATTATTTCTTTATTTCACAACAATGAGCACAAGATAAAGATGAAGCCGAGTCCAGATTCCTGTCGTGTTTAACATGACCAAAAATGTGCCATCTGACTTTGAAAAACCTGTTGAGGTATCCATGTTTATCTCTGAAGCCTATTTATTTGTATTTTATTTGATTTCTTTATTTCCACAAACAGCCTATAGCAGTCTTTTTTTTCTTCTTTAAAAAAAAAAAAAAATTACCAGTTTCTACAAGATTTTTATTCCGCAGGTTCTGTTCAGTGAGTCAGGGCATTTTTCAGTCTATACCAAAATATGCTATTATGGTGTTTAATCACGTCTTTCTTTTTTCTTTCTTTTTTCCCAGTTATGTCCTACTTGATCATGTTCCGTTGGTCTTTCATTGTGTTTGTTGTGCATCATGTGTTGTGGTAATGTTGTCTGTTGTTTCTGTGCAGTTTATTTTGGCTGTATGATTTATTTATTTTTTTACCTGGTGGTAAATCAGTTTAAGCTTAGTCTATCTATCTATCTATCTATCTATCTATCTATCTATCTATCTATCTATCTATCTATCTATCTAGATAATCATTCTTGTTATTTATACCTTTATACTGTTATTCCATGTCTCTGAGGTGGAGAAATTATTATTTTTTTGTGTAGTGTAGTTTAACAAAGTCCTAATTATTTCTGGAGCTAGTTTTTAATGACCTGACACTGCAGACTTGTGTTTCTCCAGTAAACAGCCTCATTATTTATTTTATATCACTATAAAATAAACAATGTAAATTCAAAGACAACTGTTCACTCTTGGTGAATGTAATGACTCTGAGCTTTTCCTGTGTCACATGTGACTTTACCTCCGCAGGCCACACAGTCTTTGTAGAAAGGATTTCTTTCATTGCTTCAAGAGTTTTATGTGGCAGGCAAGGCAATGACAAGGCAAAAAGTGAATTTATGGAAACTTACCACCTCACAGATAGAAACAGTGGGTCATTATATTGAGCAGGAAACTTTAATTGCAACATCATAGCAGGTTATCAATCAGCGCTCAGGTCTGCAAGCGTTGGCTCCAAACCTTCACCTTAAAATAGCAAACAGCAGTCAGAGCCAGCAGAGGTGAGATGAGGACAATACTTAAAAAACACTTTGAAGCTCAGGTGATGAGCTCCACAGTCTGTATGTGTGTGTGTGTGTGTGTGTTGGCAGAGTATTTAATCAATGAAGGTGTTATTATAACCACTCGGTTCTCCTCTGTATAAACTACCTCCATAGTTCAGCTGAGGACAGAGAAGCTGTGAGACCGCCTTCCTCGCAATAACATTGGACTCATGCTGTGTCAGACTGTTTGTGTGGTAGATTGTTTGTTCTTGATGCAGACTTAGTAATTTGTGTGTGTATGTGTGTGAGTGCGCGTGACAAGCCAAAAAAAAAAGAGAGAAAAGAAAAAAAGCCTGTTTATGTGGAGATTTTTGAGCTGCAGGTCTCAATTCTGTGAAACGGATTATATGTGCTCCATTTCACTGCACTGCCAATGACAAACAACTGCACATACTCCTCATGTGTGAAGAACTGTCAGCGTATTTACGGTGTCCGACCCTGACATCCCTCTGCTTTTCAAGTCTGTGCATTATCTGACAGGGCTTCCAAAGCCTCAGCATGTTAGATCTCAAGAGTGTATATGTGCTTCAAGATCATGGTGAATAAGGTAATCCATACAAAAGAACTGTCTCATGTGTTGCCCTTTGTAAAACTGACAGTATTTTTTGCAGATAATGCTATAATGTTAGCTTATATTGTAAAAGCGGATAGGAAGATCAACCTTCTCATTAAAACATGAAACAGATCCTCCCACCTAAACAACTGTACAGGTCATTTGCTCCATCTCTCTCCTCTATGGATGCAGCAACATTGGACTTTTGTCCTGATGTGGACTTTATCTCTTTATACTCCCCCTCTGCTCCTGTCATCATCACTACAACCATTAGACCTAACGTAATCTGCTGCACAAGATGACCTCTGGGCTTGTTTTCCCTGTCAGGGTGTGTTGTGTGTCACAGACCAGCATCAAAGATGTGGGGGAAACAAAACCAGCCACTGAAGAATAGTGCTCCACAATCAAGCTGCTATTTGTATTTATACAAACTAAATACTGGAGAGCAACAGGAGGAAAAGGCTCGCACACTGATCAAAAATGGCAATGTCCACCATCTGTCTTAGCAATGTTGGCAATGTCCACCATCTGTCTTAAGACAGACTGAAGATGGCTGTGTAGGCCGAAACGTTTTTGTCTTACTTATTTTTGTTTCTTTATTTTATTTTATCACCATGGTTGCACTTTTTTGTTGTTTGATGGACCATTAAATGTTTGTTGCATCCTTCAATCTCTGGTGGACAGTGCCATTTTTGATCAGTGAGCGAGCCTTTTCCTCCTGTTGCTCTCAAATGTTTGTTGGCCTACGCACCTGAAAAGAGGATTTTTTTTGGACAGTTAGCAAGAGCGCAAACACCTTTTCTCCTTTTTACAAACTAAATACAACATGTTTTATTAGGCTTTCTACAGAGCCAAGTTGGCAGATTCTTGTCTCCACTCTCAAGACTGATGGCTGACATCAAATAAGAAGCAGCACTGTTAGCTTAGCTCAGCTCAAAGAGAGGAAGCAAAAAAGGTGAAATGTGGCCAGGCCAAAGGGATAACTGTTTAAATGAACATGTCAGCCACCGTTACAGGTGCTAGTAGCCAGGTTGTGGTGGTGCTAGGCCTTCCGCCCATTTCCAGTCTCTGTTGCTTCATATTTATTGTACAGGTATTGACTAAGTGTCCCTAAGACAGGAAAAGAACATCCAGCCCTGATCAGATTGTTCTTCGTGGATGTACCATTGAGCAACACTCAGACAAATCATGACTAGCAAAACAAGGAGCTTCTTGCTTTGTCACCCTTCTGCAGAAGAACACTTGAGGATCCAGTGCCTGAAGCTGCATCTGACGGGCGTGTCAGCAGACAGCTAGAGCCAAGCCTCTCTGCCACTTCATGCAGCTTTGCCCATGGGCAGGGACATTATCAAAGAAGCTGGCTCAGTCAGGCTGGGCTATCAGCATCTGTCAGAGACACAGAGACACAAAGAACTGTGATCTGCAGCGGGCCGTGAAGAAAACGTGTGTGTGGGGCAAGAGAAGTCTTGCTGCGAGGGATCTGTGGTGAGCTCAACTGTCTGGCACCGCTCAGTTGATGAAATATCAGAAAGATCAACCAACAAAGTCCTGACACCTTGAAGATGTCGACCAGGACCGTAATTACAAAATTATTTATTTGACATTTGAGATGTTTGGCTCATCTAGTCTGCAGAGAAAGTGCAGTGTCATGTGTACTGTGTGTGGTAACGTTCAAGCATCAATCAACCATCTTCCACCAGTGTTTCATTAATCATCAAGTAAATGTTATTTATAGGTACCAGAGGCATGCTTACACAGAACAGATTTAGTGAATTCTGTGAGCACACTCTAGTGGATGACTGGAGTAATTACAGTCTTCTGAACTATATTTCTCTGTTCTTAGATGCACCTTTATTTTGATTCATTAGAACTTATGAAAACGAAGAAAGCCCTGTTGCTATGTGAATGTTTATCAGCTTTTTTATTGGATTGATCCCCTGAAAGAATATGTAGCATTTTCTTTTCATAATTTAATTTAATTTAATTATTTTTCTGTTGTTGTTCTGTTCATATACATTAAACACTATGCTCAGTTCTGAAAGGAATAACGGTTGTAATTGTAATTGAATATGCTTTTTGTACTTGTCAGGTCTCCACGTCCTCATTCTGCTGAAAACTCCATGGAAACAGGTCAAATGCAGCTGGGAGAAAGAACTGACTTAACCCAAGGGAGATGAAGCAACAGCAGCCAACCAGAGGAAATGGTACCATCAATTTGAGACATGGACTTTGAATAGATTCAACAGTGAGTAGTATTTGTACTCTTACTCAAGTACTGGGGTCGAGTACTCTGTCCATCTCTGAATAAGTGTTATTAACTCAGTCCATGAGAAGTGAAGTTTGACTGTACTGTACGTCTATTGATGGTCTAGCTGTAATACTCCGAATACTCAGATCCAACAGTTCCCACAATGCAACTTCACCTCACCTCATCTCTTTGGTAGACATGACAGCACACACAGTTTCCTTTCTTTTTTTTAATAAAAGCATTATCATATTTAATATTTTGGTGGTACAGAATTCAAGTGTTTACAAATTTGGTTCACAGAAGAATCACATGTTAAACTGAGCAAACTCCTTGAGAAAAATCTTGAAAAAGCGGCTTAAATAAAGGTACGGTACAAAAATAAGTGGGTTTATCATAAAGTGTATGTTATTTTTGTCTGAGGAAAGTACAGTGGCACAGTTTTCTCTGGTAGAAAAAATAAAATAAAAAAACTCCTCCTTTTTGTTGTTTATTTTGAAGCTGATTAGAAAATGAAACATTCACTGGCTTCTTCGTCCCACTGGCAGAAGGCACTAAAGAGCTGGCTTGGTTCAACCAGCACTTGCACATATGGCTTGTTTAGTCCTTTTTCAATGCAAAAGGACTGTTTGCCTTGTAGGACACCACAGTCACTCACATGTTGTAACGTACGAACAACTGCTAGCAACGGTTGACTGTTCCAAGCTTGACCAAAAGGAGTTCAGATTTAACCTTGTAAATATACCGACTGCACATGGAGGTAACATTCAGTTCCACTGCCAGCTCTGAAATACAAACTGATTGTCGAGGCTTCGTTTGCAACGTTGGGACAAACGGGCGGTTTATTGTACCAGTCCTGCATCTTTAGCCATGCTGTAGAAGATTCCTCTCTTTGATATGAGGTTTGTCGGAGTATCGAACTCTGCCACCTCTCCCTTGTCCAACACCAGGACTCTGCAGGGGGACAGAGGACACAACTCAGGTGCACAGACAGAACAGGACACACCCGGCAGAGCCTTTCACGTGTTGTGTGTGTATTGACAGAAGATGAGTACTGGAAACATGGACCTATAATGCACTGTTAGTCTGCTGTCAACATCTTAGAGGTTGTGAAAGTAAATCACATGTTTATATAGAGTTTGGTAACACTTCACTTGACGCCTATCTCTATAACACATTATAACCATACTTATAATGAGTTATAATGCAGTCATAGCACTGTATAACTATAGTTATAAACACTCATAAATGATCATAATGCTTTATAACAATTATCATAACACACTATAAATCATTTTATCATGACTTATAAGGTCAGGTATTATAATAGGTTATAATTGTTAGTAACTCACTGACAATGACCACATCGATAATGCATTATTAATGTAGTTATAATGTGTTATAATTGGCTTATAAACGTGTATAACTATCATTATGAACACTCGTAAATTATCATAAGGCTTTATAACAATAAGCATAACACATTATAGAGCATTTTATAATGGCTTATAAGGTCTTAGTATTATAATAGACTTATAATGCTCTATAATGTGTTATGCTTATTGTTATAAAGTCTTATGTGATTTATGAGTGTTTATAAAGATAGTTATACAAGTTTATAAGCCAATTATAAACACATTATAACTATATTTATAATGCATTATCGATGCGGGCATCGTCAGCCAGTTACTAACAATTATAACGTATGATAATACCTGACCTTATAAGTCAAGATAAAATGCCTTATAGTGTGTTATGATTATTGTTATGAAGCATTATGATCATTTATGAGTCTTTATAACTATAGTTATACAGTGTTATAACTGCATTATACCTCATTATAAGTATGGTTATAATGTGTTATAGAGATAGGCGTCAAGTAAAGTGTTACCTAGAGTTTTAATAGCAGGTATACACAGATCTCACCTTGTGTAATCCATGACTGTGTTGAGTCTGTGTGCGATGGTGAAGACGGTGCAGTCTTCAAACTGAGTCCTGATGGTGGACTGAATGAGATCGTCCGTCTCCAGGTCGATAGCAGCAGTAGCTTCATCCAGGACCAGGATCCTGGTCTTCCTCAGCAGAGCCCGAGCCAAACACACCAGCTGCCTCTGACCCACACTGAAGACAGAGCAGCACACAGCACGTCACATCCTGCCACTCAGTCTGCGCCCCACCACCTCAAACCAGGACTGTCTGTCCTCGTCCCACAGACCCACCTGAGGTTCTCTCCTCCCTCTGCACACTCCAGCTCCAGCTTGGCCGGCTGGTTGCTGACGAACTTGTGGAGGTGAGAATGTTCCAGAGCTTTCCACACCTCTTCCTCGCTACACTGGTCAAAGGGGTCCAGGTTCATCCTCAGAGTCCCCGAGAACAGCACAGGCTCCTGAGACAGAGAACAGACACACACCAGACCAGATGAACACATGTCTTCAAAAGACTTTTGATACCAGCGTCTGTCTGAAGCCTCACAGTCTCATCATCAGCCTGGGTGTCACTCTCTGTTCGCTCTGCTTCGTGTTCATTTGGGTCTTTTCTTACTTGACAGCAGCTGCCATATGCTGAGGCTCTTGTTACCTGATTGGACAAGCTTCTAAGAGACAGGGACTCTGTCATGGCTCATCCTGTCCCCCAGGATCAGGAAGCAGTTTGTCTTATTTTATCTTTATATCAGTAAGCAATGATGTCAGTTGCATTACTAAATATTCATGGAATTAAAATATGTCTGTATTAATGTATAAATACATAATAACATAGATCGTTATTCATCCTCCGAAGGAAAAATCGAAATTGTCCAGTAACTCATAAAAACAACAACCAGACATTCACTCATTCATAACATTATAAATAAACATAGACAACACAAATACATGATGTAAAATAAGTGCTTAAGTAGAGCTTAAAGGAACTTGGGGCAGGATGCATTTTAAGTTTTTATTTTATTTTTTTTTTTTTACTGCTAATGAGTTATGAGCCCACCCACGTATCTCTCCATTGCCTTGAACAGGCTGTGTGCTGCATAATGCGCTGCAATTCAGGGTCCGTTTTCCCGTGCACTCCTGGTACTGTGACGTCAAATGACGCTGCATGTGCGTCCTCGACAGCTTTGGCTTGGATACGGAAGAAGAGAAGCGCGGTGGACCCAAACTAGTGTTAGAGTAATAGTCATTTTGCTGAATGAACGCGCTAATGCTGTCAAATAAATATACTAAAGTTACACTAAAATAAACATTGTTAGTTTATTTACTTAGTCGCTTGACACGATGCTGTTCGCAGTTGTAGTTTACCAACTTTATACCGTGGAGGCATACGCGGAGGTCTGCAGGAAACAGTGAATTGCAAGTAAAGAAATGACGTCACCTAATTACACAGTTTAGTCCCAATGTGGCAGAGCACCCAGAAACACCCTGTCTTTTACATTTACAGACTTTTTACACATATATGCATTTAAATGTTTTAATTTCCAATAGGTTCCAGATATTTTTAATACATTCAATGCATGTACATTTGCATGTGAGTCTCCCACACCTTTTAAGGAATGTGTATGTGTGTGTGTTGTTACCTGTGGAATGATGGTGAGTTTGGAGCGCAGGTCATGCAGACCGATCTCAGCTATCTTCACCTGGTCGATGGTGATCTCTCCTGCTGCCGCCTCCAGCAGTCTGAACAGGCAAAGTGTCATGGAGGACTTTCCTGCTCCTGTTCGACCCACAATACCGATCTGTGCACGACAAAAACACACGGACCCCATCAGTGTCTCGGCCTGTGATCCTTCAGTCGGGCATCTCTCCACACCACCACACCGCTGACCTTCTCTCCTCCCTTGACGCTCAATGTCAAGTTCTTCAGCACCAGGTCCAGTCCTTCTCGGTACCTGACGCTGTAGTTTTGGAATTGCACGCTGCCCTCCATGGGCCATTCGGGAGGCGGCTTCTTGTCCTCCACCTCCCAGGGGGCCTGGAAGAAAGACATTGAAAACTTTGTGAACACCTCATTAACCTGCTTTGGCGTTTCACACTCACTCTGAAAAAAGCAGCTTTCATTAACAACTACAGCAGCTATAAAATGGCACTCACTGTGAATGAGCTGAGAAAGTACACGGTGCACAGTACAAGAGCCCTGTTTACCTTAGGTAACAAGGGGCCCATGCTGGCATCAGGGAGTCTGATATTTCTGGATCTAGTTATTGTTTATAGGTCATGTTTTTAAGAACAAGACTTGGCAGCAGGACAACTTTTTCAGATTGTAAGTAAATTCCTAATTTTTACAGCAGCTCAGGGCCAACACACTGTTTTAAGTTTGAGAGCAAAAACATGCAAAGTTTGCAAAGGAATTTCTGTGGCTTTTAGAAAAAGAGGAACCATTCTTCTTAACATACCTCCGTCTTGGTCTCAGAGTACTCCTTCACTCTCTCCACTGCTACTATGTTGCTCTCCAGATCTGAAGTCATTCGCACCATCCAGTTCAAAGACATGGTCACCTACAAAACCAATACAGGCTTTACACAGATCCTTTAAAGGGGGATTTGTATCAGTAGTTATATAATAATACACAGTAGTACATCATATTTGAAAAAGTTAGCAAAAAGCAAATAGTTGATAAACAGTTGAAATAATCAAAAGTAAACAGTATTTAGGTAGCACAACAGGCTGTAAATATAACAACAAAACTGAGGACATTCCCAGGTTGCCGGGCCTGAGACTCTTTCAGGGCCCCATCCCATGTTTTTACATCATCATGGATGTTATCTGGGTTACTGTTCTGTTGTGAAGGAATGCATTTCATGGGGACCTGGTTAGCATAACTGATAAGAAAGATACATAATTGGTGAAGGGTCTGGTTTCCTCCTTCAGAAAAAAAAATAGTGATCTAAAACACATTTTCTGAATGTTTACAATAAAACTGAGGCGCTGTGAAAACCAGGAAAGCAGAACAGTCTGTGAGTGGATCAGGACAGGAAGTGATGATTAGAAGATGGTTTATGAAAATGTGATGTAAAGTGGTAGTGGGTTGCACTGATAATTCAACCTGAGGGTTGTTATTCTCAATACTCTGAATGTCCATCTTCACTCTAACAACCGCAACTAATAATAAAATAATAAAAGCAAAAATGAAAAAACATCTTATGTCAACTGGTTATTTTCATATAGAGATATATATGAAATGTTCTATAGGCATCACTAATCCTAACATCAATGTATACGTCCTGTAATGCAGAAAAACTGAGCTTCAGGGTTTTCAGGGGTTTTAAAAGGAATTTCTTTGAATTCAGAGAAACTCAATGTTCATTTGCTAGTGACAAACTTTGTGTTTCTGTCTGCTGCTCATCCTATCAGAGGCGTTTGGCAGATACATGTCACACCTGGGAACAGGGCTGATGGCTTAAACACACCTGTTACATTTTACAGTCATGTTATCATACAAACAGAGTAAATGAACCCCACTTCAGCAGCTCAATCTTTTGCTATGTACAGCATTAAATTGTTTAATGTATGCAGATGAAACTGTGTGTGTGCGTGCCATACCTGTAGAGCGTAGGACACGGACAGACCCACCAGCCCGGGGTTCAGATTGTCCTTCCCATTCACAGCAAACAGAGCAGCAAACAGAACGATGCAGTTCCCAATGAACTCAATACGCACCCCGAGCCACCTGCGTGAAGAGTCAGAGCAGCTACAGGTGACGAGAGGTCTGACACCAGCACAGACTGCTTCTACATGCTCTCAATCACAGGAGAACAAACATGCTGAATAAGATTAATTAGCACTGAGTGACACGTTTCTAACCGTGGCCTTTCACTGACATCTGTTGATTTGGCCTTTACGTGAAATGTCTGAATGAATTATTACAGGCTCTTCTCTCCAGCAAAGGGACAATAACATAGCAGATGGCCTTGATACTGAGACACACAGAACAGAATCATCACTCAGCCAGTAATGGTTTCTGTTCTTTTCCTGCAATAACAAAAATGTCTGCTGTGGAAAAGACCTCAAAAAACAAGTCAAGTAAAGTAAAGTCTTAAAGGGATAGTTCAACATTTTGGCAAATTGGCCCATTGCCATAACCCCCATAGTCATAGCAGTAGGTTCGTTACCTTTAATTGTCGGTGCAAGCTATTTTTAGAACGGCGGAGCAGAGCCGCGAGCTGCTCAGAGCTACGCTATGGAGGCTAATGGGATTTCTTGGTTTCCCTCATCAAACTCATCAAATACACAATCCAACAACTCCAAAACGCTCTGGTGGACAAGTTGTGACCTGCACATTCACCACGCTATGAGATAATAACAGAACGTTACCAGACAGAGTTGTTTTCAAGGTAAATACAGAGTCTGCTTGCTGAAAAACTGTCCCTGAAGGCAACGTGCATCAGCGGTTTTGCATGAATTTACCTTGAAAACAACTCTGTCTCATAACGTTACATTATTATCTCATAGCGTGGTGAATGTGCAGGTCACAACTTGTCCACCAGAGAGTTTTGGAGTTGTTGGATTGTGTATTTGATGAGTTTGATGAGGGAAACCATGAGCCTCCGTAGTGTAGCTCTGAGCAGCTTGCGGCTCTGCTCCGCCGTTCTAAAAACAGCTTGCACCGACAAATAAAGGTAACGAACCTACTGCTATTGACTATAGCGATTATGGCAATGGGCCAATTTGCAAAAAATGTTGAACTATCCCTTCAAGTACAGCTACTGTATAGATCACATTCACCTGCAGAATGTGAGTGTATGCACTGTGGTGTGAGGCTGTGAAAATCTGCTGTGTGGTTGTTGAGTGTGGTGTCAGCAGCTGTGTCCCAGTGTGGAAATGTTCTCGTTTTCTTTCACCCTCTTTACTCAGCCACTGGTTTGAAATGACTGGCAGTTTGAAATAGTGAAGATGATGTTTCCCAAAAATGTCAAGCTCTTCCTCTTTCATCATTACACCAGGGACTGTCCAAAGAGACAAAGGAAGAAGAGAGCATCACTGGAACACAGCAGCTGTTCTGCTGAGCTGAAACAGCACACGTACCTGTTCGACACTATACCCGGGTAGTAACTCTTTTGGTTCTCATCCACTTTCATATCACTCAGCAAAACAAAGGCAGAGTGTCTGCTATAGGCTCGGATTACACTCGAGCCAGTGACGGTCTCAGAGAAATGGGAGTATATGGGAGAGCGGCTGACCGACTCCAGGCGCTTTAGCTGCCGAGACGTGGCAACGTAAAATCTCTACAGATGTTGAGGGGGGGGGGGGGGAAGAAAAAACAAACAATTTAAACGAAGAAGACACAACATTACACAGATGTTCAGATATTCAAAAAATCATTAAGATGCACACAGACGAGCCCACACACATACAGAGTCGCAAGCACTCAGAGTCAGAAAGAGCCTGTTTGAACAAAGCACCTGCAGGGTTTGTTTGATATTCCTCTCTTATGATGCTTGACAGGGAGCCAGCGAATGTTACATAAGCTGCTCACAGGTGGCGATTTCCATGCCTACGTGCAAATCAGCTCACCTGCATTCACCTCAGGAATGTCTTACACTGCACAGACTTACAAAGTTAAAATTAGGTATAATCATTAAAAAAACATTGTAAGGCAGTATTTCATAACAACTTCCTCCACGTTTAGACTGCAGGTGTTTTGTTTTTCATGAAATCGTATGTCAGATTTACAATATTGAGGTATTTTGAAAATGTTAAAGCTTGAAGCAGCAGATCCATTTCCCTGAGTACCAACAGTATGTGCATGTGAGTATAGACAAATGATGCAGGAAAGACACTGGCCATGCAGGGTGGATGACATGACAAAAGCTATAGGAATGATATGAGATGTGTTAGCATGTTAATATTCGTCACTAGGAAGTCAGGTTAGTGTCAAAGTAGTGAACACAGACCCTGAACGCCTCATGGATCTCTGCTCTGGAATGAGCAGCGTGCAGTGTGTTTAGTGCTCCAGTCCTGAAGGTGTGTGACTGAACTCCACTGTTCGACTGCTCTCTACCCACTCTGGTAAAGGGGCACTCCAGGAATTTAGCCACTTTCACACATGTGGGGGAGTGTGGAAGTGAAAATACCATGAAGCACAGACATAAGACAGTAATCTGTCCAACAAGCTAATGCCGTGTCCACGCTAATACAATCTTTGTTTAGACAAGACCTTTACCTCCATATCACAAACAATCTCCAACCCTAACACTGGTCTGTACACACCATGCTGGTGCAGTTGTTTGCTTAGTTGCACGAATACCAATCGAGTATTGAAAGGCACGGCTCCAGAGTGCGCAAGTACATTTTTCATCTACTCGCACATGTGCAGCCAGTGTGAAACATGGAGGGGGCGACTCAAACAATCTGGAATCTGTCATTACAGGTGGCAGGCCGATGTGTGTGAGGATTGCAACGTAATTAAATGTTTAAAGCAGAAGTAAGCGATATTTTTGTGTTAATATAAGTCTTAAATAGTTATATCTTCCGACAGCAATCACTTACATAGAGTGTTTGGACCGAAACACGGGTCTGTCAGTCACTCTGCTCTGCTCTGAGCCGAGGAGAAAACTTTTCTTGTATCCTACAAGTTTTATCCAATGAGGAGAGAGAACGGCATGAAGGGCTGTGTGTGCAGCCAAGGGATGCGCCTGAATGTGGTGACGTAGGGACGAGGACCAATAGATCCATGACGAGGGCGGGGGCTGCTAACTCCATCGGCTGACAAGACGTTATGGTGCGTTCAAGGCAACTCGTAACTCGTGTTTTTTCGACCTGTGAAGTCGTACCAGTTCGATCTGGTACGAGTTCACGGGTCGGAAAAACACGAGTGGCCGTTATAGTGACTTTCACAGGCATCAGGTCGGAGAAACGCGAGTTGCGGGTTGCCTGGAACGCTACAAAGTCGTAAGTCGTGACTTGAAGCTGTAATTTACGGTTTCAAAAGCCTGCCTGGAACGCAGCATTAGCCAAAACGACCGGATCGCTTACTTCTGCTTTAAGTCAGTAATGTAATAACTTTTTTTTGGACAATGGAATAAATTACTACATTATTTGCTGGTTATTACGTTATTGGCCTATTATTTAAAAAAAACAACTTTTGACATTGTAATAACTGGAGTCGATAATGTAATAATATACTGTATGTATCACTACATGTTTGTTTTATTTTCAGGGAAGATGATGTCACAGTTGTGAAACATTTGAATTTCTGCGTTATCTTTAGTGATACATATATAATGAAACCAGTTATTCCACTTTCAAAGGGGTTTATAATACAAGGCCAATAATGTAATAATTAATATTACATTATTGACAAGTTATTATGCTGTTGGCTTTACTACATTTAAAATGGCCAAAGTTATTACATTATTGGCTGTTATTACATTTTGGGTTGCTACAAGGATCATGAATAAAAAGAAAATGTAAATATTTGCCTTTCAAGTCGATTTACGCCCTTAAATTTTCAGCTTGCACGCCTAAAATTTAAAGTTAGGGGCCACTGTGCTCCTCGTACAAAAGTTAGTCTGGAACCCTGAAGGGCAGTGTGATGTGAGTCTGATCACTGATGCAGAGGAAAGCATGACTCTGTCAGGTGTGAATCTGGTTGGATTTGTTTCGGCACTACACACACCACCACGGGACCTGAGTGGACACTCTTCCTTCAAACACATGCATATTAGGTTACTCTAAGAAGTGCCCACACGTGGCTGACTGTCTCTATGTTGGCTCTGTGGTAGACTCTGGTCCTTGATGGGTGTTAGCCCACCGCGACCAGTGTGGGCTGGGATTGAATCCTATGCATGTGTAGGCTCCTGCAGACAGCAGATCTGTGATTATGACAAACTGTTTTCTGTCCTGTGGTAGTAGTTGGGGTTGTACCATGTTGAAGCACTCCAGAAGAACAGACATTTATAATCTCAGTTCTTGCAGGAAAAAAACAGCTTCTGTGCATTGAGAGAACCAATGAGATACTAAAATCACGCTTATGAAAATGATGGAGGAGGAGGAGGCTTAGAAATGTGATATGGTCTAAAAGCAAACTCTACCACAAAGACACAGATTGTCAAAACTAGGCGCTGACAGAATCTGACTTTTACTTCCTCTCAGAAAGCTCTAAAAACACTGGAGCCTTTCAAAAACTGTGACTAAGGCTGAAAACTCCCCCAGCCTCACAGACTACATAACACAACCACAGCACTCTAGATGAGGGAGCCGAGCTCCAGGAGAAAGATGAGTGGAGTTCCCCTTAACCAGAGCTGTAGCACCTAGAGGTCAAGATCCCACGACCCTTTTCTTCACCTACACTCACCAGCTCTTCACCAAGCATCAGCATCATCTTTAAACCATATTGATCACATTAGAAAAATTAGTGTGGGGATTTGAATTTGACTGAGTATCAGTATCAGATTCAACGCTACAAACACCACCATGAAAACTGCTGCTGTCAAGCCCTGAGAGGTCAGAGGTCAGAGCTGCTCAGAGACTGAAACAACCTGCAACTGTGGCTGCAGATTTTGAGCTGAGGAGTGATGGAAGCTCCACTCACATCACTGCAGGTCTCTTCTGACTTGATATGAATAAAAGACTGTCTAACAACTGAATTTATTTCTGTCTCCAAAGAAGCTCTGCCTCCAAGTAGTTTTCAAAATCACCGTTAACCAAAAATGATCAAATTAAGTGTTATCGAATCAAATAATAATTACATTATAGCTGTTAGTAGCATTTTGAGGGCTCTAACCCCTTTGTTCTCAACAGACAGAGGCTGCCCACTTTTAACCAATAAGGCAGACTGGCTAAAAAATGGGCCGGCACGGTGGTACAGACAGATGGACCTAGGTTCTGTCTGTGGAGTTTGCCTGTCCTCCGTGTGTCTGCGCGGGTCTCTGGCTTCCTCCCACAGCTCAAAAACATGCACATTAGGTTGACTGGTGCACACTAGGTGCAGTAGGAGGAAGGAGACTCACACTGAGTTGTTTGTCTCTATATGTCAGTCCAGGCTATATCAGCTGGGATTGGCTCCAGGGGTAAAAACAATGGACAGATGGACTTTGTTGCTGTAAATTAAATTTGAAGGCTACTGGACTGGACTTATGTTATGGCAAAGACAGCCTTTAACCATATGGCCAACTGATGTCATGTTTTGTATGAAGCTATGATGAGATTTTTTATGTATCTGGCTCATTCAAGCTCACTGCAAACTGAGCAAAGGCTTAGAATGGCATATATTGACTGACAAACCACACCCACTCATCAATCAAAATGGCACTTTACAGTAGATACTGGCTGACAGATGCCCCAGAACATGTATAACTAATGTGGTGAAATTCTATCCACCAGTTTTCTGAGGAACACACTTCCCTGGTGTATTTCTGGTACCTCCTATGGGCTGGGCTCAAAAAATCCAAGCTCTGTCTGTCATGAAGACAGTGGCCAATATTATTTGACCCATCTTGCTCATATACAATTAAAAATAAGCATCTCACTCCTCTAAGGCCATACAATTTGGCATTGCTTAAGTAAAAATTCATGAAATTTGAGTATTTTTCACATAACACAAATAAGCCGAAAATCCAGTAGAAAGTTAGTGATCCAAGAAGCTCGGGGTTAGAACCCTGACTAGTCATTTCTGAATCCTACCGAGCACCACTCATCACTACAGACTCAACAGCTACCTCTACCTCTACTGCAGCTACCCCTCTACAGCCGTGATCACCACTCCAACCACATGCAACAGTCAAGCAGCACACACTCCACAACACTCTCAGACATGCATGTTGTATTAATGAGTTAGCAGACTTGTTTCCAATTTACCTGAACCCACCAATAGAACACCATTAATGGGGCTATGACTATGAGGAACATTGGGGTGAGGATAGAGCATATGAGCAGCACATTCAGTGTGTACCAGAAAGTGCGCATCCATATGTCAATATTTTCTGGGATGTGGGAGTCTATAGCATCGATGTCTTTGCTGAAGCGGTTCAACAACCGCCCAGTGGGGGTGCTCTCGAAGAAGGCCTGCGGAGCTCGCAGGACCCCCTGGAGCAGGTTGTAGTGTGTGAGCTTGGCCGCCCGCAGCACACTGTAGGCGCGGCACAACAGGCAGTTAACCAACAAGAGCACACCTGCGAGAGAGGGGAGGGGGTGGGGGGAGTGGAGGGGTCAAGCGTGACAACACAACACCTGCGTTAAAAGGATTAGCAGCTACTCGTCATGTCTGCTGTTTCACAGTTAAAGGACAATTCCCGGCAAATTCAACTCAGGGCTGTATTTTCCTAACATTTTAGGTCTAAAAGAAGGAATCTGAAGATTTTCAGTTTAATTGCTCCTGTTTTGCTGTAGTTGTGTCTGTCCCCGCATCGCCACGGCAGCGATGAATGGGAGCGGATGGAAGTTCCGCTGCTTAGGCTGTTTACAGCCCTCAAAGCTGCACAGACAGCGTCAGATGGCTACTCAAACATGCACCAAAGAAGTTTATTTACTTCAAGCAAGTCAAGAGTTGATATTCCTGTGTTTATGACACAAATGGGAGCTTCCGTCTGCACATAAACACACCGAGTGCGTCAATTGGGTCTCGCATGAGACTTTGAATTAGATCTAGTTTTACAAACATGTCGGCCTGCTTGACGTAAATAAACTTCTCGGTGCATGTTTGAGTCGCCATCTGACGCTGTCTGTGGAAAAAAAATTATGGCTTTGAGGGATGTAAACAGCCTAAACAGCGGAACTTGCATCCGCTCCCATTCATTGCTGCCGTGGCGATGCGGGGACAGACACAACTACCGCAAAACAGGAGCAATTAAACTGAAAATCTTCAGATTCCTTCTTTTAGACCTAAAATGTTAGGAAAATACAGCCCCGAGTTGAATTTGCCCGGAATTGACCTTCAAACTCACACTGAACTTTGACGCTTGAACACAAAGACGTGTCTTTAGGATCACTTTTCAGACTTTTGCTACACTACTAAATTGACACGTGGTTGCTCAAAACATCATTCAAAAGTAGAGAGGACTGTCTGTGTCTGTACAGACTTCCTCTTTATCAACCAGGCTCAGACCGACAAATCCCAGTGGGCTGCGAGGAGTGACTTAAAAAAAAAAAGGAATTGCAGGAGTTAAAAAAGATAAACCTGCCAATGGCTTCTTATTGACCAGCCCATCAAACTGGCTGTAACAGTCCAAAGTGAGCCACCTAATACTGTAGCTCCAGTAGGTTTCATCCCTTCCACTTCCTCAAGCGAAAGTGTACGTCAATGTAACGTCAGAGTGTTCTCCCTCGATGTGTTGTGGTCGGTTGCAGTAACGTTTACATGCAACAGGAAGGGAGGAAAACCGCCTGCAGCACCAGTGCATGTAGTGACAGTGAAGAGTTCAGTTTATCTCATGTTTTCAGAGGCTCTGCATTCTCATCCTGTCATTAAACGTTCACAGGTCAAAACTAATTGGCGCCCACATTACTCATGGTTCACTCCTGCCACCTGGTGGAGCTTCTGTTAGACTAAAAACATTTCCTTTACCTTCATGATCAAATATCTGAACAACACACACATCTCCACTTCACACTGCATGAAACAAACATCAGCCAAACTGAGAGTCAGGGTGAGACTGGCCGGTGACACACACACGTGCACACAGAGATGCACTGTGTCCAGTTTGGCAATAAAGTGAGATTCCACCAATGTGAAATACTGTAGCAGCAAAATAAAGAATTCAAATATGGGTGTAATAGTGATGGGCCACAGTGCATGAAACACACCCAGAGAAGTAGCAGAGCCCATCCAGCCTGACTCAATCTCTCACCAGGTGTCTCTTCACATTTTCATTTCTGTAACTTGTATTTTAAGAAATGGAGGTGAGTTTGGAGAGAGGTGTTGGTGTTGAAGACATTTAGACTCCACTGTATGAATTTATCCTGAAGACACAAAAACCCAGCTTCCTCTCAGCTGATCCTACAGTATACTGATCCAGCTCCAGGGCTCTCTTTTTCCTAAGATTTAAAACCTGCGCATCTTTTATATGATGTGACATGAAACCACAGACACAATAACATTGAGACTGACAACTGAAATCCAGTCAAAACCGCATCTAGATGCAGTTTTGACTGGATTTCAGTCACACAGGTGTGATACAGGAGAATCTACTTGTGTATCAGTGGGATTGAGATTAAATTAAACTATTAAATTGACTAAAAATAAACAGACAAAGGGGATTACATTAAATTTGGAGAAATGTGAGTAACGCTCAGTAAAGACCTGATCCATGTTTCAGAAACATTAAACCACATGACTGGTGTAATCCCTGAAACAAGGTTTTGTGTGCAGACTGGAGCAGGGCTGTGTGGCTCCATGTGACCATGTGGATGTGTGCGAGTCTAGGGAAGGGTGTGGCGGCAGGCTGCGGGACAGGAAGTGCTTCAGTTGCGGAGAGAGAGCAAAGTGAAGCTACGACTGAAAAATAAAGAAAATGTCAACGGCAGACCCTCGTCACGTACAGTACACCACCACAGGCTGTGGAGAAACAGAAGGCCAAACTGAAGGGTTAACAAGCTGCAAGCTACATGCCATTCCAGGAACAGGAAGAGTGACAAAGGAAAGAGGAGCACGGAGGAAGTCTGGCACATGAGCACATTTCTCCTGGGAGTACCTGGACAAACACGTATATGACAGCCAGCGGCCCTATGACGATGGCAAAGAACGGCGTGCTGGCAACAATAACGATCATGGTGGAAAGAGAAACGAAGAAGGTGCCCAGGAACATGAGCACGGTGGCCGGCAGAGCCTCGTCGATCACGTAGATGTCCTTGGAGAAGCGGTTGAGGACGCGTCCTATAGGCGTGGTGTCAAAGAAAGACTGGGGCGTGTGAAGTTTGTTGGACAGCAGGTTAAAGTGCAGCTTCCGCGCTGCGCCGATGTTTCCCATGGCTAGAGTGAAGGAGGAGATCATGACCAAGATACCTGGGATGGAGGTGAACCACAGGAGGAGGAAGAGGAGGAGGAGGAGGAGAGATATCAGAGAGGAAGGTTTATTTATTACGGGATTGGGAAGACAGAGATGGCCAACAGATCTGTCCTGAAAGTAAAACATGAGCAGCTCACTGAAAAGGAACACGAGTCACACGCGTCACAACGACAAAACATTAATTATCAGATATGCAGCTGCTTCTCCTGGTCTCCACTGAGCTCACTGTATGGAAACAAGACAGGCAGCATGTGCACCACACCGAGTCCAGAGCTCGTATTAACCTCGGCACCGTGGTTAAACCTGGAGAAGCGGCCAAAACATCCTACACAACAAGAAGAAATCCATAAAAAGACGCAACGGTCTCTTACCCTGTGCGATGCCCAGTGCTGCGTACACCCCCACCCTCATATGAACGTTCTCCTTGGTCTGATTTCTGTCTGAGGCGTCGTCGGTCCACTTGCTGAGCCAGATGTTGGCTCCGATGGCGGCGGCGCTCTGGCAGCCGTACAGGAAGCAGATGAGCACTGACAGCAGGGGACCGACTGCTTTCGCGTACTCCAGGTACACTTTAGATTTCACCTGGCGGGGAGGGAGAGCGCAGTCATGACAACTGCAACTGTATTCGTATCATTGATGTGGGATTGTAGTGTTGCAGTATCCACAAGTTTCTGAACGTGATCTGTGGTCAAAACCAGAAGCCGGTTTTGACGGCTTTGGTGGAATTGTATGTTACGTTTCCATGGTTTTCAGTCGTTGTCATAGTTACAGTAAACACATGGATCTATTAACGCTGGCTTTTAACGCGGATGTCCATTTGTGTGATATCCATTGTTAAAAGCTGGTGTGATGATCCATGCATTTTACAGATTTTCATTGAAAAAAAAAAAAAAAAAATCCATGCATTTACAGTGACTACCAATTCCACATCGGAAGAGCAAAACCGGCTTACGTTTTTGATGTTCGGAAAAAGGTGGATAGATGGAGAGGAAGGTCACAGTTACAAAGTAAAATAAGTTTTTAGTTTGAAGATCCCATTAGACCCAGAGGTTTCCACTCACATTGTCATGTTCAGTGCTGAATCTGAAACCTGCAGGATCAGTGATCTCTCTAGCTGCCATCACACTGATAGGCTGCTAAATTGCAAATTTGCACAAGACCTTGTTGAAGCCTATATTATTTGCATCTATTTATTTGGTAGTTTAGATGTTTTTATTGGTATTTAATACTTATTTACCATTTGTGATTAGCACTGGAGCAGTTTTAATCCTGTATGGATATGATGTCTGAGACTATGTGAATGTAGGCTTTGTGCTTTCTCTTCTCAATTGCAAACCAAACTTACCTAGGTGTACAAATAAAGGAACCTGAACCTGATGGAGGTTGGAAAACAGATGTGGTGTACTGACCCTGCCTGTTTCAGCCGTCTCTGCCTGGATCAGCTTCTCCACCTCTTGTGGTTTCTTCTTATCCGATGGCTCTGAGTGTTTTCTCTGGCTGCAGCCATGTCTCCTCACCGAGCGACACCTGGGGTTCTCTCCCTCTGCCGAGATGATGCTGATCTGCCTGTGGGAAAGAGGCAGGAACAACATCAGTGTGAACTGTGAAGTTTTTCTTTCATTCGTTTACATAAGAACCCCCATCATTTGGATCATTTGGCAGCTGTAATTGGGTTACAAACTGTTTGTAAAAACGCACTATACAAATAGAATGGCCTCGCCTTACGGCTACAAAGGTTTCATCATTCATCTCAATAAATAAGAATATCATGGAAAAGTTCATTTATTTCAGTAGTTCAATTCAAATAGTGAAACTTTGCAATGGATCTATATATCATATATTATATAGATTCATTACACAGACTGAAATATTTCACATCTTTATTTCCTTTAATTGTAATAATTGTGGCTTACATTTAATGAAAAAATCAGCATCTAAATTTGAATAAAATGATATTTAGTTGCTTTTGTGGTTTGATATGAATAGAAGAGATCAGATAATATCATCTCATATCCATCACTGATCCCTCAATCGAATCAAATAGGAATTGTATCGTGGCAGACTTTGTGATATCGACAAATATCTAATCTTGCTCCATAGAATCTATATCTATAAAATATCGTATCGTGATGGAACTTGTGATTTACAACCCTGTGCATTACTCAATGTTACAATAGCTTTGTTCAATTCATGAGGGAGAACTGGTTTTACTTCTTTTAAAAAATATTTAACTTGAAAGTCATGGTTCTCTAAATGAAGTTCTTCTTTTTAGTCTTTTAAAACAAAAATAATTCAGAGAAAGTGCAAAATGAATTGTTACCTTATAAACTTCCTCTTGGCCTCATTGATCACTGGTTCGCTGTCCACCATGTCTGTGTGGTTGCTCAGAGCATCTTCAGGGAACAACTCCTCATCTTCAATCATCTCTGTGAAACAAAGAAAGTTTTATAAACTCAAAAAAAAAACAACAACTTCATCCTGATGGTAGCTGAGGAGGAAGCAGAGCTCCACCTATGGCCTCGTCCTCCTCCACGATGTCCTCCAGGGCGTAGTTCCTCAGGAACTCTGCAAAGGCTCCGTTCTGTTTGAGCAGCTCCTGGTAGGAGCCCATCTCGGACACTCGGCCCTCCACCATCACCATGATGTTGTCCACCTGAGGCAGGAAGCTGATGCCGTGTGTCACCAGAATACGTGTCTGGAGGAACACAGCAAAAATAAGTTTAAAAAACACAAACACGCCAAATACACCAAATCTCAACCAGCTGTCATGATGAAGTACAATTTCCTCTCTGGTAAATTTCAGATCAGACCAATTCTAAGGAGTTTATTAAAAAAAGGGGGTCTTGAAGTGCATAACCAGCACATCAGGATGCTTGTAGTATGATATAAAACTAAGATTGTCTACTCAAAGATTACTACTCTCACACCTAACGTATGCTTCAATGTATACTTTTGTAAACTAAAAATGGACCTACGAAGAACCAAGAGCATTAAAATAGTACACCACTAATGCACTGATATTAATAGATGAAGTAAACTTGGAAAATATACTTAAACTTACTTACTCAAGTTTACTTGATGAAATGAACTTAAAGTAAACTACACATGCCAAGTTTAGCATGTATAGTGTTTCAGCAGTCTCACCTTCCCCTTTAGAACGCCTTCTGGACCAATCAGGTTGTCAAAGATGTGTTTGGCGACGTGGGCGTCCACAGCGGACAGCGGGTCGTCCAGCAGGTAGACTTCAGCATCGCTGTACAGAGCTCGAGCCAGACTGACCCGCTGTCTTTGGCCACCCGACAGATTGATGCCCTACGGGGTGGAGACAGAGGAGCAAACTCACAGCTGACCACCAGATCTTTGAAGATACAAATGGCATGAGGAGCTGCTGGGAGAAAACTAAACCAAGAGGTGACGCTCATCTTCTGTACCTTCTCTCCTATCTCGGTCATGTCTCCTCCAGGCAGCACCTCGAGGTCAGGGGTCAGGGCACAGGCTTCCAGCACGCAGCTGTACTTCTGCTCATTGTAGGGTTTCCCAAACAGGATGTTGTCCCGCAGCGTGGCGTTCTGTATCCAGGCCTGCTGAGGCACGTACGCTATCGATCCCTGAAGACAGATCCCACAGAACATGTCAATGCTGCTGGGACATTAATTCACCTGTTTGCACATGCTGTAAAAGCTGGCTATCGTTTCTAAGACAACCTGAATGTTAGAGGTTGTTTCACCATCAGGTGTTTTCCAGCTGGTCCCGTCTCTCTCATAGCACTGATATTTCTCATCCTGCTGCTCTGAGGTTTATTTGCTCTGAGCCCCTGTGCCGTCTTGTGTTTTCAAACAGGATCCCAGGTAAGGCTGTACAAGTACGTAATTATGTGCAATCACTTCGTTGCAGCTCAGTGTGAGAGTCTTTACAGTTTTTCTGTGTGTTTTATCTGCTACACACACTGGGTCTCATTCATGAAACATGAGCAGCACGAACTGTTCATTCATCAATCTTTTAGTAGCCATGATCTTTTCCTGACAAAATCTACACCTGCTGCTGACTGCTAGTGCTGTAAATTCAGAAATGCACAGAAATATCACTGTTGAAAATTACAATTCTAATTTGTATTGCTCTCTGTTATGTCCACAATACACTGACGTTAAAACATTTGGAGAGGGACAGGTTTTAGGGATCGGACGAGCACGTAGGATCCATCAAGGCTCCATTTTATGATGACAATAATCTGATATATGATATCAACTGGAACAACTTTCATTCCATAAATGTGCAGCTGATATGCCATGCAAAGCGTGTGTTGCTACACGTTGCTAGACGCTCGCCTGATGCACACTTGGCACCGGTTTGGATGGAGCTGTGAAAGACGACTGGTTCAGTCGTTCAGCATGGCTGCCATGCTCCTCTGCAGCAGTGAGCCGAGACAGTGAAGAGCTTCCTCCTCCTGTGGCTGTTGGAGGTTTGTGTATTTTTTTTCATGTTTCATATCAAACTATTTTTGCTTTACTTCTTCAATTGCTCTTTAAACCGAGGGCATTATATTCACTACATCTGTTACTTCCCTCCAGGCCTTTGATCTACCTGTCCCAGTCACACCACTACTAAGAGAAAAGAATCAAATATTTTTTCTGGTCTCCACTTCACCCAAAATGACTTCTATCCCCGATCTCTCTTTTTTCTCTCTTTCCTTGTTTGCGTCATGGCCGCAGGTGAACAGGATGCACCTACCTCCTTATGTGGTGGTCACGGTCTCCTTATATGGCTATTCATGGGCGGAGATCTATGCTAATTGCTGATCACCGGAGCAGCGCTGTCAATTTACGATGGGTTGGTCTTCATGATCTTACACACGTGCTTACGATCAAATCAAAGATTCCCGTAGGGTTCACAAATCCGGAGTAGAGTTTTAGTTGCATGGACTTTCATGTGCAAATCTACACACAGATTTACTAATGTTTCATGAATGAGACCCACTGAGTCTTATGTTGTATTCTAAAACTTGATAAAACGATACAGAGCTGCTAGCATGCAGTCATATTTTCTGATATGTCCCATGGAGCTTTTGTCCCCTTACGTATTATTGTTCAGCTCATCCATTGTTAGACAGATGCTAAGAAAATGAACCTGCTGGTCAGTGGTCAGTGTGTTGTATAGAAGAGGAGGTGAAGTCATACCCGGACAGAAACGTCTCCCTCCAGTTTCTCCATCTCTCCCAGCAGAGCAGAGATCAGGGACGACTTCCCACAGCCGACGTGGCCGACCACGGCCAGCAGGGAGCCCTGAGGCACCATCACGTTCATGCTACAAACACACGGTCGACAGGTTTCTCAAACAGCCTCAGGTAAACAACACGTGACATGTGCACATGCACTGTGACATACCTGTGCAAAACCGCGGGACCCTCCTTTGCCCAGCCAAACTTCCCATTGACAACAGTCACTGAAAACTCTGAAGAACAAAAAAGGTCCCATAAATCTTTCCTTTAAGAGGTGACAGTGTGTTGGTGTGTGTGGACTGTGTGTATGTTGTGATAAGACAAAAGACATTCCTGAACTGTGAGTCAACACAAAACAGCAACTTCACTACCGCCCCGGAAACAGGAGCCTACACACCAAACTGATGACTCTGAATGACACAGCATGTTTTATTATACGTCTTTACAGACTGTGTGAAGGTTATGACCGTACAAATACTAACAAGAACATGTGGCCCCACCCTGACTCTACCTGTGGTCGTGTTCTTCCTGTCCACCGAGTCCGGATCCAGCTCATCATGACTGAGGAAATTCTGGATCCGCTTCAGTGAGACACTGGCCTGAGAAGAAGTGAGAGCACACACACACTCAGTGACAATTTACCAAACAGACCAGAGGTAGGAGATGAAGAGATGAGGAAGAGGAAGAGGAGCTCCCACCTGCACCATGCTGCTGATGACCTGAGGAAGCATGTTGAGAGGAAACCTGAGGATGTTGAAGAGCGACAGCGACACAAAGGCCTTCTCTGCATCCAGGACGTTGTTCTCATCCACAGTCACATACACAGCAAACGTTGTCAGGGCAACCTGGAAGCACAACGACAAACGGCTGCATCAGTCTGTAGAGAAGTTGTCATGTCACTATCAGCAGCTGCTCAGATACACACAAAGACCTGTCTAAAGAAAACATACATGACCAAAAAATAATAATAATCAACAATCGGCTCAGGCTGAAACTCAATAACTAAAAATATAAACTAAGTGTGAGTGTGGGGTGAAGAACAACATACGGTCCTTCTGTGTACACAGTGCACTGCAGGCGAGTGAGACTGGTCTGGTTTGAGACACACACAGGTTTCTGAATATGGTTTTGCAGACAGTTCAGCAGCTTCATCCTGATCTGCAGCACATTCATGTTTCATTCATGGCTGATCATGGAGCTTTAACCACCGTCATGGAAAGCTTCTGGTCCTGTGGTCTGAGCCTACCAGGAAAGGGGCGCTGGTCCAGGCCATGGTGGACAGCGCTCCCAGGTAGGCGGTCTTGCGCAGCACGTTGAGCTCCTTCTGTCTGATGGCCAGGACCTTCTCCTTGAAAGAGTTCTCCCAGGCGTACAGCTTCAGGACCTTGATGCCATTCAGGATCTCACTCATCAGCTTGATTCGCTCGTCCTTGTACTGCATCTGCTCCACCTGGGAGGGATGACATCATGACCATTAAAGATTAAAAACATTAGCAACCAAATTATCTTTGAATAACTCATTATCATATATTATGATAGATAGATAGATAGATAGATAGATAGATAGATAGATAGATAGATAGATAGATAGATAGATAGATAGATAGATAGATAGATAGATAGATAGATAGATAGATAGATAGATAGATAGATAGATAGATAGATAGATAGATAGATAGATAGATAGATAGATAGATAGATAGATAGATTTAGGACTCTGTCTGAATTGTACATACCTGGTAGCTTCTGGTCTTCATGGCGATCACAGCATTAAAAGGGATCAGCATAATCATGACAGCAACTCCAGCTAGAACTGACGGCCCAAGGTTCTGTTAAACACAAACACAGTGAGTAAATGTGAGGATAACTCTTTTCCTGTTGGACACACAACACACACAGGCTGTAGATGAGTAACTTTGCTCCTAATGTTGCAAGTTAAGAGTTGTTTACAAGAACATATACATCAATACATTCTAATGATAAATGCACATGTTTCCAGCAGATGACAGACAGGTCTGTTGTGAGTGTGAGGGGAAGAGAGGGCAAAAGGAAGTAAAGGTGTAAAACTATGAGACGTCAGAGGTGGGCACAATCCTTAAATGTGGTCAGGACTCATTTGCATCCCCACAGCAGAAGCAATGTGGACACATGTGGTCCACTGTTTTTACTGGTGTCTAGACCAAGAACATGGATGTTGAGCACAGATTGTCATATTTGTTGATGGTTTTTCTTAGAAATATTATAACAACTAAAATGCCATACATTTTGTATAGAAAATTATCTTTTAGTTTAAAAAAAAAAAAAATTACTCAGGTTATTTTATTTTACCCAGGGCACTCTCTCAAGGTACAGTATTATATAGAGCTATGAAGGAGTGGAATGCCCTTCCGAATTATACAACAAAGAAATATGGTTAGTTTTAAAATGAAACTAAGAGATTATTATTTTGATCACAATTTTGACCATTAGTAGCCTATATTTGTAAATTGGGTCTTGGCATCCTTGTTGTGTAGTGATTCAATGTAGGAGCGGGTAATGTATGTTAAGTGTTCGTCTTGGATGTTTTGTTTTGTACGTGTATGTATTACCGTAAGTATGTGTTTTCTATTTGTATTTTTGTTTTAATGTATCAAGTATGTGTTGTGTGTTAATGGTTTGTATTTGTCATTTATTAAGATGAAAAGACCCCAGGAAGAGTAGCTGCTGCGTGGCAAAAGCTAATGGGGATCTAAATAAACAAAACAAAACAACCTAAGTTAACTATTGTTGAAAGATGGAAACAAACACTTGAAGATGTGATTGGCCAACAATGAGACCGTGGTTCCATCAGCATGTAAGAGTCTGACAGTTTACATTATGTGTGGGTGTGGCACACACACTCATACTGGCTTGTCAGACCCAGAGGGAAATGCCATGCCTTTTGTTCCACAGAGACTCAGAGACAGGGACACTTCCTGTACTTTGAACACAGACCTGCCACAGGAAGTAAAGAGCCAGCATGATCTGCAGAGGAGCAGACCACAGCATGTTGAGGAAGGTGGTGAGGTCCATGAACCTCTGAGCGTCCACAGACATCAGGTTGACGATCTCTCCCACTGTAGAGGAACGCTTGGCCGCGTTGGTTATCACCAGCGCCTGCATTACAAAGACAGTCAAAAAAAAAAACACTCAGCTGTACTCAATAGTGCAGGAGGAGTGTGTGCAGACAGACACTATGATCCTCTGTACCTTCCTATAGAGAGCTCCTATGATGGCTGTACGGACGTTCATGCCTGTAACAAAGCAGTACTGAAAGTGATGGTGGAGGATGAGGGTCTGCAGGAAGGCCGTGAAGAACATGAGGAAGGCCAGCGTGTACCCCCACCAGTCAGGAACGTTCGTCTGTTTGGTGAATAAGATCAACATCCTGTAAAAGCAAAGAGAGGGAAGTAAAACATCTGCAGCATCAACAGAGGCCCCAATCTTTTCCTACTCATGGCCAAAGGGCAAACATACAGGCCAGGGCAGATCACATGTTCTCACAGATTTTTCTTTTTTAAACACATTTTATTGTTTCTAACCACAAACAATACAAAACACAGAAACAAGACCCCCCCCCCACTCTGACCAATCAGACAGCACATGCTATACAGAGTTAGACAAGAAGAGATGCAAAATAGTTTAATTGACCAATACAATGATAATAATGATATAATGATCAAAAATAATAATAAGCAAAAATAAAAAATACAGTTCTAGTTTGTTTCCAGTCTGCAGTATGTTACCATGAGTTTAAGGCAGGTATATAATCTAGGAAGGGCGTCCAAACTTTAAGGAATAACTCATCCTTACCCTTTACAACAGCTTCCAACCTTTCATGAGGGAGGATATTAAAGATCTCCCTGTACCAAAGGGTGACACTAGGTGGAAGAGTTTTGATCCAGTTCTGCAGTATAGTATACTTTCGAGCAACTACAGTAGAAGGAGTTTTTCAAAGAGTTAATAATGTGATGCAGAGAGATGCAGGTCCCTAGAGGGACAGCCTAGGAGGAAGACCCCATGGTCTTTCTTCATATTTTATTCTAAATATCTCACTGACTACCTTTGAAATACTGTACGTGTCCAGAATCTGGAAATCAGTTTACATTCCCAAAAGTAATGGAAATGTCTCCCTTGTCTCCCTTTCTACTGTAAGTTGCACTTGGAACACAGAGGAGAAATGGAGGGGTACATTTTGTTTAAAATAACATGAGTAATATGCCGCCTGTTAAGTATCTTGTAGTATGTAGATGTGGACCTGACCAGGTCTATAGTTGCCTGCCAATCATCCTCAATATTGTTCAAGTCTTTTCCCATCTATGAGAGATGTCTGGTAAATGGTATGTAACAGAAGAACCAAGAAGTGAGTGAAATGATGATATAAACTGTTTTCTGTTTTTGCGCTCTAGGAGAAATCTCTCAGCATCACTGTAAGAGATGTTAAACTGATCAAGGAAACATGGAAAAAGCTCCACACACTGACCCATCACAGACTGAGATGTTTTAAAAAACAACATAAACTGAACTAAAATGTTCATATTAATATTAATATTTCTCAGCGCCATTTTATCAGCCAAGCTCTGGATAAAATGAGGTCACCATCTCATTATTTTATCTTCATAGACATTTGAGTTTGACCGTGTCATAATTAGTAAATGAATCAATTTCAAATGGGCGTTTGAGCTAAATTTTACTTTCCTCAAGTAGTCACTGAGAGAATGAGACATATGTATGAGAACAGCTTGTGTTATGGCATGTTACTCAAAACATACGCAAGAAAATATTCCACCTTAAAAATGTAAATGTAGCAAGCTGCCAGTGGCAGAGCCGAACAGTGAATTGGCAAAAATTTGCAAAGAAAACAACATCTAACTAACAACTAACCATAACGCTCAGTGGCAAAACATGGCTCCTGTTTCCTAGCAACCCTGATATATGTAACATCACAGCCATAGAAAGCTGGTTTTGCCATAATTAGTGGATGAATTTGTAAGTTAAGTCTAAAAGATCAGCGTGACCTTTTGAGCACCAAATTCTACTCTTGGGTCCATGTGAATGCTTGTGCCAAGTTTGCAGATGTTCTCTGAGATATTGTGTTTATAAGAATAAATGGAATAAACAAAGTATGTTGAAAGTATGATGTCTCCGCCTCTGAGGCATAAAAACTAAGAGCAGTACCACACTGTGCATTAATCAAACCAGCATGCAAAAATATGCATGCAAAAAGGCTGAAACAGGATGTGAAAACAATGGAACAATGGGAGTGTGTTGCTTTTTAAAACTTGCAAATAAAGCACACAATAATAATATAACACATTTGTTTACCTGAGCAGCTGAGGGTTGACAAAGGTTATGATGTCCTGCAGCAGCTTGAAGGCCGAGCCGATCAGAAAGTACGGCCCAAAAGCTTTGATCAGGGCACACAGGAAGGACGGCTGACGGGGCGCTGCTTTCTGATTGGACAGCAGCACTTCCACTTCCTCCGGGCTGGTGTCATCCCCTCCTCCGGCTATGTGGTTGGTGGTGGACGGCGGGGGCTTCGAGTACACAGCCTGATTGGAAAGACTCTGTTCACTGTGGAGCCAAAGGCGAGACAACGACGAGAGGTGAAAACAGGGAACTCTCATCATGTCAGCCAAACTCTTCAACTGCTATTACTCATCCTAATAACATAAACAACCAAAATAGCATCATATAACACTGCTGGGAGGACTGCAATCATATCAACAACACACACTTTGTTGGTGCATCACAACAGCATGTCATGTGACACAATAAAAGACTTGTTAGATCTGCAACACTTCAGAGCAGAAACAATTAATTGATTAATCAATTATCTGTAATGATCTTGTACATCTTGGATCAGACACATCCTTATATCAGCAGCAAGTTAAAGGGATTGTTCAACATTTTGGCAAATTGGCATAATGCCATAATCCTTAGTCTTAGAAGTAGGTTAATTACCTTTAATTGACAGTGTATGTTGTTTTTAAATTGTCGGGGCAGAGATGTGAGCTGCTCAGGTAACAGTATACAGTAGTCCCCTGTCCCTCATCACCTTTAATTGCTTATTTATGCAAACTCTGTCTCGTAATGTTCTTTATTATTATCTCATAGCGTGGTGAATGTGCAGGTCACAACTTGTCCAAGAGAGCGTTTTGGAGTTGTTGGATTGTGTATTTGATGAGTTTGATGAGGGAAAGGCATTGCGTTAGCTGAGCAGCTCACGTCTCTGCCCCGCCGATCTAAAAACAGCTTGCAACGACAATTAAAGGTGATGAGCCTAGTGCTAAAACTAAAGGGATTATGGCAACAGGCCCATTTGCCAAAATGTTGAACTATCACTTTAAGAGGAGGAGTAGAGTGTGAACTTAAAAGGGTAAGTCATCCATTCATTCATTCAGCAACAATGGTCTGAGCTGATCTGGGCTCAGCCACAGATAAAAGAGCTTGATATCACACCTTCTACAACAAATAAAGTGTGTGGACAAGCCTCCGCGTTTGACCTGACTCCAGTGAATACCTGGCTGATTGTGGACTAGGGGCTTGGCCTGTACCAACTGCCAACTGTCTATTGATGATTAACTTGAGAAACGTTTAGTCAAGATGAGATGAATAAAATAATAATGGACTTAGAATAAAGAGCCTATTACCAGTTTATCACAATTAAAAGCTGTTGCAATCAATATTTGTCAGGAAGTGACAAATCTACAGATACCCATCACCTAAACTCTTCACCACTTCCAGTAGATGTGTTTACAAGAAGCTGCCTAATGCAAACTAAACATTTGGTTCTCAGTCCTGCAGAGCAATGAGATGAGACACTGATTGCTGCTGTAGCTGCATCTCTGGCCTGCCATTGTAGAGATGGTGGTTGGTGTGGTCTAAGATGTTCTCCATCTTTACATTGGATGTGTCTCTTAACAACAGTCCTGAGTGAGTCCAGCCTCCTGCCAGTCACAGACCAGTTTGTCCAGTCAGACCTCCTCTCTGCTTCCACTGACTGATACAACACTTGTAGTATATACACTGCTTGGTACCTTGAAGTGTCCACCACCTCAGTGTCCTTCACTCATATGTTAACAGACAAGTGGCTGGGCCGTGACCTCTGGAAGTCAGTGATCTCCTCCTTGGTCTTGGACTGGAGGTATTTAGAAGGAGTCGGTTCTTGCTCCTGCTGTCAGATCCCTGTACTCATCTTCCTGTTCCTGATACACATCACCACAGCTGTGTTATCTGGGTCTTTCTGGATGCAGCAGGGCTCAGAGCTGTATTTTAAGTCAGAGTGAACAGAAACAGAGAGCAGTCCCCTGTGCTGCTCATCACTGTCTCTGAGACACAGTTCCTTCCTTCGATGATGCACTGTGGTCGTCTTGTTAGCTAATCAACGTTCCAGCACATGGAGCAGAGATCCACCCCCGTCCCTTTGAGCTCGTCTTTAACAATGAGGGCCTGGATGGTGTTAAGTGTACTTGAGAAATCAAAGAACATAACTCTCATAAAACCGCGCTGACTCATCCGTGATCTGGTTTCTTCCGTTGACCCTTGGTGTAAAATATTTTCTCCACCATCAAAGGAAAAACCATTTACAATCAAGAAAATCAACCAAAACTACAATGTACTGCACAGAGCTATCAGCAGCCTGCTGCCAGTGCATTATTCAAATTCATTTCTGAAGAGATGCTGACTTTGCGATTCACTCTGATATGTCTGCTAATCTTCTATTATCCACATTATTCATTAAGCTGTGTTCATTATTGATTAACAGAATGTTGGTTTCAGCTCTGAACCACAGAAGCACAAAACCGCCAGTAACAATGTCCCTGAGGACAATGAGTCTTACGGCGTCACCCAGCCTGTGTATCTTAAACTTGTCCAACTCGTTCAGGTTGAGAGAGAGAGGTCTCTCTCCTTAAAGCTGAGTTCAAGGCCTCAGGTTTTCAGTGAAAGGGAAGTTGTACAAACTTAAGTGTCATCTGACAGCAGCCTGAGGAGTCAGATTCCAGCAGCGAAAGAATCAGTGACAGCTGAAACTACAGAAATTCAGCTCAGTGCCAAAGGTTTAAAAACCACCAATCTCCAATTGGGATCGCAATTACGATTACTGGCTATAATTTCCTCGATATCACACGGAAGAAATAACTGCAACAGCAGTCTGTCAGTCTGCCATCTGATGCACCACCTCCTGCCGTGAGTGTAGTTTGTTTGAGCTGCAGCTGCAGCTAAAGGGAGGAAGGATGGAGTGAAAGTTGGAAAACAGGGAGGAAATGAGTGAAAGTGGAGCTGATGGCAATTTAAGTGGTGGTGAACGAGTGGAGCGGTTTATGACATGAGTCCGTCTCTGGTCGTCATGTGTTTGAAGCCTCACACCGGAGGGGTACAGTGTGTGTGTGCAGGGTTACATCTGCATCTACAGGAGCCTTGGTGCATTTTCTCAGCTCACGTCCCTGCCCTTCCGATCTCAGAACAACATGCACCAATAAATAAAGGTAATTAAACTACTCCTATGACTATAGGGTTATGACAATGGGTGAATTTGCTAAAATGTTGGAACTATCCCTTTAACAGTTTATGGGTTATCAGCAGTCACTCTAAGGATGGACCATCACATAGACATCAACTGTATTTTTCCACAGTTGAAAATAATCCCTGAAAATTACACCACTTCCTCCTTTTTGTGACGGGAAATTACTTGTCCATTTGTGTTTTTAAAGAGTGTTGAGTGTTTATTAGGAACCGACAGGGGGAAAAAACAAAGAAAGAATGGGTTATGGCATGGACAAGTGTCAAATGTCAAGGCCATATCTGACTGCTTTTTCCATGACCACAACAACATTTGCATTTATAACCAGCACACACGCATAAACACACACACACGCTATGATCAACTATACAGGAGCTTGTTGACCAGTGAAGAGAGATGTACCTCTGGCACGAACAGCTGTGTAGTCCATATACTTCCAACAATGACGCTCTGTCTTTGAATGTAAACAGCTTTTATGAGTGACAACACTGGGCTGTGCTCCAAAACAGGTACATACCTCTTGGCTTTGAGCTGCTCTTTGTCCCACTCTCTGAGGAGCTTCGGCACCATCACCTTGGAGCTGTCGCGCTGGTTCAGGGACCACAGATCTTTGGCCTCGAGGGAAACCTTGTAGCCTTTAATGGCCATACTGAGAGAGAGAGAGAGAAACTGCACTTTAATTCAATCCGGTACATTGTCCAGGCTGCATCTGCCTCCCTGTACCTCAGACCTGCTCTTATCTCATGGAGAACTAATAATAAGAATTACTGAATTTTGGTGATTGTGATTATGCACCAGTGGATTGGATTTTTTTTCTAGCATGAGGAAAAAAACATCCATTAGAAAAAATGACAATCCTCAACAGACATCATGAGACAGATGCTCTGAAACATGGTGTCTCACATGTGTCATAACTGAGGCACAAGAAAATATATTTGTAGTTTCACCAACCAAAAAACCTTCCCATTGGAGTTTTAAATCTGTGGCCCAATGCCGATTTTTTCCTCTCATGAACATGTTGACGGGAAAAAACAAATGGAATCGGATATTGTCAGATTGGATTCAGGCCCCTGATATATGTGCAAATAAATCACATATACATTGGATATCCGCCAATGCATCTGCAGTCTAAACAGACAGATCGGATATTCCCTGGCAATGTGAGTAATATGTCATCAATGATGCCTCAATAGCGCATATTGATGACAGTGTGTGTTGTTAACCTGCAGCTGGGCACTTTGGTAGCCAACCGCGTCACGCATGCGGGTCGTTTCGTGCAAGCAAAGCAGGTGTAAACGCAGATATCAGATATTTGTCACTTCAATAGAACTTATCAAATGAACTCTAGAGCGGTTTATTCTCGCTCTATAAACAAGAGCTGCTGTTATGATGAGACAACTATTTTATGTCCACTGACCTCACTGGTCCCTCTTGAATGGCAAAAGAAAGAAAGTTGTGTAGGGACGCACATTAACCGTTTGACCGTTAACAATAACAAGAACTGTGGACTAGGGTAGGCTAATGCAGCGCAGTCCCGTGAACAAAGGTCAGAGGACAATGTACACAGATGAGCCACTATTAAAAAAAAAAAGAAAGAAAAAAAAGGCGTGAAGGTGTGAAGGCAAACCGGACCAATTGAAAAAGCGCAACAATGTATTATCCTTGCGTAATCAGATAACGGACCTTTAGGTGTGAACCCGCCCTTACTGTGTTTTATAAGGTCTGCATAGCCAAAGCAAATCCCCATACTGTACTGTATGTATAAAAAAGTATGCATGTGTGTAGTTGGGAGCAGTTTTGAAGAAGCACACACCCACCTTGTGAACCACCAAAATGTCATGGTGGAGAGAAAACCTGCAGTGGTCTCAGGGCAGGGGTTCTGAGGAGACAGTGAGAACGCGGCAGAGAGGTTAAACCAGGACGAGGAGGAGCAACAACTAGTACATGACTCTGCATGAGTGATGGTGACCTGCTTTGACAGGCATGGAGGTGGCCTCACAGCGCTCTGCAACATAATACACTGTGAGGTTACACCGGACAGTGGAGGTTGGACTCACGGGGTCTGTGACGACGCTGGAGAAGAGAGGAGGTTTCTCACTGAAGCAGCAGAGGATCAGCTCACACAGCACCAGGCTGAAGTACATGTAGAAGGTGGAGAATCGCAGCTTGTCTGTCACTTCACTCTGAAATGAACAAAAGAAGTGTGTTTACAGGAAGGACAACCAGGCAGAGTACAGAGATTTTCCTACACAAATGCCTGAAAGACAACCAGACATCAAGATTTAAATAATGCATGGTGGTGGAATGGGCAGTAGTAGACTGAAACACTTTATATCAACCAGGTCTGTTCGATTAATCGTTTTAAAATCGTAATCGCGATTATTTAGTTAGGACGATGTTCTAAACGTGAAATCGTAAAATCGATTTTTTACTCTAACTGGGCCGGGTGGGTTACCGTAGTGACTTCCGCCTCCTTCCTCTCATCGCGCTCACCCCACACACTGTAAACAAACATGTCGGCATTTGCTAAGGCCAGAGAGGATTTACATCATCTACATCATCTCATCATCTCATTTACAACATCATCTTTCACATCCTTTAGAAAGTTACTGAAAAAACACCTTGTGTCATAACCTTCAGTGTTATTTTCCTGTTAAAGCAGAACTAACTTCCTGTCAGCAGATGGAGTTAGCAGTCCCCGCCCTCGTCCCTACGTCACCACATTCACGTGCATCCCTTGGCTGCACACACAGAGAGGACCGCCCCTTTATGCCGTTCTCTCTCCTCATTGGATAAAAGTTGTAGGATACAAGAAAAGTTTTCTCCTCGGCTTACAGCAGAGCAGAGTGACTGAGAGACCCGTGTTTCAGACCAAACACTCTATGTAAGTGATTGTCGTCGGAAGATATAACTATTTAAGACTTACATTAACACAAATATCCCGCTTACTTCTGCTTTAATGTTAATTATGCATCCATCTTCCTTTCTTTTGTTGTTTACGTTTTATAGTTTTTCTATGTTGCACTGTACATTTTATTGTTTATCTTGAATTTTTCTATGTTGTATTTCTAATTGGTTATCTTGAGTTTCATGTAATTCTTATACGATGGGAGTGGAACTTTGTACGAGCCCTCCAGGCTTCGTTCCCTCATTGCACTGTTTTTTTTTAACTTGTGCTAAATAAATGAATCCTAAATCCTGATTCTGTGACACCTTTATCAAAACGACTGCAGCTCCCTTGATGTGGATACTGCACTTAGCCGTTCTGATATAAGATATATTTTGATAAACAGTTCACTGCAGATTCCCAATAACTTGAAACTGTATTTCCATGCATGAAACTGGACTGAAGGTCAACTCCCATCCATTCATTTGAGTCCTCAAGACACACACACACACTTTTCTTCCGTCCTCAGCTGCACACAATCATCTAAATCAGCTGATAACGATTATGAATTGTGGCATCACTTCACTTTTCCTTTAGTCATATTTGTATGTGGACCTATTGTCTGGACCGGCCTGATTATAGCAGAACGGGGCTGCGGTGGCCTGCTGTGACCCCGGCACAGGGCTGCTCAGTCCACAGCCTCACACATTGTTTGTCTGTGTGCATCTACCAGTCTGTCTTCCTCATGTCCTACTGCCCTTGGTGTTACCATTAACACCACAGCAGCCACAAGAAATGACTTTATAGGAATGGGAATAAGAAGGAGTGGTTTGGAAATCTGAAAGCTTTGATGGTTAGACACACCTTAGCCTTAACCTTAAAAACCAGTTCCTCTTATGAAAGCACTAAAAATAAACTTATTTTCTGCCTTTATACAAGAGTTTAGTAGGTCACTGACCAGTTGGCTCCCTGCAGAAAAGGCGACTTATCTGGGAGTCTTGTAATTCCAGTAGATTATAGCTCGGCAGGTCTGAAAAGCCAGGACTCTCAGCACCTAACTCAGTAAATACCTAGGTCACGGCTGGCTATTTATTTATCAATCGCCATGCATATGATCATCAGTGTGTACTGTGGCTCCTTGTCTTTTGCCCGTGTTTGTTTCCCTACAATCTGTCCGCCCATCTCTCCTCACCGCCAGCAGGTTTTGTTTGGAGTGTGCTGTGGCTCTGTTACAGAGCCACGCAGAGCTGGAGGTGAGATAAGTCTGCTCTGAACAACAGGCCCACTATTCCCTCTTCACTCTCTGCTTAGTGGCGTCCTGGGCTGACCCTCCAAAACATCTACTCCACTTTGAGCTGCATACTAACTACTGAGACGGCAAGAAAAGGGGGAGGAGGGAGGGGGGAGGAGGAGGGCTGGAGGCGGACTTGACTGATCAAGCGTTCTCAAACATGGAGAAGACTGAGCAGGAGAAGCAGGATAACAACGAGGGAGGAGATGAGATGACGGGCGATCGGGTGAGGAGAGGGTGATGTTGCTCTCACCTGGCTGGACGCCTGCAGGATCTTGGAGCGGAAAGGCACGATGGCGCACAGCACCGACAGGAACCAGAAGATGAAGAGGACCCCTGAGGACTGAACCCCACGTAACCTTTCAAACTGGATCAGGAATGTGGCCAGCAGCTGAGGGAGAGAGAGGAGGGAGGGGGGGACGGAGTTACATTAGCCAACAGAATCATAGTCCGACTGGGTCAGTCTTTCATCAGCTGCTGTGTGACCTGATGTGGCCTCAGGTCTCCGGCACGCTGCTCTGTCCGACTCCCAGCCTCAACGACCATGTTTCCATCCACACGTTTTTATTCGCATTAAGCAATATCGAATTAAAAATGCCTTATGGAAACAGTCAAATTTGATTAAACATCATGAATAGGGTTGCAAAGGGGCGGGAAATTTCCAGTAAATTTCCGGTAAATTTCCAGAAACTTTCCAGGGGAATTTTGGAAATATTCCAAATTATGGGAATTTATGGGAATTATTGGAAATTGGGTGTAATTTAAACAAACTGTGTCGTATCCAAACATGAACGTAAATATTTTGTTTTGTCATAAGAAGACATCCATGCAATACAAATGCAATTAAAAACATGACATTTTGAACAGATTTATTTGTGAGTAGAAGTTTATCAAGTTTTAATTCTTGTATGAACAATTAATTATTTTACTGAACAACAAAACATGAATGTTGGGAAAGAAAATAGCCCTCAATAGCCCTGCAGTAAGCAGTGCGCTGTGTGCATGTGGTTGAGGAATAGCATAGATATTCAAGTGTACAAGTAAACTTAAATCTGGTTGTTTTATGCTACAATATATTTTCCCCAATGTCAATGTTATGTCAATTCCGCTCAGTATACAAAGAAAGATGCAGGTGAACAGGACAGACTGGCTTCATGTGAAGTGTCACCACATCCCAGAACAGTTTGAAGCGCTGCCCTTCACAAACCACCTCCGGTGTCTGTAGGATTTAACATGCGGTGCGTCTGCATCTGCATGAAAGCGGTGTTTAGATGACAGGCATGTTGCATACACCAGCCTACAGCCTAGAACTTCCCTATTTACCAACTCAACTTGGCTGGCGTGCGTATGGCTCAGTGGTTTCCAGGCAACGACTCCAGCAGCTGGTCACACTGGGCCTGTGCACGGCCCGACCTCAGATAATCGGTTAAAGATGAAGGATGAATGTCCTTCTATTTTGTGATTTAGTACAAAAATGAATGGTAACACCTTAAATTGCAAGAAAACGATTCGATGATACAGCAACATGATCGCAAAACAGCACATGATTACGTCATTACACACGACTTTGTATTGGATTTAAAGGTCTGAGATGGAAATGCACTTGAACCAGTATTATTCGCATTAATACTTTTTTTGATCTTCAGATAATTGGATCGACAAGTGGATGGAAACATGGTTAGTGTTACTGCTGCTGGGGAACACAGGCACCAAACAGTGGAACGTCAGACAGGAAGTAAAGACTACTGACGACTGTATCCAGTGTGAAACAGAGTCTGGATCCATACGACATCCCACAGTAACTCTGAGCAAATGTTGTTTGTTGGTCGTGGTCACCGGGGCCAGTAGCCACGTCCCTCTGAAGCCTGACAGACGAAACCTGTCCTCACCTGCTCGGTGACCGAGTGGGACAGGGTCACAATGGTTTCAAGAGGAATGGGACAGAACTGATTTCACATTGTTCATTACCTTGACCTTGTAAAGAAAATAACAATCACACCTGATGAAAGTGGATTTGGAAGTTATCATCATGTCATCATATGATAGATCTTGTCTTTTACTAACATTTCTTGCTAACATTAGTGCTAGCTCCTCCTGTTTTATGTTGGTGGTTGATCTTTTTTTACAGTCCTGGTTAGGGATGTCACGATTATAAATTTTCTTGGTACGATTATTGTCAGAGAAATAATCACGGTACTACGATTATCACGATTATTATGCATTAATTAATTTTACAACACTATGAATGTGTAAAATCAAATATAGTCAAAATATAATTACATTACTCATTGTTTACACAAAATATTTCAAAGTATCTATTAATATATGACCAATTATTAATCCGCAGGGGAAATGTTTGAAATATTCAGGTCATAAATTGTCATCTATACCAAATGTTTGCATTTATTTTAATCGTTTTTTGTTTTGTTTTGCTTTTTTTTTTTTTATTAAAAATGACACACTAACATTTAAATTCCTACCAATTCAATGTTACGTTAGTTAAATGGACCAGTATCTGTGCATTTACCTTTGTTTTTACTCACATCTGCCAATAAGGTTCCAACATCAAATTTTTGTGAAAGTAACGGTATTTAGGAATCCTGTGGTTACCAAGGTAACCCTTTGGGTAATTTCCTCAGGCAACACAAATGTGGACTTATGTAAAATGTGAGGAAAGATCTGAAAATGTCCTGGTGCCGTCCATGGTTTGCCTGCAGCAGGACTGCACCATGTTCTCATGTCCTGGGATGGCTAGAAACACAACAGCCATGGACTGATCCCAGAACAGTAATAACTTTACTGTGCAAATGATTGAGTGAATTTGACCCAAATGACTGTTATTACGTTGACTGTTGAAGGTTTCTCCGAATTGATTAGATTGATTGAATGATTATATATTCTGGTAAATTGAAACATGATGAAAGGTTTTTTTTCTCATACACAAATCAAGTTATGTATTTAGGCATCACTCAGTGACCTTTGTGTTCTAAAAATTGTTGTGTCACCAGAGATAAATGATGAAATTCCTGGCCTGATATCTAAAATTTAATATCTCAATATAGTTCTGCCCCACCCCCAGTCCAGTATTGGAATATCATACAATGCAATGGACAAAACGCAAAAAATAAATTAACTATATTAATTGTTTTTGTTAAATGTAATAATAATAATTATGAAAAATGATGCATATTCAGGCACATACTGTGGTATTACATAGAATTAAATACTGGCCCAAACCTACATTAAAGCACCAACAGCTGAAGAAGAAGAGCGTGCAGTACTACATACATTGAATTTATAGACAATTACTGTGACATCATATAGTCCACCACACAATACCTGATATTCCTGTTTACCATCTCTACAGCTTTCTTGTGTGTGTGTGTGTGTGTGTGTGTTTCATCTTCAAAGAACTACACAAGAAACAGATTCCTCCCAGTTCTCAAACAGGATCAGTTTTCATGACCACTCAGTGTCGACGTTTTGTTGTAAAATGCCGTCTGAAGAGTCTCTCTCTCCACAAGAACAGTGCCTCTCTCATCATCAACATTAATGTGTTTGTGAGTGAGGCCCAGGAAACATAAACTGCTTCAGATCACAGACTGTGTGTGCATGACATGTGTTGTCCAGGTGTAGTTTTGCGTAACAGTGTGTAGTGTCATTGAAGCCTGAAGCCTCCTGTGTAAACAGAGTCTTGTTGCTAATTCACTTCACTGTGGAGAAGAGCTTTTATCTGCTCAAGCAGCCAAGTTTGTCCCAACTCATCACAGTCAGTCTGGAACCAGTATAAAAACCAGAAGCAGTGATGTGGAGACCTGTAGCCTCCAGGTCACAAACACAGAGAACACACAGTGAGCTAGAATTTTCATTTACATGTGCAAATTTTGGAAAGAGGAAGATGAATTTGTTTGTGAAATGAACAAACAAACAAAGCTGAATTTGTTACTTGTAAGACTGAGTAGTTTATATATATATATATATTTATATATATATATATATTTGTTTGTTCATCACAAACTGAAGAGATTTGGTCGACGGAGACATTTCACCTCAGCTTTTCCAACATAGATCCAAGAAGGAGCTCCGCTTTCATAAAAATCATTTTACAACTAGTTTGTCAACAGAATTAAACTTGTCTTAAGCCCTATTCGCACGGGATTAGTATTACCTGGGGACCTCTGGTAATTTGTAATAATTGCGGAGGACGTCTGTGATCTTAATCCCATGCGAATGTGCCATGTCAGTAATTTGTGAAGTAAAAATTCCGCAAATTACCTATATATTTCACCAAAGACCGACGTCCCGTGGTAAAACTAGTCCCGTGCGAATCTGCATCTCAGTAATTGAGGGGCATTTTTTGTTTTTGTTGTTTTTATTGCGCGCCTTTTCTACTTCTTCCCCGGGTTGAAACCATACTGTACGGGCAACTGGAGGTTGCGGTGGAAATTATGAGCGGCATTATTTTTGCAAACACGGGCTCGTATCGGTGCTGGAGACCCATTCGAACCATGGCTCGCCCCACACAGCTATCCGTTGCAGGGTTTCCTTGCCGCCATCTCGCTTTCGCACTGCACACGCGACAATGGATTGCGACGTGCGCGCGGTTTTGACGTCACATCCGGGCCGTAAATGTCAGTAATGTCAGTAAATTCGAGTAAAATACAGACTTCATTTATCCCATGCCAATGCACCGCAAGAAACACAGACATGGGGGGGTAATTTACAAATCACCAGAGGTCCCCAGGTAATACTAATCCCGTGCGAATAGGGCTTTACTAACAGGGTTTGTTTTTTACAATGCAGATTTGTTGGCCGTGTCCTGTGATGACATCTCTGTATTTGCATGTAAAATTTGTTTGTATAATTCCAGAGTAAAATTTGCACGGAGGGACAATGCTGCTTTCAAACAGTTATTCAAAATCATGTATTAGTTGCAGGTATGACTGGTGAACGTGTCGACCACAAACTCAGTCTTTGGACCTCGGAGAGCTGCTGATGAGTGTGAGATGAAACCGCAGAGTCACACACTGTCTCGTTGTGGACTGATGATGGACAGTTTAAAAAGCTCTCACCATGGTCATGCCCAGAACCAGCGGGGTGATGAAGTAGATGGGCGGCTGGTTATGTCCCTGCCGCAGCTCGTGGAATGTGTAGAAGAGATCCGTCCAACACACGACCCACAACAACAGGCCGAACACCTGGGAGACAGAGAGACAGAGGACACATGAAAAACACAGGAAAGGAAGGGAAGTCCTGTCCACTGCTGGTCTGGAGCACCTTCAACATCATTATTATAAAGTACTGATCAAACCACATGGATAACAGAGAAAACTGGAGATTGTTTCAGCTAGTAAATCTGCATTATGTACATTTAAAGTGTTCGTTGGTTGCAGATCATAGCAGGAGAGTGAACCTGACCACAGATGAGTTGATCATATTTTAAACTACTGTAGCACATACTGCCATCACCACCATGCAGGCACATGCTGACAGCCAGCTGAGAAAAGGGATAGAGAAAAGATTTTATTTAACTAACTGACAGTCAGTTACATACTGTAGATCTTAAAGGGGAACTATGTCAGTCCAGTCTCTCCTCCTCTGTGTTGCTAACCCTCCTCCTGGCCATGTGCAGTTGTTTTTAATGAAGTCGCAGAGAAATCAATCCATGGAGTGGCGGTGGATAACGTTATTTATCATAAACAATGTTACAATGTGTGAAAGAAAAGAAAAGAAAAAAAAAACCTGAACCTTGATTTTTGTGAGTCTTTAAGTCATGTGAGAAAGCTCCAAAACCCACATGGAATGGACAAACTGAGGTTACTGACATCCTCCATTCAGACAGCAACATGACAGAGCCAGTGTGTTACGCTACCACAGCTTGTGCTGCTTAACTGGAGCTTAGCTTCACCTCCGACTGCAGTGGAGTTTCTCCTTTGAAGTGATGTTTCCAATAGCTTCATTTATTCAACTCAACATGACAATTTAATAATTCAGAACACAAACGTTCACCTGCTGTTTAGTCCTATGGTAATTACAGTTCACCACATCTCCGCTATTATCTGATGTTACTTAGCTGCACGTTTTGATGTGTCACAGGTGTGCTCTGTTTTGTAGCAGAAGAACGGGTTGTTCACTAACCAGAAGGTCGGTGACCTTTTTTTTTTTGCTTCTCTCCTTTGTGTGTGTTTTGTATTGTGATATTCTCTTGTGTCCAAAACTAATTTCTCCTAAGGGAGACAATAAAAAGCAACTAACTATAACTAACTAATGTGAGTGGATGGGTGAATGTGACAAACAGCCTTGAGTTGGTCCTGGAGACTAGACAAACGTGCAAGTCCACAAAATTGCTGAGTAAATGAATGAGTGAATGAAGTCTCACCGTTTTGAACCGGTTGAGAATGGACACCATGATGTAACCTTTGTTGTTCTTCTTCAGATAAAACAAGTAGATGGGGAAGACGGCCCACAGGAAGATGCACGGCAGCCATGACAGGACCGTCAGCTGGAAACACTCGGGGAGGTCGGGCCGGTCTGCGTAGAACGTCTGATTGGCTACCTGCAGAGACACACACACAGGAAGTGGAGCGGAGCTTCGGTTGACTGAATAACATTACACTTGTTATCAGAGAGGTCCATGCAGCTCTATCTGAGCCTGCAGCCCTGCACACTGACCAGACACGTAGCATCAAGCCCTGCCGCTGACAGCAGAGTCTAAACAATGCGTTTACACAACCTCCACCCACAAACACAAACACACACACACACACCAGATGTTTATCCTTGAACTGAAGTCTGTAAACACTTTGAGACCATTGCCCTGAGGGGGAGGAAACCTCAGAAACATAACAACTGCAAACTTTCAGTTTTTCAGCTTCACCAGTCGAAACTGTCCATCGAAGCAGAGAAGCCGATGTGACCGTCAAAGGAGCTGTCGTCATAGAGACAGAGTTTTTCTAGTTAATATAAGTTAATATGTGTCATGACTCATGATGCTGTCAGTCATTGAAAACTAACTATGCGTTGGAATATTTTGACCGTCACCACACACTGGACCAGCTCAAGCTGATGTCAGCAGCTTGAATGAAAAGTTTGTTTGAAATTGTTTTTTTCCCATTCATCATACCAAAAGATAAAAGTGTGTGATTCATTATTTAACTGATTGAGGACAGCGGAGGAGGAAGTTTCAGTAAACATGACTCAGCAGTTTTTTAGTGTTCCCCTGCACAAACTGACAAGGCCCACCCACAGATGGAGCAAGATAAACACAGCTGCCAGCCTCTCCATACATCACCACACCCACCTGTTGAAGAGGTGTGTGATGGGAAATAGGTGAGGGGTAAGTGCTGGTGTGTGTGTGTGTGTGTGTGTGTGTGTGTGTAAGATGATGAACTCCATCACTCTTCCTGACAGCCTGGATAAAGCAATATGGCTTGTTACATTAGTATAAGTTAGAGGCTTATTTGAAAGTCATTCAAAAACTCCACATGAAACAGGAGTATAACAGTGATAATATCACATATCATATTACATTGCACAGATTATTAAATTTTTTAAAAATATATATATATACACACTGTATATATTATTATTTATTTTTTTCCCCATAATTTTAGACACGTTCTTTCGAAATACATCCATTACAAAAATAAATAAATAAATAAAAATCTCTGTGGCTGCTACTAAACGTCTCTGCTTGTCAAAATGACTCCATCCAACCTGTGGGTAGCTTCCACTTCAAACCTGCTTTCTGTGTGACCTCAGGAGCTCTGAGCCTGTAGAAGCCCTCGCAGATTACAAACCCTTTATTCCATTTCACAGACTTTCAGTGCAGTTATCAGTCCACTTAAGACCTGAAACCTGAGACTCCAACAAAAGCAGAGATTAACAGGGTGGGGTGCAGCCAGGACAAATGGTAGGAGGAGGAGGAGGAGGAGGACGAAGAAAAGGAGGAGGCTCCACTCAACCGGGCAAAAACCTGAAAGAACAGAGTCGGAGAGACATCAGCAAGTCCCAACGCTTGTTATCATCATCATCAGAGCTCCATGAGACAACGATCACTGTTCACGCAACCTGCGTCAGATCCAATCAGCAGCTGCTGGTTTTACAACAGCTAATACAAAACTGGTTTCAAATCTGTGTCTGGCTCGGCAGTCGGCAGTGAACCAGTTACTGGCTCTGGATACTCATCAAACATGGCAAAACTGTTATGCAGATGACACTCTGCTATAGAGCCAGCTCAGACTAACCAGTTGTCTTCAAGGCATTAATACCTGAAAGACCAGCAATTTACTAATTAACTCAAACATTGAAATTAACTAACGTTCAATTATTGAACTTCTCCCTAAACACCTTAGAAACACATTAGCTGATGATATAAGTATTCTCGGTGGCCTCCAGTGCCATTTTCAGGACATGACCTTTACATCACACATACAACAAGTCTCTGCCAACATTAGGGAAATGAGAAACATGCTGTCAGAGAAAAACCTCCAGCTGACTGAAAATGCTGCAGCACAATCACAGACAGGACCTGGGGAAAGAGATCACACCTCTCCTCTCCTGTGTTCTGCAAATCCTCTCCTTTACCTACAAGGCCAATCACGGTGACACCACTGACCATCCAACAGAACTCTCCACTTCTTTAAATGAATTTGTTCTCCTGCCAGTTGCTGAGATAGGAGGCTGAGCCCTCAGCTCTCAGGACGTATCAGTTCTGTCTGGAGCAGCACATATGACAACACCATTAACATAGTTTATATAGCTGGTTATGGTCTCACTCTTGCTCTATCCTCCCTCTCTCTTTCTCCTCTTCCCTCCCCTGTCACAAGTGTTCCTCTTTGTGGGAACTGCTGGATCTCTCTCATTAATACACTATTACCCCACCCTGCAAATTGCCTGATGATTTGGTGCAATACAAATAAAACTGAACTGAATTGAAAGCGTACTTTCAATGGAGAAAAATCTTCATCACAGTCCTATCCTTTTGGCAAATTGGCCCATTGCCATAACCCCTATAGTCATAGCAGTAAGTTTGTTACCTTTAATTGTCGGTGTAAGCTATTTTTAGAACAGCCGAGCTGAGCTGCTCTGAGCTATGCTACGGAAACTAATGGGATTTCTTGGTTTCCCTCATCAAACTCCTCTAAAACAACTCTGTCCCGTAACGTTCCATTATTATCTCATAGCGTGATGAATGTGCAGGTCACAACTTGTCCAGCAGAGCGTTTTGGAGTTGTTGGATTGTGTATTTGATGAGTTTGATGAGGGAAACCAAGAAAACCCATTAGCCTCCGTAGTGTAGCTCTGAGCAGCTCACGGCTCTGCTCCGCCGTTCTAAAAATAATTTGCACCGACAAATAAAGGTAACGAACCTACTCCTACAACTATAGGGATTATGGCAATGGGCCAATTTGCCAAAATGTTGAACTATCCCTTTAAGATGTCAAGTATGTGAGTATTGTCAGGAAGATGTACATATAGAATTAAGTGTTGAATGAATCTAACCTGTAAGTGTTACTATTACATCATCATATCATTAGATTAGATTAGTGTTGGTCATCCACAATGTCAGATGGGGGTCAGTGTGTGTCTGTTTTTCAGTCAGAGGTCCCTGAGCGAACACACAGCAGCCGAGCTGCAGCTGCAGCTGGGATGAGCAAAATGATTTTTATTCTGCATTTTACGACCATGGTCATGAAAACACTAATCTAATCAATTCATCTCTGAATGGTTGGTTAGTGCAACTTGGCATCAGCAGGGACCTGCTGGTGTGAACAGAGAAGATGAGAAAACAAAACAGTGTGACTCAGTGAAATAACCACACACACACACACACACACACACACACACACACACTGGAGTTACAGATCAACACAGCCAGATTTTGTTTGTCTGTTTTCCTGACTCATTCAGCACACTGAACTTCAATCCCACATTGTCTCATCACCACCTCAGATAAATTCAGTTTAGGTCAGCATTTCTTCAAACACTGTGACCTTCAGCTCCAACAGAGCTGCTGCACATCCTGACATCACAGTGAACCCGACCTTTCCATACAACTCGCTTTATTTGTGAAGACAGTTGTATCATCATGTCATCAACATCTTGCTGTAGCCAAAAATGTTTTTGTGAGGTCACAATGACCTTGATCTTTGAATTCTAAAATCAGTCCATCCTTCTGTCAAAAGCTGCGTGACAGTTCATGGACCACATCCCTCAGAGGCTGCATCTGAAGACTGAATGTCCCGCTTCAATTGTGTTTTTCTTTTCCAACATACATAAAGTTCACTGCCTGCCAGTAATGAAAGCAATCACTGACAGAGTCACTGTTGAATCTTAGTGCTGCGTTTCAAAGCAGCAGCTGCTATCAGTTTGGCCTTTCTGCTCTATAACATCTTCAGAGGACTAGAGCTGTGTATTGGACAGAATGTGGAGATACAGTCCATATGGATGATATGAGATGTTGCAGTATATGTGGATACTGTAAGCAAGGCTATGATAGTGTATTTAAAAATAAATAAAAACATCTCTTAGTATAAGGAGCACAAAATATTATATGCACAAACAAATACAGGTCATTTGACTCATTTCTCAGTTCCTGTATCAATAAATACTTTTCTGTGTAAACTGAACAGAGTAAATTAACATCTGCTTAAGTTAGAAAAAAATAGCACTTTTATTTCTGCAATCTTAACAAAGGGATCACCATCACACAAAGATTAAACACAAAACCAACGTCCGTCACCATGTAAACTATTGACAGAACATTATCACAGTATTTAAGTGTATCAACATTTTCCTACACCACTATGAATGACCTCATCCTCCCCCCAGACCGGAGACACAGCTAAAGAGAAGGTGCTGTTGAGATATCAAAAGAGTCTGGTTTTAAAAAACGCTCCATCTGTGTCTGCACTGGGATCAGATGAACCTGGACCGGGTCTGACTTCACTTCCACTTCCAGTTCTTTCTGCAGCAGGCCGGTGCGGATGGAAGGATGACGACAGTAGAGACGGCAGGAGGACAGGAACTCCTGCCGTCATGTTTGCTCACACTGGCGTGGGAAACATGTGTGATTCATGTACAGTAGATAGAGCGGATCAGCAGATTCCTCAACCGCACATTTCAGCGGATTATGCGGAATGTTGATTCAGACGGAGTTCAGCATTTTACTTAAAGGGAAACTTCGTTTTTTTTCAACCTGGGCCCTGTTTTCATATGTTTTTCTGTATATGTGAGTGATGGATAATACAATTATTGAGGTGGCTCCAGTATTGAGCAGGGCAGGCAGCCTGCAGCCCAGCTAACGCTCTTCAACCGGGCAAGTGGCTCCTGTCAAAGTTCGCCCTATAAACGTGCATTTTTTTCACACTGACAGGCTCAGATAGTTACAATGAGTGTCCGACAACATACTATAAAGGATAAACGAACGTAATAGTCTCTACCTTTAGCTGGAGGTCGCTGTTTGTTGTGATCTGTGTCCAAATCTCACCACGCTAGAAATCTCGTTCTGAAATCTCGCGATAACTTGCGGCAAAACACAGGTGGGGAATACTGTTACCTGACTGAGGTGAAGAGAAACGACCGGAGAATTTACAAATTGTAGCAACAAAATGTTGGGCCACTCTTCGCGCTGCTTTCACAGAGCTTTCACAAGTTAGGACTGGCTGTGCTACAAATGGATGCCGACACTCCTGTCGATGCACTGCGCCGTCGCCATGCCGACCACAGGGTCTGCTGTGACCACTTTGACCGGGATGACTACTGCCAGTCAAAGAAGAGACGTGCTAAAGGAAGAGACATAAGTTCGTTTCTCCTTTCTACGTAGCATGTTGTCGGACACTCATTTGTAACTATCTGAGCCCGTCAGTGTGAAAAAAATGCATGTTTATAGGGCGAACTTTGAAGAGCGTGATAAAAACGCAGACAGGAAGTGAGTGAGACTGTGCAGACTGAAGGTGATAAATCAAAGCCAACACGCAACAACTAGCCTATATACACATACACGGGTCTGGCAAACTTTTCACTCTTTCTAAAATTCAACTTTCCTTTTTTGAGAAGTTGGTAGGTCCTCCTCAGTCACCAGTTCACAAGGCATCACAAGGCAGCGTCCCGACATCCTGGGGTCACAACTACCGTTTCACAACTTCTCAATTCCTGATTTTCTGCTGCGTCAACAGTTCAGATCAGGAAACGCACTCCACTCTTACAGGAACACTAATACACTCTGAGACAGGGGCTCAAACAATGTCCAGCATGTAGGCATTACTCTTAACCACACAACTGGCTGCCCTGTCCAGAGCTGATCCCCTGAAACACTACTTTACATCATTCACCCTCCCCCCTCCCTTTCTTATCCCTTCTTCTTTAACCTCCCTATTCTCTGTTTTTATTTCCAATATGCCTGCTCAACACCCCCTCCTGCAACTCCACCCTCCAATCTCTGGTTTGTCTTGTCTCAGTTTGTTTGTTTGTTCTGTAATCGCCCTTTGTCCCATACGGTTTTGTACATGTCTAACCGTCTTGTAACTGTCTGGTAATGTGTGTTTAAAAGTTCATTAAAAAGAAAAACAAACAATTGGCTGGCCTTTGCTGCATGTCATACTCCTTCATAATAAAGTCAGTAAAAGCTGAACAAATATCTTTCAAGTCACATCTCTGCACACACAGCTCAGTTAATGATAACACACCTCGACTAACACAACTATTGTGAAGCGCTGGAGATCCCCCCCACACACGCCCTGGTCTTCTCATGTACGACTTCCTAAATCACCACTACTTCCTCTTTCTTGTACAGTAGTTCCCAGATTACACTCTGTCCCTCCTCCTGCTCTTTCTCTCCATTCACAGCTGTAATTCAAGCTGCCGCTGACGCACCCAGCTGCTTTATAATGCTCCTGATAGACAGGCTTTACACCAGCCTGCTGCTGTACTGGCTGTCCGCTCTAAGCCCGGCCCGCCACCCTGTTCATGCAAATCATATCCATCCATCCGTCCATCCATCCATCCATACATCATGGGCCTACTACATGTTTGCTTCTGTGTGTGTCACAATACTGTAACAACTAGGGCTGGGAAGATATGCTTTTCTCCCGATTCGATTCTTCTACGATTTTTTGGATGCCAAGTCGATTTGAATCGCAATTCTACGATATTGCCGATTTTTAGTCTGCATTTTTAACACTAGTGAAACAGTTGAATGATTGTCTACAGACTATTCCAGGAACCATATTTCTCCCAAAAATACACATCACATGTAAGTCAGTTTTTAAGATTTATTCAGCAGCAATATATATGCTTACTCTCTTTTCAAAAGCCTGGACTGCATAAAAGAGGCAAAAATAAAAGAGTATAGAAAAAACAGGCTTCTGAAACCTTTCTGACAAAATGAGATATAGACTGAGGTAAACTGCTACATTTTAACATTTATCTGGAGCCTATAAATTAACATACTCCATTATAAAGTGAACTTAAACCCTTTTCAAAACCTGGACTCTCTGTATGTAAAAAAGGCTAACAAATGCACATTGCACAATATATATATATATTTTTTTTAAGTTTTAATAAAATATCAATACTTATGTGAATCGATTATTTCTCCCACCCCTAGTAACAACTGTATGTATGGTTAGAACTGGAGGTGGGAGATGAGGCCAGATCTCCACTGTAACTCCAGTGTCTTGGATTGCAGCTGACGACCCACAGTGAAGATGTTCCACTATGCTGCTCACAGACGCCTCAGAGAACAAAGGCAGCTGACCTGGCTCTCCTCAGCAGTCATTTACATCCAATTAAATATCAGCAGCTTTTAATGATGCAGTCTGTTTCATCTTGTGCAACATAAGGTCATGACTCATGTTGTATGAGATCTTCAGATCCACTGCTCCTGTTCGGACCTCCTTTGCTTTAATATTTGAAACAGGAAAGCTTCAAAGAGTTTCACCTCAACAACATATTTCTACATTTAGAGAACAGGTTGATTTTTTCCACTTACAAAACTGCACTACTCTCTTGGTGGGTTTACATGGAGACTTTTTCCTCTTTCTGATTGAACTCATTCCTATCGAGTCTTTCTGGTCAACTGTTTACACAGGACGAAGCTGGTTCAGACGTGTTCGGGCCGAAATTATATCTACAAATGACTCTGGTAATTTTTCCTCTTCGTTTTGGTCTGGCTGGGTTCAGGCCAAGAATTAATGCTAATGAGACACATTGGGTGTGGTTGAATTTTAATTTTCAGGCCTTTTGGGAACTCTTGTAATCAAAACATCCTGCGACTGATCAGAGATGGAGATCTATGGTCTGATTAGAACAGTAGTTGTTTCATTCAAGCATTTGCAAGTGAGGAAACGTCACTATGCATTCGCAGAAAGAACGGAACCAACATTCTGCTCTACATGATATCATTTTCATTTCCTTCGGTTTAAGAAAAGGTTTATTCTACCTCTCTGCAACCAAATTAAATTCCATTCACTCTGGACTTGTTTATTCTGATTGAGCTGTTTATATAGAGCATTTTCATTCGGTTTGGACTCTGAACCGATTCTAATGGGAAAATTTGGCTCCATGTAAACCCAGCTCTCTACAGCCACGTCTGGAGCATGGAGCGTCCATCTTGAAAACACTGTGTGTAGCGGCAGCCTAACTGTCTAAGCTCGGCCTGACTTGACTGATACACTTTAAGATCTGCCTCAACAACTTTCTCTTGTATGGCCATCATGTTTGACTCAAATAATGGAGCTGTGGGCTTTGTCTGCCTCTGCGTTTCTCACCTTTCACAACCACTGAGGCTACAAACTAAGTCTGTGGCCAAGCCTCGGTGTTGAACCTGACTCAGTGAGCAGGCCCTGTTGAATTCTGGGGGATTAGCCTACAACTGGCTGGAGTTTGTTTGAAGTGGACGTAAACAGCAGCAAACAGTGCAGGTCACCTCAGCCGACCTGGAAAACAACCAGGCCTCAGAGTAATGTCAGGCTGCTCCAGACTTAACCCTTCATGAGCCAACACACTGCTGCAGAGCTGCTGGTGTGTACACCCATACCCCACACACACACACACACACACACACACATACATACACAGCTCCAGAGGTACAATGCTGCAGCAGTGGAAGCTTGTCATGTAACACTGATGACAATCTCTCCAGCTTCAGACTTTGTTATGACACATTTAAAGCTGCACTGGTCTAAATTTGATGAACAGATAAAAATGAAGGTCAAAAGTGATGAACCTACAGTGGCCCTGAAGGCTCAGTTTACTGCAACTTCAGAAATGAGACAAATTCATGAAATATCTCCATCAATGCGTGAACGTGTCACATGGGTTCCAGAGACTTGGAGCCGGCGGTACAGGCTCCACAGCTGCATATCTGAGCCTCAGGTCAGGCAGCTGATCTTTAACAGGCTTAACCTGAGAGTCCTGGTCTGGCTGTCCCCTGCTGTATGTCTCTCCATGTCCTGCTCTGTCCTCTGTCTCCTTTTCCTGAGAGTACTATCAGTAAAAAAGCCAGTGCGAGTCCAGGAGCAGAACAGCAGGCAGTGGAGCAAACCATTGATCCGGGGGGGGGGGGGATCTGTTGAAACTTTAATAAGGACTGTTTTGCATTGACAGCTTTCAAAACAAAAGCATTGTAACTATTATATGACTTCAACACAGTGACAGTTAGCATAGGTTATTTCAGCCTATGTATGCTTACAACACAGAGGAAGTGTTTTCACCACATGCATTGCTATTACATCAATAATACATGTAAACCACAAACCTCACAAAGCCTCGAACAACAGGTCTGTCCCAGCCTGGTTCATCACTCACAGGAAACTTTCCTGTAGTTGTGCGTGCTTTGTAGCATGTTTGTGTAATTGGTTGTGTTTATTTGCAACCCATGAAATGGATGCAGATTTTTAGGACATGTTACATCCTGTGAATTAGGGAGTCCGAGCCCGATGGGGCTGGGGACCACGGTTACAAGGCACCCTGCAGGAACTTAGATTCTTATTGATTCTGGGGGTGTGTCACGGTTCGGTGCACACAGTCACACGATGAATAAAAAAAGTCCTCACTCTTGGTAATGAGCCTCAAAGCTGCCAGCAACCGTCATAACAGACGAAGAAAAGAAGTGATGAGAGTGTGAAGTTAGAGGAGCTGCCTGCCTCATTCATGTCACCGCTCGCGACTGGTTGACCGGACAAAGTGTGATATTTCACAGATGTGCGGCGCATTGCTAGAAATGCATCAAACACATTTGATGTCAATCACTGGTGCAAGGAAAAAGACAAGTTGTGTGCAACAACTTATCCCCACTGTTTTAAAGCCTATTGACATGAACACAGACACCACAAACATCACCAAAGCAACTGGCATCTAGTCTAAATTAACTGTGTAAACCAACATTGATGTTAGTTTCTTGTTGTTTTTTTTAATAATAGTTGCCAGTTGTCAAGTGCAAGTTTTTTTCCTCCATGAATGGTATTACAACACTCCTAATACAGAACACAACAGACAGATTTTAGTTTTACATTCAATTAGTGTCTGTTGTACCGAACCCGTACCGAACCGTGACTTGTGTGTACCATTACACCCCTAACTGATTCCATTCAGATGTTGATTATTATTCCCTTTTTTCGACAGTCAAAGTCAAAGAGCAGCGTAAACTGTATATACCGGTATGTATGTATGTATGTATATATAGTAAGAGATGATGCAGTACAACTCTGAGGGCTGATACAGACGGCTGCATGGACCTCAGACAGAAACCTGGGCCCTAAGTCCAGTTGGTGCACAACCTGTCAGGCAGAATCTCTAGACAATGCTGACAAAGGTTTTGTATTTCACCAAAAACCTGCTTCTTTTGATACCATGAGTATTTGTGGTATCGAATAAGTATCAAGAATCATGTATATTTACTATTGGTATCGACTACTGAAATTCTGGTATCATGACAAGCCAACCTGCAAGGCCGGTTTGTGTGGCAGGCCTAGACCCTGATGTAGTTTACTGGTCGGATCCAGTCACATTGCTCTCACCTCATCTTACACTCTCCTGATGGAGACAGACTCTGGAGGAGAGTCAAGCTGCTAAAAACAGAGCAAGGCAGACACATCTGGCTCAGGAGACAGTGGGATCCAGAACAGAGCTTCAAATTCACCATAACGACACACACAACTTCATGTTTCTCTGAGTTTCATATCATCATATGAAAAAGTGAAAACTGAGGAGGCTTTATCAGTGCTGCACTAAGACAGCACTGTAGGCTATTCATCATACACATGACTTCCACATTGACTCAAATGTCAAATAATCATCACCGTCCGGGTTCAAGATAAAACACGTCTGGGTCTGCTTCAGGTGCTGCTGTTGTGTTTAATTGTTGTGGAAAAACACACAACTAACCCCAAACAGCACCAAAAACAGACACTTCAGGTTTCCACATTATTATTTCAAAAATGAGCATGCCCATATGTACCCTTTAAAAAGGACAATCTATATTACATATTACCATCCTTCATTCATTTGTGTATGAAATAAGTAACACATGTAGCTAATAATTATACATTGTGAAATCATTATTTATGCTTGTATTAACAGTGCTGCTGCCATCAACACTGCTGTGGAAAAATAAAAGCCTCCATAATAATCCCACTGGGATTTAATGTGTTTGTGTGTTGTGCCGTAGTCTCCTGTGATATTCATGATGCTCACACTTATAGAGGGTGTGTGTGTTGTGTTACAGCTTTTCTGAAATGCCAAAACACTAAATCCCAGTGTTTGAACCAAATCCTCGGTGGCCTGAACAAAGTTAGGCTACTGAAACACGTTCCAGATTTCCTATTGAAAATGTCTAAACACAATTTCATTTGAGAAACACATTGTGCACCGTCATGCACTCCTGGTGCATAACAGTAAAGGTTCAAACTCTGAACTCAACAACTCAAAACTGTTAATACTTTTTTGCTGATGAAGTGGTGACACAAGCATTAAAGGTCCCAGGTCGTTACAGGTTGAAGGTTTTTAAGAAAGAATGATCTGAGAGGTGGAGGAGGAGGAAGATCAAGACCAAGTCATTTCAGGGGGAAGAAAAATGCACAACTATAATCTAAGTTCTTGTTCATACATGCACTGTATTTGCATATAGCTACATACATACAACAGCCGACTCACTGTCCTGTCATCAACGAGATCATGGTCTATTACAGTTGCTCAAATTTTGGTTTTATAAGAGTTGTGAGTTTAGTGATAGTCGTCTGACTAATGAGTTTTGTGTTTAGCACAGGAGGTTTCAAGAAAGGAGTTAAAGTGAGGGTAAAAACTATAAACAGTAGTACAGAGATAAAGAGTAGCTAATTGTGTCCTGTGGTTTTGCATGGTGACTGCTCCTCCATTCAAACATGAACTTGCTCGTGTCTGTCACCGTGAAGAGGAGCAGCTGCTGACTGAGGTGAGTTCACGGACATGTAGCCTATACATTCACTTCAGTTTCACATATTCTCTTTGTGTAAACATCTCATTGTTTTTTATAAAACTACATAACTGGATGTAAATGCACCTGGAACTAACCTTGCTGTGTGTTGTCTTTTTACACAACGAACCTGGGACGAAGCGGCGTATTTACGGTGAACCGTGAACGTAGCAGCAGCAGCAGGAGCCAGAAGAAGGTGTCACAACTTTTTTTGCACATTTTTTTTGTCAGAGCAGCACGCGAAGTTCACACGGGGACAGTTGTAGTATCGTGTGACCCACACACACACAAACACAAAGTATGACATATCGTCGACGAGGGGGGGCAAGCTCGTAGGCTACTCACCCAGAAGGGCAGCTGCGGTCCGCACAGCCACTCCATCCGTGTGGCGGCGGCGGGAGGGAGGGAGCCCCGGAGCAGGCGGAGCGCTGTCCCTCCTCTGAAGGTGGAGCCGTCCGGTTCACAGCAGCTTTCCTCCTCCTGAGCAGCAGCACTTCGCCGTGAAAAGACGCTCTTTTACAGTCACATGCCCAACCGGCAGTAGTAGTAGCTATAGGCCCTGAGTTGTAGTAGCGAAGTCGCCTTGGTTTCGACGCCGGCGCCCTCCCCCTCACGCTCGGGACAGCGAGGACCGACCGACCTACTCGGGGGGGAAAAGAGTCCGCTTCTTCCTCTCTGTTCTGGGGCGAAGCGCAGGAGCAGTCACCCGGAGCCTGCGGAGGATTATAGATTATAGTGAAGGAGGCAGGACTGAGGCTGATTGGACCCGCCCCCTCCCTCTCCCTCTTCCTCTCTTCCTCTCTCTCATGATACACGTAACATGACTCAACTAACATAACATATAACCCTGTCATGCTGAGTCACAGTCACTTCACAGGTAAACGTGGTGGTGTCAATATTAATATCTTAAACATTTTTATGTCACTTCATCCAACCCATCCGGACTTCCGGACTCCTCCCTGTCGTTCTACAGTGTTTTTATTTTATTTCTCACTTTCTATATATTCCCTACTCTTTTTCATTGCCTTCATTAGGCCCAGTAGCCTATTATTTTAGAAAATCTTTCTAAAATATTAATAGCCTATTAATGTTGCCATCTATTTCCATTGTTAAACAACATAGGCCATATTGCAAAAATGTGCAAATTAGCCTAATAATAAAGGTTACAACCACCCCATGCACTAGTCTGTTAATTAGAATGAGGTGAATACATTAACATCAGTAACAGGTGAGGTTTCAGACCACCTTAACAAATAATTTATAAAAATGAAATACCGGTAGGCTAATCACACAACAAATCACAATGCAATCTGGATGATTAAACCAGGTTAAACAATGTTAAATTTGAGAGTTCTCAACACTCACACATCTTCATCTTTAAAGTCTGTAACTGTAACTATAAGTAGCTAAACACTCATCTGTCTACTTCACTCCCAGGTTTTTAAAACAGAGGACTGTTCCAGCTGGGGAGAGATCAACACAAGGCAAGGCATTTTATTTGTATAGCCCATTTTACAAACAGTTTGTCTCAAAGGGCTTTTAACATCATTACAACATCCTCTGCCCTTAGACCCTCACATTGACTGAGGAAAACCTCCCAAGGAAAAAATGGAGAACAAACAATCACTGTCTGAGGTACAATGAATGACCCACATGCAGATGCTGAGTTCCTCAAGTTTGAATACCATAACACTTTAACAGCTGATTGAATCCTCTCAGGTTCACTGTGCGGATCACATAGCAGCAAAGTGCATCTACAGGTTGGAGCATGTCTGTATATTACAGTAACTGCTCTGCATTGGGATTTAGTCAGGACTGATTTCCTGCTGGGATATGCCAGTGTCAGACAACTGTTCCAGGGAACTAAAACAAACAAGAGATAGAAATAGAAAGAAAGTAATTAGAGGACATCACATAGGCAAGTCTGTAACAGTGGGTTTTAAGAAGTCACTTCAAATTTGCTACCTTGCAGCCAGTCCACTGTGAGCTTTCATAAAATCTTAAAGTCCATTCTACAACTAACTGGAAGGGTTGTTTTTACTCTAATTTGGAAATTCAAGTTTATAACAACTCTGATATTTTACGAATGAAGTTTTATGGTTTAAGGTTCATTTCTAAACATGTTTTCACATGAGAAGCACAATAAAGTGTAACAAACACGCACCAGTCCAACGAGTCTATACTCAAACTTGTCATTGTGGGAAATTAATCACCATGGCTGTGTCATCTGCAAACTTCACAATACAACTCTGATGTTTGGCTGAACAGTCATTGGTAGGTCGAGTGTATAAGTCCAAGCAGCAGCCTGTGAGATAATTATACTGTAGGTGGGATTGTTTCATTTGTCACAGAAATATTTCATGAGTGTTCCTTTATGTGTTTGGTGTTTTCTATGATGACATAAGACAAAAAGCACTGTCCTATGATGCGGTCAAATAACCTGACCAAAAAACTTTTTGTTTTGTGTGAACTGACACCTCAAATGAACTGCTTCACTGATACATTGTCAGATTGCTGACTAATGCAGCTTACATGTGAATATCCTCGCTTACCATTTCCTTCCTCTGTTCTTCTGGTGGAGCCTGTGTTTCTGTAAGGTCGTATCTGACCGAGATAAAGAGCTCTCAGATACCAAGCTTCAAAATGTTCTGTAATCTCTGTGAGATAAAACTTAAAATACCAAGATTACATACTGCGGTGTGCAAAAGTCAACTCAGACCAATGAAACGCATGGGATGGGACTAAATAAGAAATGTATGTAGCCTACAGTGTTTTACATTGCTTTGGGTGCTTTATAAACGGGTAGATGTGATCTGTCTCCTGTTTATGGGAACATCTGCAAACCTTAGCAGCACTGACTGAAGTTAACATTGTATTTCTCTGACCATGCAGTCATAGACGTGATACTCAGTGTTTGGATTTCATTGAAGTATTTCTGAGTTGGTGGACTCGTGTTTGAAAGCTTTTGTTGTTCTTTTGGTGGAGAGAGTAATACAGTAAAACACTTCAAAAATACTGGTTAAAAACAGTAGTCAGAGTAGTAGGACCATTTTATACAGTTATTCATATTGGGATGAAATGGGGATAACCAATGGTTATTTTCATGGTTTATATGTTCTTTGAGTTGGTGCATTACTTAACTGTTATATTTGTGATTAGACACAGTAAAGGAGAGCAGTTCCATAGTCAATGTTACCTGTAGGTATGAAACAGAGTATTTACGTAACCTGTGGGAATACCAAAATGTGATATGTTTATGTTTTGTGTGTACATGTGTGGTATATTTTGATGTCGATGCTGATGAAAAGATGACCACTCTGACACGTCTTCTTTGTAGATGGTAAAAAATAGTTTATTACAAAAAAGATGTAGTGTCAAAAACCGAATCCTTGAGAAGCCTCTATAGCCAATTACGAGACCTCTGGCTCTTAGCCAAAAGTTCTGACCTTATATACTGTAGTATGTTCTAAAACTCCACCTCTCTAAACATAAGGAATGAGTATTTAATCAATAAGAGTCAGCTGCCACACTGAGTGGTACAATAGCTGATATCACCAGTTACCTTGGACCTCCTTTTCAGACAATGGTATTTTATGTACCTTGAACTGTTTATCTATCTATAACTGTCATGCACTCAAGGCTCAATCATTCTAACAGTAGATGTCCAGCCTGTGTTATAACGTCCAGTCTCACAATTACTTAACAACTTAGGAGGTAGAAAATACACCACATATTCCCCCCTTCGAGGCCAAAAAGTCTCGACATAACAAAAAGCAACACCCAATTACTTAAAATATAAAGATAATGAAATGACTATTGACGGAGTGTAGGAGCGAAAACCTGTCAGGCGGTTATCTTAAAACAAGACAGGAAATTCTCCTACGGCCCCAACTACCCATGGCGACCACTCTTCGGCACTCCAAACAAGTCAGAGAATAATTCACAAAACATGATTTTAAAGAAAAACAACTTCAGGGAACATATGAATACCTCAGGAAATTATAAATAAATTAAAGTTCTAATTAAATGAGCGGGTCAACCCCTCGCCTCATTTAATCAGGTCCCTGCCTACCATTTCTCTACCGCAAAAAGAAAACACCTGAGGTTCCAACACATTCACCTGTAAAAACAATACATAACATCATGAAAATCAAATTACATATTCATCGTACAAAAACACATAAAAAAAGCAAAATAATAACTCATACAAAAATCATGTCAAATGTCAATAAATAGTATTTCTCAGATTTTCAGTCCAAGTTCATCCAGGATGCTGGGGCATCTGATTCATCCCAGACCATCAGGATCCTTGGACAGTCCACTTCAATTATAAACCTCTCCTTTCCCAACTTGTCCTAATAAGGAGAGAGAGAAAAGACACCAGTATCCTTGCAAAATGACATACAATCAAAGATTGCAATAAACATCCTACAATAGAATACAGCATCTAATATGGGTATGTGTCCCTCAACTGTCCTAAGTCTATTCCATCTTCGTTGTCGTTATTGGGTGCAGGCAGCAGTGACATCTGAGCTTGATCCCCAGGCATTACTACGCCAACCCATCTCAAAATCATGGCTTTTGCAAAAGTCAGCAATACAGTACAGAAACAGAACAATAAACATAGTGTTATCACAACGGCTACCATAATTTGGGCCAACACTGCTCCCATTGGTCCAAACTGTTCCTGTAACCAAGTATTTGCTGAACGTCCTGCTCCCTCAGAAGCACCAAATGCATCCCTGATGCTTTTTAGTGCATCTATTACACTCGTCATATTATCGGAACTATCAGGAATCAGAGTATAACAGGCATCACCGGTTAAATTCAAAGCCACACATAGACCTCCTTGTTTAGCCAAGATGTAATCAAGGGCCATATCATGTTTTAGCAATGTCAATCTATGACTCTTTTGTGTATTCGTCAAAGTTGTAAACCCTTTAATAGATTGATCAGCAAAACCTTGTAGCGTATAGGTGATATTATCAATATGATCTGCTAGATATGTCACACCATACCATGGGAATAGCCCTATGCCCCACTTTTCTGCCAAACTTACTCTGAAGTGATAGGCCTCCATTTCATGGAACTGTGCCATTTCCCTTTTTACCCTATGTCCGGAAGTAATATTTGACTGAATAGCATAGACTTCATAAGGGAGTTTCAAGGTTGCCAGATAGCAACAACCTGTCCACCCATATGGAAGAAAGATATAGGCTTTATCACCACAGACCCACCAGAGGTCTTTAAAATTGCCTATTGTCACATTAACTGGCAAAGTCTGATTCTTCACAGTCAAAGTCCTGCTATTTTCTTTAGCCGGAGCATGAAAAGTCACCTCATACCAATCATCAATGGTTCTATGACTACTCTTGGCAAATTGCATTACATAATTTTTGCACGTGGATATCCCCATGAACATCCCAGGTCCACTGTATGTGTTATTTGAACAAAAACAGGTTTCTGCCTTAGCAGATGTTATCGTCATTGCCTCAGGTCGTGACGCCGTTACTACCTCATTTTCACCAAATAAGTTCAAATAAGGTAAGTTCAGCAACCAAGAACATTCTCGTTTAGGCTTAAACAGATTTACTGACATAGCCATAAAGGCATCTCCTCCTGATTTTTGTTGATAGAGTAACCAAGACAAAGCATAAAATTGGCAAATAGGAGCCAATTGTTCCGGCACTGGTTCTAAAATTGATCGCCATGTTCCTGGCGGTGGAATTTTCACCACACATGGACCTTCAATTCTCTTAATTGATCTAACAGAATGTGTCAGCTGCTGGAACCACAAGTTCCTACCCGCTACTGGGTCTGAAATTTGCAATGCTTCAGCATCAAACCCATATGCTCTCCATTTTGATTCCCTCTTCTGCAAAGCACGAACCTGACCTACTGATTCCTCTTTTGTTCCTTCAAAGTCCAACCAGTCATCACTTCCATCTTCAGAGTCAAAAGTCATCACTTCTGTTGTCTGTGTTGTTTCTTCAGACTCTTGAGGTATCGCAAATTCTGTTATTACTTTAATAGACAAAGTTGTGTCTGGCATAACTTCATCATTATCAATTATATGGGATGCTTCTATCACCTTTTCTGACGTTAAAACAGGAGTTATTGCTGTTAAACTGTCAACTTTTGTCGTTATTTTTGGATCTACAGTGGTAAGTCCTGCTGATATATTATTTACTTCTGTGAAAGCTGACACGGTGGTCAATGTCTGACCTTCATTTACCACTGTAGAAACATCATCAATCTTTGGATCTCTTATAGTTAACATAACCTTATGGATTACAAATCTCTCAGTCCCATGCTCAAGGGATGGAACATTTTCCAAGTCTGAATCTGGAAAAAGACATGTGTATTCACCTTGATCTTCCAAAGTAGCATCTCGTAATAAAAGTGAACAATCTCCTTTCACTTTTATCCACCACATATCATTTCCCAAGACATACTTTCTCTTATCAAGGGTCACCTTGTCAATTTCAGGCCCCTGTAATATTATGTCTTTGCCTTTGTTATCCTTCCATCTCAGTGTATTATCTTTTCCAGAGCTATCTTTATCACACCTACATGGGAGCTGAACTACTTTCCCTAAAGCCGCATCTACTTCAGTCGTCGTACCGTTTTGGTTTAACTCTTTTTCTGACTGGCCTTGGGCTCCTCTGTCTTTCTGTATCTCTTGATGTTCCTGCAACTGCCTTACAACTCTCTGCAGTCTCCTGTTCCCTAGTATCCAGGGAACACTCTGGCCCTGTTGTCTCTGGGACATATTGAAAATCAATTTTCTCGAATCCTCCTTCTTGGTTGTCAACTGGTAGGTCTCCCCCACCATCATCAGGAGGAACAACAAGCTCATCATTCTCATCATTAGCTTGTTCCTGCAGACCTTCAACATCCTGGTCCTGCAAAGGTAACGTTTCGTCTGTTGGTGCTTTAACACAATGTGACAAGTGGTACCAAGTTGGAGACCCTTTGACCTGAACCGCAGTTCCTGTGCTGCGAACTACCTCAAATGGTCCTTCGCGACGTGCATTATACCATTTTCTCCTAAAAACCTTCACAAACACCTTATCTCCAGGTTGCACGGTTGGTCTGTTTTGTTCCTCAAGTCTCTCCCGCACCTCCTCTTGCTCCTGTCTGTCAGAGACATATGTAGATATTCTTTTATGAAGATTAGTCATATATTTTACATATGCTTGCATTTCACCTTCCAAAAGAGCCAAACTTGGACCTTTTCCACTTGTACGTAAACAAGGTGCTGGCATTTGTCTACCTGTAGCCAGCTCATGAGGAGTCATATGTAAATCACGCAGCTCACTGGAACGGCATGCCATTAATGCTAATGGAAGTGCTGCAACCCAGTTTAAGCCCGTGTGCTGACATATTTTCGTAATACGATTTTTCAAAACACCATTCATTCTCTCACAGATTCCCTGACTTTGAGGATGATAAACCGCTCCGAGGCGCTGTTTGATTCCTAATTTTTGCAAAATCAATTTGACCGTTTTATCCACAAACTCCTTCCCGTTATCTGAAGATATTCGATCAGGAAGTCCCCACCTGCTTATGACCTCCCTACACAGAAACTTGGCAACTGACTGAGCATCCTTGCGCTTGGTTGGACAAGCTTCCGGCCACCTGGAAAATCTGTCCACAACAACCAACATATATCTCTTACCTCCAATTGGCTTTATCATATCCACAAAATCCATAACTAACTCTCGCATCGGACCCCTTGGAGTCGGAATATGGCCTGGTGGAATGATCACACCTCTACGAGCATTGTTTTTTAGACAAATGATACACTTGCCTATAACATGATCAATCTGTTCCAATAAATATGGTGCCCAAAATCCATATTCTTTAGTGATTTTCCTCTTTACCTCCCCCCTTGCAACATGGGCTAACCCATGTGCTTCCTGGATCATCAGACCCAACAGGTCAGGAGGTGCTATCACTAGTCCTTCATGATTCCTCCAGAGACCTGTGGAATCCTGTGTGGCACCTCGATCCATCCATAGCTGTTTATCTAAATCAGAGGCCGCATTCTGCATCAACTTTACATCCTTGAGTGTAACTTTATCTTCCAACTCCACTTCATGTGTAACCAGAAAAACTTTGCCTGATTTAGTCGCCCCTGTTACAGTTTTTGCAGCTTCATCAGCTGCTTTATTGCCCAGCGTGACTCTTGACGTATCTGTCTTATGTGCTGCACATTTTGCTATAGCTATTTCCGTTGGTTTCATCATAGCATGCAAAAGTTTCATTATTTGATCATGATGTTGTATAGGAGAACCATCTGTTTTCTTAAACCCACGGTTCTTCCATACTGACCCAAACAAATGACATACATTATGTGCATATGCAGAATCTGTATAAATTGTCACTCGCTTTCCTTCCGCTAACAAGCATGCTTCAGTTAATCCCACAAGTTCAGCAAGCTGTGCCGATGCTGGCTGTGGTATCACTTCTGCCTTCTCAACTACAAACTCTGTTCCCTGAGCTTTAACCACAGCATAACCAGCACTCAATTTATCTCCCACACGATAACAAGACCCATCAGTCCAATATTCTAAGTCTGCATTAAGTAATGGAAGAGCCTGCAGGTCTGATCTGAGCCTTGAATAACGTTCTGCTTCCCGCACACAATCATGCGGTTCACCATCTTCTGGGGTTGGCAAATTCTCAGCTGGATTAACGGTATCGCATCTTACCAAAGTGACATCTTCTTGTTCCAAAAGCCTATGATAGTCTCTAAGCCTAGGCATAGTCAAGGTGTATTTACCATAGTTTAAAAGATTCCTAAGACTATGATGAGTGAGAATTGTCACTGGGTATCCCATTGTCACAGATGAAGCTTTATAATACATCAAGGAAACTCCCACCATTGCTCTATAACACAGTGGTAGCCCTAGCTCCACCTCTGAATAAGCAGTTGAATAGTATGAAATGGGTTGAGGATTTATCCCTGTTCCTGTTGCTTGACAAAGAACTGCACATGCATATTTGCCGCCAACTGAAGTGGAGACATACAACAAAAAGTTCTTAGAGTAATCTGGAAGTGCCAATGCTGGAGCCTCCTGCAATCTCTGTTTAATTGTTTCAAACGCCATGAGGCCATCCTGCGTCCAAGAAAGATTGCCATGCAATTTGGCATTTCCAGTATCTTTTATCATAGCTCTTAAAGGTCCTGTTAAACTAGCATAATCCTCTATCCATGCAGAAGAATAGCCAGTAATTCCCAAAAACGTCATCATTTCTCTCACTGTTCTGGGCTTGGGAGCCTTTCGAATGGCTTCTAAATGAACATCAGAAATACTCCTATGTCCCTGAGTTATAGTCTGTCCCAAATAAACTACCTTCTCCTGGCAATACTGTAACTTCTTCTGAGAAACTTTATGACCATTCTCTGCCAGTATTTGCAATAGTTTAACAGAATCTTCATGACAAGTTTTCATATCTGGTGAGCAAACGATAATATCATCCACATACTGTACCACTACACTTTTCAATTTCTGATCTATCCCTGTCAGATCATCTTTCAATACCTTATTGAAAATGTGAGGGCTATGTTTGAAACCCTGTGGTAATCGTTTATACTCATAAGATTGTCCTTTATATGTAAATCCAAACAAACCTCGGCTTTCTACACTAAGTGGAACACTAAAAAATGCACCACACAAATCCAATACCGTAAAATGTGTCGCAGTAGGAGGGATTTGAGCTAGTAAAGTGTGTGGATCTGGTACTTCTGCTGGAAAATCAGCAACCACATCATTTACAAATCTCAAATCATGCACCAAACGGTAGGAACCATCTGGTTTTCTTACAGGTAACAACGGAGTATTACTTATCGGATTATGAGTTATCTTTAAAACATCCGCTTTCAAAAGCCCCTCAATCTGTGGTTCAATTCCCTGAACCGCTTCCTCTTTTAATGGATACTGATTTTTCCACGGGGGTGTAGTCCCTGGTCTAAGCTGTATTTTAACTGGTTGAGCCGATTTTACAAAACCAATATCTGTACTGTGTCGGGACCACAAACATTCAGGCACCTGCTGTAACATTTGTTCTTTTACAGTATCTGTATCCGACTTTACACTGCACATGGATTCATGTGTCGTTTGTATGACTTGAGGTCGCCCAAGACCCTGTGCTGAGATCATAATCTTAAGAAACTGTTGATCTTCACTTCTCCAAATAGAAAGATTTTCTTTTGTGGGTATGAAAACAGCTTTTCTTGCTTCTGCCACCATTTCACCAACATGTTTCTGTTCATAATCTTCAGATACCATCAAAGTTACATGTGGCACACTCTTTTCAATGCTATATTCCTTATTGATATAATCATTCACATCAATTATCATTGCTGCCCCTTGTGGTCCCAAAACAATACTGCATGATTTAAGCTCAACCTGTTTAGGCTGTTTATCCAACCAACCTTCAAAGCATGATGGAACAGTATCTTTAAAATACTTCAATGTACAATGTAATGGATATTCTGGAAATCGTGCATTAGGCATGTTTGCAACAACAAATTTCTCCCACAACTTATAAGGTTCCAAAAATCCTGGAGTGAAATCACCAAGCCAAAACACCGAAGAAGCATCAACATCAGTTGCTAACAGTGATTGATAAAGAGCATCACTAGGCATTTCCACCAGACAGCCGTCTGGTGTACATTTAATCGTACAATTCAGTTGACACAAAGCATCTCTACCTAAAAGAGCAATTGGTGTATGTTCTGATACCAATATCGGTATTTTGGTTTTCTGATTTTTATAGCAGAGCTCAATTGGTTTGGTCAGGGGAACCAGTTGTTTTATTTCCTCAAACCTGATTGTCCGAATAAATTTACCAGACATAGGGAGGTGTATAGCGTCCTCAGGCCGAATGCAGGTGAAAGCAGCTCCACTATCTACCATCACTTCCAATGGTTTATTGTTTACTTCCACCATTATCGTTGGATCTTGCTCAGGCCCTGACACTACCAGCTGACACCCCCCTTTCGGGTTCTCTGGGCATCCCTAAAATCCTGGCTCCGGGCCCCTGTTTGGGTTCACCGGTCCCTGTGGTATCATCTGTTGACTTTGGAATCCACCTCTATAATTTCCTCCACTATTTCCAGCTCTTCTACAATTCCTAGCTATATGTCCAGCCAGACCACAGTTATAGCACACATCTTGCATCCGCTGATTAAAGTTTCTTCTTCCTCGTCCTAAATTGCCTCTACCACGTCCTCTCCAGAACTGTGGTTGAGCAGGTGGAAGCACTGGACAAAGCTCCTGAAACCCGACCTGACCTGGGGAAAATTGTGGTGGAGGTTGACTTCCAACAGGCTGTTCTTGCATCACTACCGCCTGCTTCTTCTCCTTCTTTTTATTGTCTGACAACTGCAGTTGTGTGAGCTTCCTAAGAGCCTCTTGATCCTGCTCTCTCAAATCACGCTCCTTCTTCCTATACAGCTCAACCTGGTGTGCAATATGGTCTGTATAAACACTTTTGATCATACTTCCCAAACCAACAACCTCTGCTAATTTGCTCCTCACAGGTGTGGGTAAACCCTTCTCTATTTTCGCCCGTAGGATTGACTGCTCCATTTGCCTGTCGTCTGGATCATACCCTGTAGTGTTTCTCCACATCTGATGCGCTCTTGACACATAAGCACGAGGATTTTCATCGCATCCCAATGGCTCGATCAAAATATTATCAGGATGCACATTTGTATAAAATGTGTCCTTCAAAGATCTCCACATCCTGCCTCTGTTTGCAGCAAACAGCTCTGAATCATTTACAGATGTTCCCATATAACGACTAAGTCCCGCTCGCTGCAAAATCTCTTCCATAGCTGGGACTCCTAGGATGTTTGCTAATAATCTTTTAATATCACCCATGGCAGGTTGCGTCCCAATCATAATTTCTTCTAATTTAGATATCCAGGGATGCGCCCCATTCTGGAGAATGGGTAGTTTCTCAAGGATATCTGACATGTCTGTACTCTGCCAGGGTTTATATTCCATACTTTGTCCCCTTATGATTACTGGATACATTGAACTGGAACTCTTGTCTTTCTTATGACGGAGTGAATATCTCGCGTCTGGTTTCGTAGCACTCTGTGCTTCTAGTTCATTTTTCTTAGACTGTAATTCCCCTAACTTGTCCTCCAAAAAATCTTTCACCATTGGTGTGGATGTCGTAGATAGGCGTGAAAGGCAACTATCCATTTCATCAGCGATGAGTTTTATACACTGCTGTCTATCTTCTTCTTCCTGTTTGGCAAGGAATTTATTTTTTAGATACTCCATGTATGATGGACTCTCACCTTCAAACTCTTCATCGCTGTCCTCCACTTCGCTTTCACTGTGATCTTTGGGATACCTTTTCTTTCCTATCTTGGCTCCTTTCCTCTCTGCACTGGCTAATATCCTTCTTACAGCAGGATCATATCCTCCCATGGCTCCTTCCAGATCAATCTGATCATTATCGTCATCGCCAAAATCAATCTTTCTGACTCTCATTTTATCTTTAGCTTTAAAATGCACAGTTTTACTTTTACTTTTAGAACTGGGATACATTTTCAAAGTTGTTTCTGCTCTTCCTGTCTCTATTATTCTCTCTTTATCATCTGTAATAGAGTAGCTACCCTCTTGACTAATTACAGGGAGCTGAGGATAAATATCCTTCTTATAAGGTGGGAGCTTCTGTGTTGGCATCACATGTGAAAAGGGAGCCTCTATTTCTATCATTAGCTTTTCTGTCTTTCTCTCACTCATCTTTACTTCCTCTTCAACCTTTTCTTGCTGCTCCTTATTGGCCTTTGCCCACTTATGACTCTCTTTTTCAAACAACTGGAGCATATCCAACTCCATTTGTCTTTTTTCTTTACATTTGTCATTCTTTCTTCCTTTTTTCTCATCCATCTTATAAGTAGACACAAGCACTTGCATGGTCTTAATGACATCGGGATTAAAAGTCCCTTCTACTGGCCATGGTCGATCAATTCCTGACCAACGCTTTTGCCACTTTCTTGACATTTCCACGATACCTTTAACTAAAGGATTGTTCTTCTGAACAACCTCAACAGGAGTTACTACTTTTCGATCTTCCACCCTCGACATTTCTATATCTTTCTCGAGCAAAATCTAATTGAAAAAGCATCTAAATTGTGTTTATTTATTAACACGATTTACTAAAAAAGTTTACCAAATCAATTCATAAATTTATTCTGTTTTTGCCACTCTAATACTTACAAATAATATAATAAACCAAAATGAATTTGCCAACTCCAAAAGATTAAAGGCTCTTAAAGACAAAGATCAGAATGCCAAACTCAAACCCATCACAGACATTAGTCAATCTACAAGAACTAGAATCCCTTGGCCTTTATCAGATAAACCGATTCCAAAAGCAAAGTCCAAAACAAAGCACCAATACTCAATCAATTGATCAGTCAGTTGTCAAATCTCTTTCTCTACGGTCTTTCAATATGTATTATCAATCATGTGTACATAAAGATCTAAAAGCAGATGTGTGAAAAGAGTTTGTGTACAAATCGCACTGGCCTTATCAGCTGGATTCAGACGCAGGCGTTGTCGTCTGCCATCCACAATCCACGTGACATAGACCAGTTGTTTTCTAATCCGCCTCCAATCCTCTTGTCTTTTACTCTCGAATCATGTAGAGAAGAAGAACAACCATTTTAATGACATTTTATATTTAAACACATCATTCTTAATCATTCAATTCTTTTTCTTTTCCTAGTTTTTCTATCTATTATTTTTACAAAAATCCTTCTTTTAGGGCTCCTTTATTTATTTATCCAAATGTCCTCTGAACAGAAGCTCATAATTTCTTTTACCCAAAAGGTCCCTTATGAAGGCTTATATATTTAACCAAACGTCCTTCGAAGGTTTATAAGCACATCCTCCTCAGGCTCATAGTTCTTTATAAAACTTTTTTTTTTTTTTTTTTTTTTTTTTTTTTTTTTTAGATACACACACACACAAGGATCCCAACACAAAACATTCAAACTTTGTGATCACTCTTTCTTTTTAACAGCGCAAAGATAGTTTCACTATCTTCTCGAGGTCATTCCTTACTCTAAAATAGTTTTACTATTCTTTAACTTTATTCTCTACTACTTTACAAGTAGTGATTACCGGTATCTCTTAAATTCTCTTTCTTTCTTATTTAGGCCTAAAAAAAAACTTTGACTAGGTCAATCAGATGTCTACTTTACGAAGGACTTTTAGAGACTTTCACTCTTCACCTACTCACATTATAGTTAGACTATATATGGTTAAACCATTTAGACATTCCTCATGTAGTTATACTACGTCCCCCCTTTTTGAATGGGACAATTCAAAATATGTCTGCCCGAAACAGGAAAAAGTCCTAACTTCTCCACAACAACTCAAATTATAGTTAAACTATAACGACAAACCTACCAAGAAAACAATAAATAGTAATAAAATACCTAAAATAAATTTAGAAATTTAGGAGATGGCCAAATCATCAGCAAAACAAATTAAACCCACAAAGGTTCTTTAACGGTGCAACCTAGTTAACAGACAGCAGCTCCAAAAAGCAAACCAGCGCATGGATTTGTGAAAAACTCACCCTTTAATTGTGTACACGCAATGCGGGAGCTTGCTCCTCCAAGCAGCCAGCTGAAGCCAGAAGGTCACAACACGTCCAAAGTTCGTGACGCCAACTTGTGGTATATTTTGATGTTGATGCTGATGAAAAGATGACCACTCTGACACGTCTTCTTTGTAGATGGTAAAAAATAGTTTATTACAAAAAAGATGTAGTGTCAAAAACCGAATCCTTGAGAAGCCTCTATAGCCAATTACGAGACCTCTGGCTCTTAGCCAAAAGTTCTGACCTTATATACTGTAGTATGTTCTAAAACTCCACCTCTCTAAACATAAGGAATGAGTATTTAATCAATAAGAGTCAGCTGCCACACTGAGTGGTACAATAGCTGATATCACCAGTTACCTTGGACCTCCTTTTCAGACAATGGTATTTTATGTACCTTGAACTGTTTATCTATCTATAACTGTCATGCACTCAAGGCTCAATCATTCTAACAGTAGATGTCCAGCCTGTGTTATAACGTCCAGTCTCACAATTACTTAACAACTTAGGAGGTAGAAAATACACCACACATGTGTATATTTATGTTACTTGGTTATATGGTACAAGAATATGGGGTATGGGATATTGTTTAGCAGAAGCAGTAGTACATCATGAACACATTCATGTGGACACATTACAGAGAGCACTCCTGCTCTGAACTGCATAACCACATTTCTAACAGGAAATAAATGTGTTGCATTGAGATTGGCATGGCTTCATTTTCAAAAGTGTGACAAGACCACATACACATTATTCATATATTGCTATTTTGATGGTGATTTATTTATTTTTATTGTAAAATTGTTTTCTCTTCTTGTAAAGCTCTATCTTTTATTATGTCTTATTTTCTATTGCTCTGTAAAGCACTATGAATTTCCCCAGTGTGTGAATTGTGCAATACAACTAAGGCTGTGTTTTGCCTTGCCTTGCCTATAGGCTGCACGGGCACTCAGCCAGCTGTGAGGTTTCGTTAAGTCTCCACTCCTCCTCTTGTAGAGGATCTTACAATGGGGAATCTGATTACCACACCCTAAGCTCTTCTGTTCTCCATACATTCCAGGAAGAGCTGACCTTGGCCTACAGATTGACGCTTCACAATTAGTTTGGATATCCTCTCTGCTGCAGTGGAGATAAATGAAGCGGAGGACCTGCAGAGTGAGCTGGTGCCATGTGAGGGAAGACCTGTGATGTATTTACAGTACACAGCAGGATCCTCATCAGCAGTGTCACATTATGCAAGTGGATACTGTACAGAAAAACTCCGCCCCATTACCTGTAAACCCATTTATCTTACCATGCTGGACCAGGGCAGCTCTGTGGCTCACTCACTGCTTACAGGTTTACACAGGAGACAAAAAACTGAGAAATGAATTTATCAAAATCCCTGAGGATAATTTAATTTAACAAACACTTAATTTGTAAATGAGACAAAACAGGACAGTATCGCTGCTACTACAGCAAAATTATGTATTACATTGTTAATTTATTTCACTGTTCTTTGACAAGAGCAGGATGGAAGCTGATCTGTAAGAGGTTCAGTATGTCACACCTGGTATTTCCAGGGAGAAAGCCTGACACCTAGTGGTCAAGTGGAAGCTATGGACATGGCATCAGTATCAATTAGGAGACACGGCAACAGATGTGTGTTATAGCCCCACCATCTGGCCGAATGGGATCATATTTTTTGTGAAGTATCTGGACATCATTTGTTGTTGTGGTACCACGTTTCATGTGTCTAGGTCATTCCAGCTTGTGACAAATTAAGAAAAGGCATACAATGGCAGATATTGATAAATAGGCCACGCCCACTTACACCAATCACCACGGCACTCAAGATATTGGATAAATTGCCCCCAGGTCCAGACAATGCACACCAGTTTTGGGAAAATTCCGTCCAATGGGCTTCAGACAGGCTACACAGGTGAAGGGACCTACCAAGTTTTGGTTGGTCTGTTTTTTGGCTGATCTGACTCATTTAATAGAAATATAGAATTTAGTCCCCTATGGCTGCATAACCAAATTTGGTATTGATAGAGTTAAAATCTCAAATGTTCAACTGTTTTTCACATTTCACAAAGTAGCAAAACAAAATCCATCACGGCGGACTTCTATGGTCCAGGAAGTTTTTTTGTAGAGCACATTGAGCTGAACTTGTGTGTTAAATTACAAGTCAATCGGACTCACGTTTGAGGGGCGTGGCCTTCTCAAAATTGCATTTTGAGTCTTAATTACCCCACAGCACCACCATCTGGCCAATTGGGATTATATTTTTTGGTAGGTTGATATCCAGGTCAGAGGTTAGTAGGTCAACCTACAGACCCTGGATGCTGATAACAGGTCAGCCCAGGGACTAGCACTAGTGTATCATAACAAAATATTGGTGAAATGAACGAGTTTCGCGGTGATGATGTGTTAGCTATGGCTGCATTGCGTGCCCGTGTTCTCGTATTATGTGGCTCTCAGCTGGATCTAATTTCGTCGGAACCACTTGTAGCTAATGACACCAAAGTTATCTGGGTGAGTAAATGATCATATTTTATGCTAGAAATAAGGTCCAGATTGTAAAAAAAAAAAAACGGTAATTATAATGTTCTTATAATGAGTTAGCATTAATTATAACGAACAGAAGAAAACATCTTCCTTGAATTAGGAAAACATTGGATGCAGCTGCTAGATAAATGAACCCGAAGGTTATAATGAAAACACTGCGGAGTGATTCATAAAGGGTGTGATCATAAAATTTCCATCATCCCAACAGACATAACGCTAGTGGGAGTCTCTCTTTCTCACATGCGATCTGTGCGCAGCCAGAAGATGGAGTCCTGAACACACCATTGTCCGGCCCTGAGGTTCACTCGGTTCATAGAGGACCGTTTCTCTGCCCCCCTCCCACCCCCTTTACCCCCTTCTCTCGATCCCCGTCGAATCAATGAATGACTAGTTCAAAAAAAAAGTTACAAGTTGTAGTTTGGTTGGGCGGGGTATGCGCAGTGGCGCTGTGCAGCCCTCTCATATTTGGAGAGCGCGTCCGTTATGAATTGGAAACTCACGCCTACATGTGATGGAAGTTCGGCCTAGATGTCGCTACACACTTGTCAGTCAACGTTATTTATCCCATCCGATCTGTCAAACCCAGTGTGAGCTGCGGGGAGCATAGCTGGGCAGAGCAGTGTGTGCATGCATGCAGCAGCTGGATGGGGGCTGTAAACATCTGCCGCGCCTGTTCCGGACTGCATAAAATCGAGCAGCAGCTGGACGGCTCTGTCCGCTCGCCTGTCCTGGATGAAACATCCCAGGAATGAAGCAAAGCGATTTGGAGTGTATGACTTGCAGATGGGACACGTAGGAGCGCCCTGTCTCCATTTACAGGAACTCTAACTAACTCTGAGCGCCGGGCACATCCAGGTGGAGCAGCAGGCAGGAATGAACCAGATGAAGGAGTTGACTTCTCTTCCTCCGAGACCACCGGGCTTACCTACAGCTTCACCGAGGAGACGCTTTGTGAAGCTGGGGAGGAAGATCAGTGATGGTTCTCAGCAGTGAGTGTCAACAGCTGGATGATTAACACATGAGTTCTGTGAGAGATAGGATGACTAACTGGGAAATAGAACTTTTGTATTTCGAGGTGTTAACTCTCTTTTCATGCTCTTAGATGAATTGGAAAAATAAGAATAAGTCCAGTCTGAGGAAATGCATGTGAAAAATATCAACATTAATGCTGCTACACCACTGGCAGCTTCATACTATGACCACCATCCTCATCATTACATCATAAAGGTTCAATATTTTCATTAATATCCTTAATCAAAAATGTTTAGACCTTTTACATGGATGTGGTGGCGTCACTGCAAAGAACCTTTGAACCAATGATAAGAAGCTTACAGCAGCTTGGTCTCGGTTAACAAGACTTCATTATTTCACTTATGCACTGAGGGAAACTGAGTCAGACTGGACAGCTCTCTGTTGGGGACAGATATGTATGTATGTATACACTGCACTGTAGTATAGTGAGAGATCTTTGATTACTGACACATACATGTACAAAACATCTTACAGTTTAGTGCTGTTTAAGCTTTTTTCCTTCCGCTAAAGTTCACTTCATCCTCTGCTCTTGCACCAGTCGTTGAGTTTAATTCTCCTTCTGAGCTTATTTGAGGATTGAGATCTGTATAGGGATTCTGTGTCTTCTGGAGGACAGGTCTTGATGGAGGACTCTCCTTCTTTGATCAGATCAGCTTCATCCACTGGCAGTTCGTCCTCCATCAGGTCAGCTGAGGGATCATCCATCAAATTGCCCAGCAAGAGCAGTATCCGTCGCCATACCAACCGCCTCTCAAGCGTCTTCCTCCGTGGCTCCACCTCCAGCTCAGGCTCCATGCTGACGGCAGGTCTCAGGTCATCACTGTCCATCCACACAAGGAAAGGCAGCAGTACGTCACACTGTCTTTACTCTTCTCCTTGTATGAGTAGCTACCAGTATTTTGTTGTCACTGAAGGCTATATCTACTATATTTTTACATTAATCAATCATTACTTTTTGTGGCTCTGGAGGAAAAATAATCTTGATTTATCCTCTAAAATTGGATTATAACAGGAAATCTGGAGTTTGAAGGAATGATCTGCTAAATGCATAGCATAACATACAAATGTTTCTACACATAAATTGCCACATAGATTTAGGTTGAATGATCTTTCTCTTCCTTCGAGAGTTTGATGTAGAAAGAGTTACTGTCCAAACTCTGACAATATAATCCTGTTGGAGTTTTTTAATTAATTAATTATTTTCAATGTTGTTGTTAACAACTTGTTTTTAGGCAGAGTAAAGATTAGCTGCCTCACCCAATTATTAGGTTCACCATAGCTGAGTGGGTTTATAAATTGGCTGGTGAATGAACATATTATCAGATTTTCATTATACAACCTGAACAGCCCAGTTTACATCACAGGAAAGCATCGGGTCTTTGTGATCATGTGCAAGTAGAGGACAATTACAAGTTTATTGAATGTGGAGGCAGTGTTCAGGGAACAAAACAATATTTTTTAAAGAAAGACTGGACCGGAAAATCAGATTTAAAATGAATAGGTATTGAGGGTGAGTAAAGGCAAGGCAAGGCAATTTTATTTGTATAGCCCGTTTTTATGGACAGTTTGTCTCAAAGGGCTTTACATGGCATCATAACAACATCCTCTGTCCAATTTTTCCCTGTTAAAAGGGTTTTCCATGGAGTTTTTCTTCAGTGGATGTGAGGGTCTAAGGACAGAGGATGTTGTTATGAAGCCATGTAAAGCCCTTTGAGACAAACTGTTTATAAAAACGGGCTATACAAATAAAATTGCCTTGCCTTGCCTTAGACCCTCACATCCTTGGAGAAACCTCAGGTTCAGCAACAGAGGAGGGATCCCTCACCCAGGACGGGCAGACGTGCAATAGACGTTGTATACAGACAAGAAAAAAGAAAAGAAAAAAACACAGAATGTGGAAAACATGGAAATAAACAGTAAACCATTGGTGGTAGTACTGTAGCATTCTAATCGCTATACAGTACTACTACTACTACTACTACTACCACTATTGCTGCTGCTGACACAACTATCTGTGCCATGCAAAAACAAGATTGTAATCACAGTGGCAGGTTTCACTTTCAGAGCCGCTCTCCAGTTATGTGCTCTGCCTGCTCTCTGCTGCTCCTGCTTTATCTGACCTCAAAACTGGCCCAACCCTGGCCAAGTGGAGGGGGGAACTATCCTGGCCCAAAGTCGGTCCAGAAAATTAAAACTCTAGTGCAGGTTTAAAATCCTTATTTGCCCTTGCAGTCAGTTTTGAGGGTGGAAACCTGGACTCACAGAAGCTCCCAAAGCATGGCAAGAGTTGTGAAATGAACTGAGGTCCTCTATCTGAAACAATACCAATACTAAGTTTTTCTAGTGCCATAATTGCTCACCACAAATGTCTCTTGAGTAACATGAGGGTTCCATAAATGCCAGGATTGCAGGCAATGTGGAAGGTATGGATCCACTGCAACACCAAGAAATGGACTGCGGTGGTAGGCATTCTGGAGGTTTTGAGAAGATGGTGGACAAACTAGGGAAAAGCAGGATACTGAACCAGGAGATGTCACAGTTATCAAACAGAACAAAGACAATATGTGACAGTAGCTGACTGAAGAAAAATGTCTTTGATTCTTTTGACCTGTTTTCAATGTTGGTAAACAGGATTAATTATACTGTTTTTCCCCCATAATTTCTGTAAAACTGAAAATTGAACTGAACAGTTGAATTGTTGAGAAGATTTCAGTATTCATTTAATAATATGCGCTGCTATGCTGTTTAGGCTGAATTTAATTTAACCACTGCAACTTTGTTCCAAACTGATGCTGGTTAGTCTGGTAACATGGAGGTGAGACGTTAGGTCTGTGACTGTGTGTGTGTGTTTTTTTTTTTTAACTTATCCAATGGCTGCAGCTCACTCTCATAGGAAGTTTTATACATTATACAGCAGGAAAAGGGATGAAAATTAGCAAGTGAACCTGAGTGTTATGTTTACATACACTGATTAGCCGCTGTATCTATGCTAAGCACTCAGATTGTTTATCTACAATTCTGCTCATAGACCACATCTAATCCCAACTTTAAAACATTTCTGATCTGTCATTGTACACAGTGATCTCTGCAGATGCTTTGATTGCCGATGACCCGTCTGAGTTGTCCAATCAGATAACTGCTCCAGGAATCCTGAAGATCTTTGGAAATGAAATCTGTGAAGGAGCTCACTACAAGAGCATCCTGGCCACCACACAGTCCAGTGCAAAAGAGCTGGTCAAAGAGGCTCTGGAACGGTAAGGCCATGTCATCTGTGTGTGCGTCTGCCTGCCATATGTGTTTTGTTGAATATGCGTCCATGCGTGCGTGTCTAGGGTGAGATATGAGTTCATTCACATGTGTTCTCTGCAGAAGTGTGTCTGACTGACAAAGGTTTGGCAGCGGATGAGAGGATAGCAGCTCATGTTGTTGTGATTAGTATGTTTCAGACGAAGAAAGTTTGTTTTAATTACAGTACTACAATGCACACAGTGTATGTGTGTGTGTACATAGCAGTTCATTTAGTAGTTCTGAAAAGAGCAAAACCACAGATCTGCATAAGAGGCAGTCAGTGTGGGCCACGGCTCAGAGGCGGTCTCTCCACAGGGTGAGTCTGTCAGCTGTTAGCCAAAAAACATAATGGAACATTCAATACAACTGTTCAACTTGTAGAGGAAACAGTGAATCATTTTCTCTTTCCTCAGTGAAAAATCACATGGCAGCAGTGACATTTAGATCACTAGGTCATTAATAATGGGCTAGCAAATACATTGTGGTTTATTTGGATATCATGATTAGATTTGACTTTGATAAGCATGGGAAACATCTTAACAGAACGTCCCAGCAAAAGTGTTTTACAGTCATCAGTGTTTGTACTGTAGGTTGATAATAAATATTGCTGACTGTGGCCTCACTAATTGTTCAGAGCTGTGACAGATTATTGGAAAAATATGGAAAATATAAACAATTAGAAACAGGTTAGCTAGGACTCCAGGACTATTTAAGGCCAGGTTTTTTCATGCACTGCTCAATTTTGAGATTTGGGGCTATTTCGCTTCTTTAAAGGGGACCTATTATGCTCATTTCAGGGGCTTTTAATGTGATATTGGACCACAGTGGGGCACTATTGAAAGTTTCTATCGATAAAAAACTCCATACTTATCACATACAAGCTGTCTTTGTACTCCTCCATTCTGACTCTTTCCTGCTTCGCTCTGAAACGCTCGGATTCAGCAAAAAACTGCTTTCAAATGAGTCAAACTAATGTCAAAATTGTGTGTTTTGAGTTAGAACCGGAGAGCATTGGGGGCCTTGTGGTGTCAGAATGCCGTGCAGTTAGGTTACGCGTGCTTAGCCACATATTTCCAGTAAAAACAAAGACGGTATTAGAAGCACATGTCACAGATATCGCTTGCTGTCGACAGTAGCCAATTGCGTTGCAAATGTATGTTCAGCATCACCTGTGGGGTTGTCAGCTGCTGTGGAGGACTTCTCTCCCTCACCTTCACCATCACACACACCTGTACACATCGCCGATGAGACGGACAGAGGTGAAACAGGGAGAAAACGATGAAAACAGTTTTGGACTGAGACCATGAAGGTAGCAGTCAGGTTCATCCCTGTGATCTAGCACAGGCTCACACACACAGTGTCAGTAGAACTTTTTCTATTCTTTCTTTTTTTTTTCAATGGAGTGTACAAATGAATCAGCAGAAAATGCTCACTACAGCTCAGAGGTTGTGACCGTGACTTTATAACTTCATACGCCCTCTAGAACAAGATGAGTCATCGAACGTCTGAAAACGTTTTACATGAAGAGAAAGTAATAAATACAATTTCTGATATGCATTTGGCAAATATTAACAGATAAGTAAACAATTACCATGTGAATGGAGGATAAGCTGGTAAATACATTTTTCATCCCATGGGGTGTTTAAAGGGCAACTTCGTTTTTTTTCAAGCTGGGCCCTGTTTTCATATGTTTTTCTGTATACATGAGTGATGGATAATACAGTTAGAGACATACGTTCATTTCCCCTTTCTAGTATGTTGTCGGACAATCACTGTCTGAGCCTGTCAGTGTGAAAAAAATGCACGTTTATAGGGCGAACTTTGACGGGAGCCACTTGCCCGGTTGAAGAGCGTTAGCTGGGCTCCAGGCTGCCTGCCCGGCTCAATACTGGAGCCACCTCAATAATTGTATTATCCATCACTCACATATACAGAAAAACATAATAAACAGGGCCCAGGTTGAAAAAAACCAAAGTTTCCCTTTAAGTGACTTGGTTAGCTCAGTTGCCCAGCTTTAGAGGCTATGGATCAGAGTAGACAGTTATCCATGGTCATTTAAAGTTCAAGATAGCCAAACGTTTCCAAAACCACAGTGATGACTTTTCATTGCACAATTAGTTTGATCCATTTTTTTTGGCCATTTTAAAGATTCTACCTAACGTCACTGTGTCGTTCAGATATGGCCTGGGCAAGGAGGAAGCAGAGTCCTATGTTCTCTGCGATGCCATCGGCTCCGTCAGTGAACACCAGTGGAGGATGGAGGGGTTCAGAGCCGTCGGCGACAACGAGAAGCCCCTCCTCCTGCAGGCGCTGTGGAAACCCAGAGAGGGCCTGGCGAGACGGTTCGAGATCCAGAGGAGGAGCTCCGTGGAGGAGAAGATATCCAGAGACAAAGACACCATCACTGCTGGTATGGGTCGTCTCATCTGTCTGATTGAGGGTGGAGTTCTTATACCGTGAAATAGAGTCAGTATTGTCAGTATTAAATCTGCTTCTAGAGCTCTCTCAGTACAAATGTGGTTTGTTGGCACACTGTTTTTCCAGTGAAAATCATCCAAGCCACACAGACCGAACTGTATTTTAATAGGGCCACAATTTCTTTTTGTTTGTTCTTCTCAATTTCTGTGACAGATCTGGGCTGATGTTTCCTCCTCCTCGCTGCCATTACGGTGGTCTGGGAAACTTGAACTTTAATCACCATTAAAGACATGCAGTGATTCAATTAAACTTGTTCCAGTGACACACCCTTCACTGTTTAAACTAAAGGGCTCTAACATGTCCTCTTCACTGATGTTCACAAAGAATGATGCAACAGAAACATACTAGAAACTTTCCACAGAGGCTTCACACACAAACACTACGTACAGTACAGGCTCTACGTACTAATGAGCAGCAGTCCCATCAACATTTCTGCTGGAGGCCCTGGCCGAGGTTGACACAGCTGTGTTCACGGTGTGAGAGTGTGTCCTGTTTTGTGCGCAGCCTGTGATAGCCTCTATCAGTGCCAGCTTGCGGATGCCTGCTGTGTGGATGAGCTTTTTTATTTTTTTTTTCATGAGCTCTGTCTTTCTTTCCACTGAGCTCTGCTTCCCTGAGCTCAGTGTGCCGCTTTTCTAAACACATGATGAGCACACACAGACACACACACACCCTGCCGTACCTCAGGAAAAAAAAACTGGTGTTGCCCTTTCAAAACATAACTTTATGTGCTTATTACAATGTTACTGAATGTTGCTTCCACCCATAGGCCGTCAGACACTGAACAATATATCAACAATCCCTACTGTAGGCATCGAGTGCCTAAGCGGAAGCAGGAAGTAACGGTCGCCATGGGACCTCAATCAGAGAATTTCTAAGTCTCCATGTAAGTGAACGGGAGTCAAAGTTTTATTTCCGAATTGTGCCATGAGAAAAAAAATGACCTCTACCTGTTTAAAACATCGTGTTTCATGCCGAGAAATCTTTATTATTATTATTGTAAAACTATTGTAAAATAAAATTCCGAAGAATCCCTAACCAGAAAGGCTACAGGTCGCATAGGTGACGTCACACACCTCATGCCGCCCTTTCCCGTGTCAGTTGGTGATGTATTTTTTGTGGGACACCAGATCTGTAGTCCGTAGAGCGTCGTCACACAAAATACATTCTTCCGTTGCCGTTTTACGATAAACTGCAGATTTTTTGGCATGAAACGTTATGTTTAAGTAGGTGAAGGTCATATTTTTTTCTCATGGCACAATTCAGTCGGATCATGAAATAAAATTTTGACTCCCGTTCACTTACATGGAGATTCTTTCCGAATTGAGGTCCCATGGCGACGTTACTTCCTGCTTCCGCTTAGGCTCTCTGTACTGTAGTGATTTACCATAAGCTCTGGTCACCTCACTTCTCCTGCACCTTCATTTTTTATATTCTAAGTTTTATATTCCAAATTTTATTATGAATAATCAATAACCTCTTCAATCTTGAACCTTGAATCTCTAATTTGCAAACAGCTTTAATTTGTTGATTTGTGTCTTTGTCAGGTATCAACGCCCAGGCTCGTAAACTGCAGAAAAGCCGCTCCAGAGTGACGTCCACCCTCATACACAGGACAGTGGGTCGAGGCCACAAGCTGTGGAGGAGCAGAAGCGAGATGGATCTCTTAGATTCTGACTCGGAGACCAAACAGGACGCAGATCACGATAAAAATGTGAAGGATGGAAGCGACAGCCTGGATCAAAGGTCACCGCAGAGCTGCAGGCGCCCCAAAACAAGCCCAGCACAGAATTACATTCAGAGCCTGGAAACCCCCCACCAGGGGCTCCAGGCCAAAACAGAGACCCTCTGTCTGCCAAGGCCGAAAGGCGAATGGGAAGGAGAGGAGTCACAGAGGGAGGAGGAGAGCCGTGACCAGAACGCCACACAGTACGCCATTCACCCTCCTCATGACTGTCCCTACCTGCTGCTGCTGCAGGGCTGCAGCTCCTCACAGGTATCTCATTCACACACTCTGCTCCACCGGCCTGTCTGTCAACTGCTGTGCATATTTTGCAGGGACACTGATACTGTGTATTTATAGAATGTGTAGGGTGGTGCACTGTTTTCCAAAACCAAAATCTCAACAGCAAAGGTGCAAGGAACAGATACAGCTGTGTTTGTCTCCTGCAACTGCTAACCAGCTGATTGCCTGCAGCAGTAACCAAGCATTATGTATAGTTTCACACTATTTACACTAATTCCAGCCAAACACCCTAATAGATTTTATTTCAAATGTACACAACATTAAAAAAGCATGTTAATCGAACATGGCAATGTTAGAACGATATGATCTTTGTCAATACTGACTGATACCATGACATTATTTTAACATTTGCTAACTTTTTGTCAGGACATATGTGTTTAGCTTCAGTCTTTCTAACTATAGCACTGAAGTTTCTCCCACGTTTTAAACTCCGTAAAAATTCTCTATCATCAGAGATGGGAATAACGGCATTATAAAATAACAGTGTTACTAATGGCACTACTTTTTTAACTATAAAAGTTGACTTAGTTGTGAAATTTCAGTCATTTTCATGTCAATGCAAAACTTGCCATGGCAAAGACCAGAGAGCTCAGTGAGGACTTAAGAGCACACATTGTAAATGCCAATAAGGGAGGAAAAGGATACAAAGAGGTACCAGTGTCAACGGTGCAAAGTATCACCAAAGGACCAAAAAGTACCCAAAATTTAACACAGTGAAAACTCTTTAAGGATGAGGTCCAAAGTCAGTGGTGTCACCTCGGCTAGTCAGAGAGATCAAGCAAAATGTTGAAAACACTCCAAGGACTCCTACCAAGGAACTGAGTGCAAGTCCATCAACTAGTCACAACTAAAAAAGACACTTGTTGCGGATCCTTCCTGTGTGAAGAAATACTGAGTGAGTGAGTTGGTTAGTTCCAGATGGTTGGGTTATGGTTAGAGGGGTGGGTCCAAGTAATTTGACATATTTAAGCATTTTATAAAAAAACAAAAACAAACACAAAAGTTACTATTCCTGGTACATAGTGTAGTAATTCAGTAACTATAACTAATTACTTTTTAAAAGTAAGGTGCCCAACACTGTCTATCATATATCATTTGTTCAACCTGGTTTTCACACATGAAAAGTGAAAACTGTGTGTAGCTGTGTGGAGCTCATCTACTCTCACTTCCTGATTAGAAGATCTTGATCAGGCCTCGAGCCCCACCCCGGGGAAAGAGCAGAGAGCAGAAAGATGGTCAGAGGAGGAAACAGCAGAGAGACTCACTCAGAACCAGAGAGCAGCAGACGTATCAGAGCAGTTAGTTTGTATCTGTTATTTGTTCATGTGTTTTGTTAGCTTGTAACTGCCCGTTTTTATATCAGAGAATAGCAGAGTTTTCATTTTAAAACTTGTCAACTTCTGACACAAAGGAACTTTAACATTAATTCAATTAGCTCATCCTGCTTCTACCTGTGTGAATATCTCAGAACTATTGTGTCAATAGATTGTTATAATGTGATGAAGCAAGGTGGAGTAACATCATACAACTTCTTTAAAGAGTGTTGTTGTTGTATTCAATTCCAGTTGATTAAGGGAGTAACTGCATGATGTCCCACACACCGTCCAGAGTGTGTCCAGCTCTAACGCCTGTTGTCTCCGTGCCAACACACACGGAGGGAGAATCATTACAACAGAGGTCACAAAGAAAACAGAAAAAAAAAACTGTCAAAACACTGATCAGGAAACAGAAAAAGACAAACCAGGCCCTGCTTCCTGACTGATTACGCACACACACACACACACACACACACACACACACACACACACACACACACACACACACACACACACACACACACACACACACTGTTCAGTTAAATCTGTCCAGTTGGAAATTGAGCATTACACAGGTAACGTCAACATAATAATCCTGCTCATTGTTCCCACTCTGTGAGATTTCTAAAACACTCGGTTTAATCCGGCTCAGATAAGAACTGTAAGTCTAATACATCCACATGATCAGACTAATGCTCTGTTGTTATGTAGCTGCTAAATATCCCCAGTCTCTGATTCGCTGCTCTTTGTCAGTGACTGATTGAACAAAATATAGTCTCACGTCAGGTTTTCACTTTTTCTGCTCCTTATGACAAGTGACATAACACACACGCCAAGTTAAAGCAGTGTAATCCTTCAGTTATGTAACACTAATTAATGTTCTTAAGTATTAAAATTGAAAATATGTATTATGCAGGATTGACCCCTATTAGAACATGCGTAACAATTCCACATTATTATAGAATATTATATTGTTTGATAATAAGGGGATGTGTCTGTTTGCACATGTTTTCTTAAACCACTGTACTTAGCTCATTTTTTTTTCTCTTTTTCAAGCAGACCACATATTATCCTTTACATATAATTTCCACAGAACCATGCATTTTTCCTGTAGCATGAGCTACTCAACAATTATGAATAAACACAACAAAGCGAGGTGGTTTCAGGTGGTGCAAGATGCCTGGTATATACTAGCCTGACAAGCTGTATAGTCTGGCAACGACCGGTAGACCTCTGCTCAATCCACGGGGCGGGATGAAGGCTGTCTTTCAAACTGCCTCCGCATGCAATAGGGTAGCGCTACGACTAATCAGACCAAAGAGCAGGATGACGTCGGTAGATTAAACTTTTCCCATATCCCGTCGGCAAAACACCAAATCCATCCTTCTTCGAAATGAATGACTTCAGTGCAGTTTCATGCTCAACTTTTAAAGAAAATGACACGTTTAATTCTAAAGTTGATGCCAACGCCGATTCAAACGATTCCTTTGCCAAAGCCATCTTGTCATGTTTTTTCACCGTCGCAAGTATGTCGTCATTGCGTTAAGCCCGCCCAACGACTCTCTAAACAGATAGAGCGCTGTGATTGGTGAACACAAACGGTGTTCGAGACTCAAAAAGTTCCTATGGCTCGTTTCTAGACTGACCTGCTGAGCAAATATATTTGCTGCCGCTAGGGTGCGTCTAGATTTATAGGCTATATATACCGCTTTGTTACTGACCATTGGTTGTACACTGCTTTTTACAATGCATTGTGGGATAGGCCTACTTGGTAACATGGTAACTTTGTCCACACAGGACTTCCTCATCTACTTACTTGTGGGGCCAGAAACTGTAATTGGACGGAGAGGTGACCCTGACGACCAGTCAAAGGCCGACATCTTCCTGTTTGCCACAGATATCCTTCAGAGACATTGCTGCTTCCATCGCCGTGGTGAGGAGGACAGTGTGACCGTGCTCTGTCCCGGTCCGGGTGCCGTGGTCACGAGGAACGGTCAAGTCCTGAAAGACGAAGTGCAGCTTAGTCCGGGTGATGTCATTGGACTGGGACACTGGTACCTGTTTCTCTTCAAGGATCCTGTCGCTTTAAAGTGCAAGGTGAGCTCCAAAAATTGTCATTTACTTTGTATCCACAGCCAGTCGTAAAAGTATGATTTACATTAATGGAATTTTACATTACAAGTCTTTAAAGGCTGTTTTCTCAAAATGAGTTTTTCCTCAGACTCTGGGCCCGAAATCTCCACTTCAGCAGCACGTACAGACACCAAACCTTCCAGTTTTATTCCTGTCTGTTTTTACAGAGGGTATTGTTGATATATCATTCAAAGCCTGATTTATACTACATTTTATTCCTAAAAACATGGCAAAATTGGATTCTTTTTTAGGGCTGGTGACAGTATTTTCTCATTTACAGAGTGATAAAAAGAGATATCCAAAATCCCCTCTGTAAAACCTCATTACTCTAATATGTCAACAAAATAAAACAAGAATGGGGCTTTATCCATTTTTCAGGTTTTGTATGTGGAAATGTATGCAAATTAGCGCATATTTCATCATATATTGCCTCATTTACATATTTAAACATAAAATTTGACAAAACTTGTAATACAAAAAATATTTGTCTTAATTAAGTGATTAAACTTGGGAAGTTTCATGGTGATATCTGTTATTTAAATGTTTTACCCTATTCCCCTTTAGTGTCTGCCCTTAAGCCAAAGTTTGTCTTCTGAGTGCGCTGTTGTTTATGTTTCTTGGGATGAAGGAGGTGGACAGCGCTGTCCCCGAGCCCAGCCTGTCTGCTGTCCCCTGGATGCTGCATCACGACACCCCGACCACTACAACGAGCCACTCCACAGACAAGATCCTCTGCAGCACCTGCATCTCACCCTGCACCGACCTCCAGAGCCCAGAGCCGCCGGCCCTCGGCCTCCCACTGTTCCAGTCGGCCGAGGGCCACGGCCTCACGCTGAACTACCACCCAGAGGACGAGGATGCCATCGTCAGGGAGATCATCGCTATGGGGAGTAGCAGAGTCAAAGACAGGCCGATGCTGACTGCAGCGTTTCTGCTCTGCGTGTGTGTTCAGTATTCTTCCTCGTGTCTTCAGACCTCAGACCTGCGCAGGCTCCTGCTGCTCACCGCCAGCGGCATCCAGAGAGCCATGTGGGTGAGTTATGATGATGAAAATTTCACAATGGATCAAACCAATGTGTTAAATCCCTTTGCCGCTGGTCATAGAACCTGCTGTTTAAAGGGATAGTTCAACATTTTGGCAAATTGGCCCATTGCCATAATCCCTATAGTCATAGCAGTAGGTTTGTTACCTTTAATTGTTGGTGCAAGCTGTATTTAGAACAGCGGAGCAGAGCCGCGAGCTGCTCAGAGCTACGCTACGGCTCAGAGCTACGCTACGGGATTTCTTGGTTTCCCTCATCAAACTCATCAAATACACTATCCAACAACTCCAAAACGCTGTGGTGGACAAGTTGTGACCTGCACATTCACCACGCTATGAGATAATAACAAAATGTTACCAAACAGAGTTGTTTTAGAGGTAAATTCGTGCGAAACCGCTGATGCACGTTCCCGTCGGGGGCAGTTTTTCAGCAAGCGGTCTCTGCATTTACCTCGAAAAAAATTCGGTCTCGTAACATTCTGTTATTATCTCATAGCGTGGTGAATGTGCAGGTCACAACTTGTCCACCAGAGCGTTTTGGAGTTTTTGATGAGTTTGATGAGCTCTGAGCAGCTCGCGGCTCTGCTCCGCCATTCTAAAATTAGCTTGCACCAACAATTAAAGGTAACGAACCTACTGCTATGGCTATAGGGATTATGGCAATGGGCCAATTTGCCAAAATGTTGAACTATCCCTTTAACACCTGGCTGTTCTGTCAGTGTGAAACTGTTTAGTCATTCCCACTAGGGTCAGATGGTTGTACAGCTCCAGGCCTGGTCGGCAGTGATGGAAACACAACAAGGTCAACTAGTGTAGACACACCTGAAAGTTGTCATCATGACGCATCACATGGTTTCTTTTGTTGCAGGATCACACTAAGGATCTGGCAGCAGCTCAACCTGAGGCGTAAGTGCACTTTACTGTTTTCTCCAACAGTCTCTTCTGTAACAGTCCACTGCAGATCTGTCATCCTGTCCCGCAGCCTCAGCAGTGAAGACTCAGATTCAGACGACCTCCAGCCTCTAGGACTGTATGAGCTGATCTCAGGACTCCGCCCTCTGGTGGTGTGGATGTCCAACAGTCTGGAGCTGCTGCAGTTCATCCAGTACCAGCTACCTCTTATTCTGGAGTGGAGAACCAGGGTGGAGCAGGGACAGGAGGGGCGTGAAGGACGGGAGGATGATGGAAGCAAGGTGGCAGAGAGCGTAGGTAAGTGTGACACATTTTCACTTCAGTCCTGAATTTTCCCCATCGTTTTTTTCGTTTTCTTCTTACTCTCCAGAATTTTTTTTTCTCCACCTTCAACTCTTTGAATCAAACATTAAAGATGTTTAATATTCCAAGTAATGTGCAGCTTATGCATCGCACACAGCTCAGTGTATCTGATGCTCTTGGGCGATGTTCCCTTCTCTGCATGTTCTGCTGGTCAGTGATGGAGAAACCTGGAGGTGTTTGATTGGGAGAAACAGCCTGTCCAATGTGCCAGTGTGGATTCTTACGAACAACCACGTTTCATGTCTGTAAACCAATACACCTTAGGCCAGCGGTGTCAAACGTGCGTCCCATTCGAGCCCGCGGGATGAATTTGCTAAGTGTGAAAATTACATAGAAGACAGGAGAGGTATAACATTGTTGAAATTGTATATTGTTCTCAATAAATTCAGGTTGTTCATAATCTTTTGTAAAAGGATAAGCATCGCAGTACTTAAGAACTTTCAATTTTGGTTGAGTTTGGCAGCACCAGTGGACCAAAGCAGTAGTGTTTTGCCTGAAGGAAGACTCCATTTCCCATGAGCACCAGTGCGTAGCGCCGTAAACATCCTGATCTCCTGGTGCATGGAAATTAACAGAAGACGTCCAAACCAAGTTTCTGTTACCAGCGGATCATTTCTCAGTAAACACACATACACAATCCGACAGAAAGGTGCCGCATTGCCTGCTCCCTCCTCGTCGTGACTCGCGAAAGTGAAACTTAAGTGAGAGCCGGGTTCCTACCATGCTCCTCAAAGCTGCTTAGTGCCAGTGAAGGCGATACAGACCCCCTCAGGCCATGACAGAGGTGTCATTCAACCTGTTGTAAGTTGATGTACCATCACAAAAGTTATGAAAATATTATATGAAGGTTGAAAAGTTACTTAGTGTTGGTTTAATAATGTACTGTAAAAAAATTAGCGTTATCTTTGTTTATAGGTTATTACGCTATTATTTTACTGGTCCAATGAGTTGGACGGCCCTGCCTTAGGCCAAAGCTGGAGAGGAAGGTTTGTCCAGGTGCTGAGCCTTGGATCCAGAGGGTGAAGTGGATTCTGTGCTGAACAGTGGACCAGCTCTTCACACTTGGTGTTTTGTGGCATACCACCCTATTCCCTAGGTAACATGGAGTACTGGAGGAGCCATTGTTAGGAATCATCTGATCCACATATAACCAGCTACATTATGCGTGGATTACAGTAATGGGAGCTGGGTTTAATACTGTATTCTTGGAGTCACAACAGGTTTTCAGTAACTGTTGGACTCCACTATGTGTCAGAAGTTGCAGCCAAGGGGAGGAGTACGTCAGACCCACATCGCTGTTCTCTGCAGATGATGAATTCATCATGGTGGTTCATGGTGGTTTGTAGTCGAGTGTCAAGTGGTGAGGAGGACGAGAGCCAGCACCTTAAAGTCTGAGGCCGTGGTTGTCAGCCAGAACACAAAGACTCAGGGTGAGGGGTGAGTTTTAGTGAAGTGGGGTTGTTGCAGTGGACTGTTGTTGAGAAGATGGAGCTGAGCCAACATGCAAATCCATGAACTACATTCTTACCTTCACCCATGTGGCTGCTGTGGAGATACACAGCTGCAGCTTACGCATCTTATGCATATCAACCAGATCATTGTAGCAGCTAGAGTAAAGCCAACATCTCATCTCACTGCAGTGCAGGACGGAGATGTTCAGGAAATCCTTTGTCTTCACTGTCATCCGACTGTTCAACACTTTAGACTGACCATCGCACATACAAGCTCCTGGAAGGCGTTTGCTCAGCTGGAATACCCTGCTTTGCAAAATGGACATGAATATACTGTATGAATGGCTAGATGGATGGACATATTTCTTGTGTGGAAACTCGACACCTATATTGGTTACTGATATGTGTGTATTTGTGTGTGTGCTTGTGTCCTTTTCAGCCACCTTGGAGCACCATTTGTCCTGTGTCCGTTCAGCCAGCGAGGAAACTATGGCAGTTTTGGAGGAGGTAATCATGCTGGGCTTCCAGCAGTGTGTGTACTACGTCACCAAGGTGAGAGATGATGACACAGATTGAATACGAATACAAATACATACAATACATACATACAAATCCGAATGACTTTGTTGATCCCCAAAGGAAAATTCATTTGTCTGTAAGCTAATCTACCATTTGCAGAAGAATTAAAAAGCCTGATGGAAGTACACAGATTTTTAATATTATATAATTGTGTGCGTGCGTGTTAGAATACAGCATTTGATATATAAGCAAAAAACAACCTGTAAGAATCACTGGGATTTTCAGATTTCCAACCAACAGTCCATGAACGAACCATGTGTTATATGAGAAAATACAGCCTAATTTAGCCGTAGACAAACAATTTGTTCAAACCAAATAATTTAAAGTCAGTATAGCAACAGCTGAATTACCCACACAGGTGTCCTCTCTACCATCATAAACAGACCAGGCATTAAAACAGTTTCACTGTAAAAATTTGTGGTTTACCCACACAGTTTAGTGGACACAGCACATCTCAGCTTTTTTTTCAACTGCCTGATGACTAAAATCCTTCAACTGGTTAAAAACTATAGTTGAAAAAGATCTGATCAAAAGTCTTGTTGATTGTTGATGTGAGTGTTCCCCCGACATCATCTGATCACCCAGGCTAAACACTGAATTTCTTACATCTTGTGTCACCCTCACTCTCTTTCCCATTAGACATCCCTGTCTCTCTGTCACTGTTCCTCTCCTTTTCATAACAAAAAGGCAAAGAAAGAATCCCCAAAAAATAACTTAGGATAAATGATTTCTGGTCACTTCTCCTCCTATGTCAAGATGTCCGCCTGTGGAGGTAATGAGGAGAACTTCACATACTGAATTTGACTGTGCACAGTCATGTTGTTTTCTCACAGTGACTTTCTTGGAAAAAGAGAACATGGTATGTGATTCCAGCCACAGAAGCTGGTTGTGTGCAGTTTCACTGAAACCATTACATGAAATTGAGCTTGGAAAAATTCAGACAAATTTCCAGTGGATCTGTGGGTGAAAAACACCACAGAGGAGCCTGATCTGTTCAAGTTCATGCAGTGAACATGTGGCCTTTCTCAGGTAGTATGTGTGAACCGAAGGAGTCTCATCATCAGGATCATCCAAACCAGTCAAACCTATTGATGAGCGTGGGACCAGAGCTGCAGGAAGCCACGTCAGACATCAGAGGTATCATTACTGTAGCATGGTGTGGGTTCCACAGGAGCAGCAGCCCAACCGAGGGTCCCACGTCCCGCCAGCAGAGCTTCACCTGCCCTGCCCTACTGTATATCCACCTCCACCCTAAATCCACTGCATTTCTACAGGGGAAATTATAGGAATTCCTACATGTTCCTTAATGTCCTGCAGGTTTGAGACAGCACATTCCTGCTCAGAGAGGATGTGGTTCTCTAACTCCTCCTCTCAGTCAGCATATATTTCTCTCAGCAACTAGGGCTGGGGCAGCTGATGATTTCCAGATGTGGTTAGTCAGTAAATCCATGAATAATCCAGAAGTATAATACATAGGAGTGGAAGTTGCAGGATTCAATTTAAATGTGATGTTGCCCAGATTTACCCCTCAACCATGCCGGGGCTGCATATGTGTTAATAAATTAATAAATAATTGATATAAACCACAACTAAGGACACACATTCATATTTAACAATGTAATACCAGTCACCAAAGATCTGGAGCTGGTCAGAAGAGTCAGGTACTGTATATAGAAAACAGAAAGACTGTGTGATCCTTTTGGTTTTGTATCAAATACACAGTCATGATTTAGGAGTTTTCGATGAAACTGCCCGAAAGCCGAGAAAAAGGACAATATGAATATTCCCCCATTTATCCTGCTGTGATCAGTGATATTAATTAGTGAGATTAATAGCATATAAACATGTGAAGGAGGAGCAATTCATGTTAGAAGAGAAAAGTGTTTATGATGTTTCTACAATTAATATTTATTCATTTTCAATATCCAATAACATACTGCACTGTATTCTAAACCCGTATCTACTTAAGTCCTAATGAGCTTAATATTTATTACCTATTTTATTGAGTATTACAGCAGTAAGTACAACATAAGTAATACAACATGAGCCAATGGACCATTAAAAATCATTTTTTAGTTAGGTTTCTTAAGTTTGAGCCATGATCCTATAGACTTACAGTTGTTTGTAAAATGACACATCTCTTTGAGCGTTGACCTCTGGTGTTGGTTGATCCCATGTTCAACTTTGCAGTAGAAATAAACAAGTTTAGTCTGATACAAAAACAATTTTGTTCTCTACAGCTTATTTCCCCCTTCATGATAGAACTCATCTGTTTTCACTCTATTAAGACTAAAGTTATGTATAATCCTGGACAGGGCCTCTTTGAGTGACAGGTGGGTGGGTTTCTTTGCATCATAATTATTATAAACTAAAACGGACTTGGTATAGTGTGACAGTTGAATAATCTCAAGTGGTGTTGCTCAGTCACTTCAGTCACAAACCCCTGAAAGTTGTTTTTGTATTTTGCCTGGAACCAGCATGATGGAGGTGTTGTCTGACAGACCCAGACGGGGCGCAACGATCTGTGTTTATCTTGTTTCATTATATACAAATAATGGAGTGTGTATGAGCAGTGCAAGAAGAGACTATAGACCTGATGCTTTAGATGCAAAAGCCTCCATTCATAGAACAAGACAAAACATTATAAAACAATCACCGAATAAGGAGCCTTGCAAATATTCAAGAGAAAAGTCAAGAAGTAAGAGTTAGTTGTTTTTAAAGGGACAATGAGGAGTTTGTATTTGGTTATAAAAAAGTCTCATATTAATGTGGATGAATCTACGTTACCCAAATTTATTAATGTGTCCATTTTCGATAAATATATAGTTTTGTCTTTATAGTTATTCTGTTATTATTATTTAGTGGTTGGCTCACCCAGCATTTCCTATTTTCGGTTTCGCGGACGCTGCCCGGCGGGTCATAGGAATAACGCCGCCGGATCGCCGTTTATGGTCGGAACTAGGACGGTATCTGATCGTCTTCCAACCTCCGACTTTCATTCTTGTTCAATGAAAACATTCTTGGCAAATGTTTTGGCTTTCATCCATCTTGTGCCGGTCCAAGAATTTCACCGTGCGCACGGAGGCTCATGGGAAATGTAGTGTGAAAACACTTCGCTTTCCAAAACTCCTCGTTGTCCCTTTTCTCTACTATTCTATGATAGTTTTGACTATCATCTCCCATCTGGATGGTTATTTTGAGTGAGGAAGTTGAATGTATTGTAGGTTAGACCCATCTCTAATTAACTAATGTGGTTTTAAAAAACTTTATTTTTTTCCATTTCAAAGGTGAGAGATGAACATCAGAATTATTTCAACCTTAAAATTGAAATATTATACCTATGCATACATGTTATAGATATTAATTTACATAGAGTAGCTAAGAACCGGAGAGAAATTCCTTGTATGTATGCTCACACATATCTGGCAATAAAACCTGATTCTGATTCTGATTCTGATACCATGTAAAGCAGAATATATGTCACTTATCCTCCTGCTTGCCATCCCATCTGTGTGCGTGTGTGTGTGTGTGTCCTTACACGCAGAGGAAGGAACGAGTGTCCAAATCCAACTTCAAACAGGAACACCTGAATGAAAGGTCATGAAGGAATTGAATCAATCTCTCAATATTAAATCAAATTCTTTCCATCCAGTGTGAGTTGTATTGCTACACTGTTGAGCCAGACCCATGATGGGTCGGACACAGACAACAGGACTGTTGTGAACTGAGTGTGATCACTGCAGGATGGAAAACGTCACCGATGAAGATGTCATGATGAACACACATGCAGTCAGACTGTGCCTTTACATGCCCATCACAATGAAAGCACAGATAAGAACACGGAGCACACACTAGTCTGTCTTGACTGTGGGAGGAGCCGTGCTGTGGCTGCTGTGTGGTCACTCCAGCATTACTGAATGAATGAATCCTGAATGAGTGCTCTTGGCTCCACTGAGCGACGTTTTCCAACCAGAAACACACAGCAGGATTATTTGGCTCAGTCTTGTCCCAGCTCCACTGTCTCATGTGTGATGAGAGCCACGTTGTTGTGTTGGACTGCTGCTTGGTTCTCAGATGGGCCGAGGCTGAGGGGCCTTAAAGTAAATGTAAGCTGATCTGGTCTGGGTGGATTCCTCCACAAGTCTTCACTCAGCACTCCGGTTCAGAGCCGTGCCAGGCCCGCATGAGCCATATACTCATAGCTTTTGAGGAATGCGGCTTTCTGGGCGGCGCTGGCCTTGGAAGCTTTGGTGGGTGCAAGGGGAAGATTAAAGGGGGAGAGGGGATGTCTGTGTACAATTAACCTGAACAAAGCCACAGATGATGGACTCGCTCTGAGGAGCAGAGAAGACCTTTGGCTGGGAGAGAGGAAAACTAATCTAAAATCAACTGCTGTTGTGGTGTGAGAAACAGAGAGACATGTAGAGGCGGCGTGGGTGGTCTGAGTCTGGGTTAGAGGGTTACATGTTTGAGGTTCTCCCACAGATTAGGACATTAACTTTTCCAGCCTCACACTGACCCACAGGAATGATGAATGATGAGCTCTAGTCCCCTTCATGACGACACCTCTGTCTCCCCAGGTCCTGTACCCCATCCTACCTGGACTCCTGGACTGCAACCCCTTCAGGGAGAATCCAGACCAGCAGGCGACCGGAGAGAGTCCTTGGCTCCCAGGTTCCTGTGGACTGCAGGTCCCCGCGGAGATCCAGCAGGTTGTGGAGGTCCTGGACAAGACCTGGGTGCTGCTCACAGACTGTCAACTCCATCCAGAGATTTCCTCTCAGCTCATTGGCTACCTCTTCTACTTCATCAACGCATCACTGGTCAACTCGCTCATGGAGAGAGGTAAATCAATACGTTTCAGAGGTGGGAGCAGAGCAGCTGAAGGCTCCAACCTCCATGGTGGTCAGGAAGGTGGATGAAGAAGACCTGAAAGGAGACATATTCTGTCCCTTTTCCACAAATTAGAATAGTTATCAGGTGTCTTAAAGGGATAGTTCAACATTTTGGCAAATTGGCCCATTGCCATAATCCCTATAGTCATAGCAGTAGGTTCGTTACCTTTAATTGTCGGTGCAAGCTATTTTTAGAATGGCGGAGCAGAGCCGCAAGCTGCTCAGAGCTATGCTACAGAGGCTAATGGGATTTCTTGGTTTCCCTCATCAAACTCATCAAATACACAATCCAACAACTCCAAAACGCTCTGGTGGACAAGTGGTGACCTGCACATTCACCACGCTATAAGATAATAACGGAACATTACCAGACAGAGTTGTTTTAGAGGTAAATACAGAGACTGCTTGCCGAAAAACACAATGCGCATCACCAGTTTTGCATGAATTTACCTCTAAAACAACTCTGTCTCGTAACGTTCCATTATTATCTCATAGCGTGGTGAATGTGCAGGTCACAACTTGTCCACCACAGCGTTTTGGAGTTGTTGGATTGTGTATTTGATGAGTTTGATGAGGGAAACCAAGAAATCCCACTAGCCTCTGTAATGTAGCTCTGAGCAGCTCGCGGCTCTGCTCCACCGTTCTAAAAATAGCTTGCACTGACAATTAAAGGTAACGAACCTACTGCTATGACTATAGGGATTATGGCAATGGGCCAATTTGCCAAAATGTTGAACTATCCCTTTAAAGACATGTCTGTGACATGCTTGTTATGCGTCAGGAGGAAATAATCCGTTTGTTCATTTCAAATTAAAGGGTGACAGGTTTTTCTTCATCACATACTGTGCTCCTGCAGCTTATATAAAGTATAATACATGCATAAACTACTTCAGTATGTGTTTAATAGTTTTTGAACAAAGTGGAGCTTTGTAGCGCAGAGGAAACGATAGACATGAGACAGAGATAATATCTGTTTGAAATATTCCTCGTTGGTTTAAATCTTTCCATGGATGCAGATGTTGTAGATTACAGATGTGGGTCTTTCTCTGATGAGAGAATTAAATGTGCTCTGGTTGGTTGTCTAGTCTAGAGTAACATGGAGCTCCAGCTCAGGAATAACTACAACATCCATCTGCAGAAACAAAGAACATTTAGCTGTAGAAGCATGAGAAGAGGAACCAGGGTCAACGAGCAGGGAGGAGGTTTGAAGGATGGCTTTCTCCTGCTGTGTCTGCAGGCTCAGAGCCAGGCTTCTACCAGTGGTCCAAAGGGGTACAGATGCGGGCCAACCTGGACTTGGTCCTGGACTGGGCCCATGCAGCTGGACATGGAGAACCGGCTCTGGAGCACACACACACTCTCTCGTCAGCTATCAATCTCCTGGCCACACCTAGAAAGAATTTACTACAGGTAAACATGGGTGTGTTAATGGATGAATGTGACAGGTGCTGTGAAGCGCTGAGTGGCTGTTAATACCAGAAAAGTGCTATTTAATTGCCATTAACCACACACACACATGCACACTAACCCTGAATTTCATCAACATTTTAGTGCTTTGGATAGTGCCACCCAACTAAAACACTTAACTTTAATATTTTATAGAAAATAATCAAAATGCAACATGAGTACTTTTATTGCTGTTGGCCCCAGGTCAGCGTGGGCTTCAGGAGCACCAGGAGAAATCCAGGAGGGCTACCACATTGGCAGCCTGGTCAGGAAATGAGAGAGGACCCTTAACTGAAGCACAGCAATAAAAGTCCTGTTAAGAAATGTTACAGGAAATGTTGTAGTCTGGATGAATAAGTAACGCAGTAACTTTAACACAACAGATGGAAGCGCCTGAAAATGAGACTTGTTAGTAAATCAAACAGAGGAACTCATAAATAAAGAAATGTTGAGGTAAATAAAGACCCCGCCCACTTTTGGAGGAAATACACTTCCAACGATGTAATTGGATCTGCTTGTTGCCAAATCATTCTGAACGTGTGGTGGGAAGAGACCAGCGGTCAGCTCACCAACAGTGTTACATCACTCACTGTGTCATAGACATTTGTGGGCGCAGAGCTGACCCAAGGTCAGTCCAGCCAAAAATATGCATGTTAAAAAATGGGTGCTGCAAATCTTTAATCCTCCCTTAGAAGCTCATTGATCAGGGGTGTAGAGCCGGTGTGGGAAATATTTTTTTCCAGAGGGCCGTACTAACTCCAATAAAGTAAAAGAAGGGCCACACAACTGAAAATCTAATTGAACCATGCTGAATTATGTTAAACTACATACGTTTGGTAGACATATAGTACTGTTTATTAACTCCATCAGTGAATGAAGGAAATAATATTCACAGAAACTACTTTTAAACAAATGCATGATCATATTCATTAATATTAATATGTACTTAAATCATTATCTGTTCTGTTTTATATATGTAGACAACTTGAACAGCACAGACCTGCATCACTACATGAAGAAAAGTTTAGGCTGATCATTTTAATAACAATCACACAAACTCGTTTTCAGCGGTGGCATTTAATCCAATCTAGATTTAGACAGCGCCCTCTGTTGGAATCGAGTCACATAGCACGACAGAGTCGTTGTAGTTCTCCGCCTGGAGACACAGTGATGCACATTTCTTTTCTTTTTTTTTCATTTGAGGACTTTGGGGGCCTGGTTGAAATTGCCCACCAGCAAGGTCTGTAAATTGCCCCATCTCTAGACCTGTGGGGGTAGAAGAAAAAGTATACTGTCCCACTGTACATACCTGTAAAATGTTGTTGATGGTTTCATGAGATGACTGTAGATGAAATACTGGTGAAATCTGTTGTGTATGTGTGTGTGTGAATAGACATCTTGGACATCACTGCGTTCTGACTACCCTTCCCTGAGTGCGGCTCAGCTGAACCACCTGCTGGGCCTGTACAGCCCGGCGTCGCCCTGCAGACACACATGGACTCCGTCAGCTCAGGATGAAGCAGCAGCTCATAAAACTGGTGAGAGATCCGCACACTGGTGTCACACTGAGGTCAGAAACCTGTCACACATTTAAAAACAATCTGACGTAGGTAGGACTTAATCTTTCATTTTGTGTCACTTTGTTTAAATTAAACGTCCTCTTTCCTTTCCACAGCCGACATCCTGGAGAGTTTCGACACCCACCACCCTCTTATGCTGCCAGCAGGGGGGTACCAGCTCCAAGTGAGAAGAGCAGTAACCAATGCAGGTCTGAAGGACCAGCTGGATAGGCTCAAAGAGTTCATCCCTGAGATCACAGCTACTAGGGAGCCACAGGTAAAGGAGAAGAGCTTTCATACCTTTAATGTGGCTGTAACAGGATGTTTAAAACAGCACTACAAAGTATTTTAACCCAGGATGACAAATATGAGGAAGGCAGGTTTTCATATGTGGCTCAGGTGGTAAAGATGGGATATTAAACAACGTGCAAATGTGTTATATGTAAATATAACACATTTCATTATATATTTAAAATAAGATAAAAGCACATGTGTAATAATTATGCGTGGCATCTATAAGAACAAATCTTTATACTGTCTATATCCAGGCCCCACAAATTTTTTTTTTGTTTTAAACATGCCTCTTTTTAAATCTCTTTTATCTTTTCTTATCTTTGCATACAGTACAACATGACAGGGAGAACGGCTTCTCGCTCCCATGTTGAACAAATGGTTTCTCATGAAAGTTACAAATAAAACTGAATTGAATTGAATTGAACTGTATGTGTCAGTATACGGTGGATCCATAAACAGTGGGTTCAAAAGTTAAATGTATATTTCATTTAATGAATTGTTACCATATATGGCCACAACATCCTATACCGTATGAAAAGCATAATACATTTTTTTGTGTATCTTCATATATTTCTTTACGCTAGAGACAAATGAACTTCACCGACATGGTATCAGTACCAGCATTGAATTGTGTTTTCTTCGTCTCTTCAGGAGACAGTCCACGGCCACCCAGCGCTCTCCGCCTTACCTCCGTCCCCCCCCTCTCTCCACTCTCCTCTCTCCACCCACTGTTTGGACGAGTTCAGCTCCTGCAGCGCCGTCCTCTTGTCCCAGAAGCTCAGACACCTTGAGGTGCAAATCCAAGAGACGACGAGCAGCCAGGTGAGGAGGTCCGCTCTGGACCCCCCCTGTCTCCTCACCCCTCCCAACACCCCACACATCATAGACGCTGTGGACCGCATGAACACAGACCAGGATAAAAGGATGAAGACGGACAGTGAGACACTTCCTTAATTCTCTGATGTAGTTAAAGTCACAGGCATCACTGTTCATGTTTTCTTCCTCTCCAAAATCCACTAAACTCCTCTTTGTTTTTCATGCAGGTGGTCTAGTGTTTGAGTGTCTGTCTGCACTGAGAGCAGACCATCCGAAATCAGACTGTCCCCAAATTATAGAGGAAGAGGGGGAGCAGAATGGAGAGGAAGAGGAGGAGGAGGAGGACCATTATAACGACAGCAATGAGGTTTTCAGCTTGGAGCTGGAGCGAGGTGAAAGAGGACTTGGTCTTGCTCTGGTTGACACAAGGGTGAGTGACAGAGATCATTACACATAAAGGAAACTGTAAACTATATTTTTATTATAAGTATTGGTTAACAGAAGGTGAATTGTTTATAGTGAACCTACAGAGAATAATCAGCTTCCTGCCACTCAACTAATCCATCATCACATATGGTTCACTTCAAATCCTAAAATCTGCAGCTGCAGGATGCCAATTCATTCACAAAGTGCCTTGTTTTCCTGGCATTTTATTTTGACGGTTTAATTTGACTTCCTGTTCTGCACTGATTTTGGTCACCTGTGCAGGAAAACTGGAATACTAATCTGATAATTGGCAGACATCAGTGTGCTAACGAATTGCCGCCTATGGACTGGTGTTGAAAATTAGCACGTGCTAAACACACCCAAGCAAAGCATCTGTTCTGTCCACTGGAACAGTCTCAATGTATTTGTGATGTCCATATCAAATAAATAAACATAACATAACTAACTGAATGAACATTATAAACATGTAACTGCATGAGTGGATCATCGGTGACCTTTGACCTCCCGTTCCAGGACACTTCCTTCAGAGTGAAAGGCATCTTCATCCGAGCCGTGGTCCCGGACTCTCCTGCAGCCCGCTGTGAAAAACTGGTTCCAGGAGACCGGATTCTGGCTGTTAATGGAGTCAGTCTGCTGGGTCTGGACTACCAAAGGTCAGGATGACAGATGAAACTCCAAGTCAGAAGAATTAACAATAAAATTGCGATGTTTTTTTGTTTTTACATCTCTTTCTCTCGTGTGTTTTTGTTCCTCTCAGTGGGAAGGAGCTGATCCAGTCATCAGGTGACAGACTGAGGCTACTCATGGCCAGATGTGAGTGGATGGCTAAAGCCATAGAGACTGAGTGTTGACTGGTTCAGACTCAGGGACTGCACGGACACACTCAGCAGCAGGGCTGGTTGAATATTCAGGTTTCACAGTGGAGCTGGATTTTCGGGTGTGTGGTCTTGTAGGAGGACGACAACGATGCACTATGAGATGAACTTCCTTTGTCCCGGAGGAACTGAGAACCAGGTCGTTGCTGCTCAATGTAGTTTTAAAACTGAACACAAGCGGTGACAAATGAAAGAAGTCCACATTAGATCCAGAAGAACTTCAGTGGGCTCTGATCTCATGTGCAGAAATAAACAGTGTGTGATGGTGGTGGAGAAGGACAGAGATGCAGCCATCATGTTTCTCTGTGTTGTATTTATGTGTGTTTCATTCATTCATGCTTTCCTTTCACGTGTCACCTGTCTGTAGTCCACTTCATCATTTCATAATCAGTACTGATGTAGAAAGAGTTTCCCTGCTTCTCTTTTTAAAAACAGCAGCTGTGGTTGAATGAGTTTAGTTTTCTTTTTTGATTTGACATATGATGTTTGTTGCATGTTGTTGATGATTATATGTCTAAATTTCAAATAACAATGAAATATAAACACAGATGGCTTTTGACACAATCATGATGACAATGTGTCCATCAGCAACCTCTGTATGTTTCTCCAGGAGCACATTTTACCATCACACACACACAGACACACAAAACAACACCAAACAGGCTGTCTGCTGCTAGGAGCAGAGGGTTTTCTTTATAGCTTTGAGCTTTTGATCCTACAAACAATATTGTGTCATATTATGTTGTATGTATCATATGTATGCTGAATATATCACAGCAACTATCTCTGAAATGAGAAGGTTTCAGTGAACCACAATCACTTAGATCACTGCCCTTAATTATGTTATTTTAATCCCACGCAAACCTAAACTTGACATCCTGCATTTTGTCTTTGTAGACTGAATCAAAGAGCTCTGCTTCCGACACTGTAAGAAAGTTTTTCCAGTCTCCAGCGATTCCTGAAACACAAGAGGAAACAGATCACAACAAGAGATGTGTAGTCTTCTTATATGGAATTAACTATTTTTTGATTTTTATATCTACATGTGAGCTGTTGGCATTTCACATATTACGAAAAATGTGCCACAGGGTAGGAACACCCGTGTCATGAAGTGAAACACACCTTTCCTGAGGAATTCAGTCTTGGACTGGTCAATGTATTCCTTAGGAACAGTAGAGTAGTTTGACATGTTGTTCTGCTTCATGTTCTTGAACAAACAGCGTTCTGCTATCTTCTCTATCACCTCAGAGTCCAGAGGTTTCTCCAGGAACTGAGCAAGTCTGGACACAGAGTCCTTCAGGTCCTGAAACAAAGACAACCAGAGCAGTCAGAACTGCTCAGAGACTCTCAGAGGGTTACGAGGAGGTTTTGAGGAGTGTTTCTGAACAGGGAACAGGGTCTTGAAAAGTATTAAAAGGTGATAAATCAATTTTGGGAAAATTAAGACCCTTAAAAAGTATTAAAAAGTCTTTTCACGACATTATAGTCTTAAATTTTGAAGGAATCCGAGTAGGGAAATGGCACTCGGATGCCGCCCAAGTCGAGCGAGTACTCGAGTACTCGGATATCGGCTGCAGCCCTACTAGAAACAAAATCAAACGAGCTGAGGCACATGTCATGACTGTCGTGATTGTAGTTTTTTGTTTTTGGGAGTTGAGCAATATTTCTTTTTTGATAAACGTTTCCTTTGATTTATTATCCCAGCCTATTTTGAATTCGTGGTCTACAGTCTTAATCACAGACTAAAACTGTTAAGTTAAAAGTGTCATTGATGTGAATGGTTGCAGCTTGAAGTGGCGGTGAGGTGTTGAAAAATATTGATAAGGTCTTGAAAAAGTCTTAAAAATGTATTTAAATTAACTTCAAGATTCCTGTATATACCCTGCTGAATCTCACCATGATCATCTCTTCATAGGCGATGTACATTATGTGCTCTTTATCTTCAGCGTTCAGCCAGCCTTTCACATGATCAAACCATGAGCCAAACATGACTGGAAGAGACAGAAAGTCACAAACATGCAGTTGATGTGTTGAAATGATACGTTTTCATCAATAATGTATAGAAATTCTTTCACATTGAACCTAATGGTCTTTGAACTCCACATGGTTAACAGATGCCCACCTGACCTGTCTGCATAATAGTTCAGGTTTCTGTCCCTTCCTGTATTGTGTATTGTAGCATGGATAAATACTGTACAATGAGTCCAACCTTTTCCATCCAGGAACTTGTGTAGGAATTCACCCTGTGGACCTGGGTTCACCAGGAAGGAAAACATCTCATGGTGATAAAAGGAGGACGTGAACACATCTCTGGGGTTCCTCATCACATAGATGACCTGCAGGGATCACATGACATTATTAACTCATTCATTCATTCATTCATTAATCCACACTGCAAAAACTCAAACTCTTACCAAAAATATTTGTCTTATTTCTAGTCAAAACAAATCTCATTATACTTAAAATAAGACTCATCCCATTAAAAAGTAGCTTGTTTTTAGACACTTTTTACTTCTTTTAAGCATATTTGCACTTGAAATATGTAGAAAAATCTGAGCAAATTTTCCTTTCTTATTACAAGCACTAAAAACATACTTTCACTGGCAGATTTTTCTACTTATTTCAAGTGAAAATTTGTTTGAAACAAGTGAAAATGATCTAAAAACAAGATCATGTTTAGGTGATGAGTCTTATTTTAAGTGGAAAGAGATTAGTTTTGACTAGAAATGAAACATTTTGACAAGAAATAAGACAAATATTCTTGGAAAGATTTTGAGTTTTTGCAGTGATATCTGACAGCCTGGCTCCAGGACACAGGTCATATACTGTATATATCATCTAAGAGTCAGCCATAGCAGTCACTATGGACACCAACACATCAACTACATGTTCAGTCCTCTACACTGGAACATCCAAAGCCTCTGTTTGAATGCCTTCACGAGCCAGGACACAGCAGTACCTTCGGCTTTGCTTCAAAGAAGCTTGGTGGCATCATGCTGTGGTGGTAGTGTGTAGCGAACACACGGGGGGACGGCCACTTTGAAAGGTACATGTAGCGTGTCTTGAACTCCTCCAGCCAAGGAACACGCTCCCAGTTAGGAAGAGTCTTAACAGAGGCCGGATCTCCTCCACTCACGATCAGAGGGACAATCTCCTGCATCCAGGTCGTACCTGAAGAATATAAGGATTTCTAAAATCAGTCATTTCCGATCTCAGCTCATCATTATGGTAGCTCAGTCAAATCACTTTAATAAAATTATTATTTTGTTCATTTCTTTCTGATTTGGGGGTCATCTAGTCTGAATCCAGATGCCCAGGTAGAGGCTTTTTACAAAGTTCAATGATGTGCCAATGAACAAAAGGAACAGACTAATGGCAAAAGGTCAAAAACCAAACTAAACATTAGGCAAATAATTACAAAATATAACAGGAAACACCAAGGAGACAGGTCCAGGCAGGAGGGGGCAGTGTTGATACACTGTTGACCGAATGAAAAAGGGAATTATTCAAGGATTTAGGTAGGTAAATGTAGTATATATACAGACATACAATTATTGATTTATTGATTTTTTTGCAGCTGATTCTTCAACCATTATAGTGACAGGGTTAGTTAACTTTTGATCATTCCACAAATGAAGAATTCTGAATGTTTTTTCCTAGCTAGACATTTGAAACACACAAAATTCACAATGTATTAGAGTAATGTTGTGTATTTGCTTTTTTTATTGATTTGTTGTGGCTCAGATAAGATCTGGCTGTTTGAAAGACATTAAAGAAACAATACAGCAGCCCATTTTCAAATCAATCCATGCTGCTGTTCTACCTGTTGTTTACAGACCTAGCAGTCTTCAGTGTGATATGCAATCCCATTTAACACTTGCTATCCAGATTTGCTCATCTTTATCTGGATCAGACTGATCCAGTCCAACTGGGATGAAAGTAAAGATGGACTACATCCTGGAAAGAAAACAAGGGATTGCAATGGTGGATCATTTCAATATTTAACACCTTTAGACCAACTTTACCCAGATAGTTGATGTTTAATTTGATGTGGAACTGGTGGAAATGTTTGTTTTGGATTGGTAACAAAACCATGATCACATGACAGCAGCAGCCTACTGTGGATTTGAACTGTGAGTGAATGAATGAATGAATGAATGAATGAATGTTAAGCTGAGCCTGAGGGAGGGAGAGATCATTGATATTAAAATACATTGTTAACTTTGTGCTATGGCTGTTGTAAAACCGCAACATGTCCTTCAAATTACAAATATTGACCCTCTGTTCTGTGTCCACAAAAAAAGAACATTTAATTGTAATATCTGAGTTCCTGACTTACTCCTGCAGGCAACTATGTTAAATGTTGCAACTCTGCTTGTACGTTGCAAGTGTGCAACAGAGTAGATCTTTTCACATTTCTTCTGTCTTCTATTTCCCAGGGGGCTTTTTCAGTGAGTCAACACAGCACAGGCAGCATAAAGATCTCCTCTGAGTGGAACGCAGCCATGATTAATGTGTTACTGTTGTTAAAAGTTCAGTGTTTTGGTATTTCTGACTCACCCGAACAAATTCATCTGTCTTTTTAACAGTTCAAGTTATTATTTACCACTCAACTGCAACAATTACAACATTTTATTTTTTAAATACTAGAACAAAACAGGATCCAAGGCACCATGGCTAGCTCATAATGAACATTAAAAACACCAACATGTTTCGGCTCACAGGCCTTCATCAGGGCATAAAGCTGCAATCCCTGCTACAAAGCTGCGATGGATGAATTATAATACTGATGTACTGTACACTTCAGTTGTGTGACTGTGAACTCACCTGATTTGGGATATGTCACGATGAGAATGTCATCTGGACGAAAAATGAAGTCCTCGTAGTATTTGAGGCTGTGTGGAGGGTGCACAGGCGAAGGCAGGTAAACTCCTTTATACACAGTGTACAACTCAGCTTCAGTCATGGTTCAGAGTTAGTTAGTTAGTTAGTGAGCAGGAGCTGCAGCTGGAGTGACCGACACAAAGGGACAGCTGTCAAATGAACTTCTGGACTTTGTGAAGACTGACTAATCTCCTCCGACAGCTCTCTCTTTTTCTTGTTTGCATATACAAAGAAAGATGATGCAAGCAGAGCAGTCAGGAGTTTAATCCAGGCGTGAAGATGAACTGTTTAATATGTAATTCCAGGTAGTCGACCAAAAAAAAAATCTGTCTGTTACATAAGAGCACCATGGTAAATGGTAAACTGACTTACACTTCTCAGTGATTAGAGCGGTGTTTCTCAACCTTGGGGTGGGGACCCCATGTGGGGTTGCCTGGAATTCAAATGGGGTCGCCTGAAATGTGTAGTAATTGGAAAAAAAAAAGACTGACAAAAATATATTTTTTAACTGATTATTATTCTTTTTTAA